>NC_063066.1:27861232-28170547 GCF_018812025.1 Megalobrama amblycephala
CATGTATCATTGCATATATTTCTAAAATATTACAGTCAACAGTGTGCACTGCACAGTATGCAAGAGTTCCATTCCAAACACACATTTTCTCACACTTCATTTTAAGCTGTCAAGTGTGAATAAATAATCTCAAGATATTTGGTATCTCTGTAACTCCACTTCAAAGGCCATGCTTGTTAAAGCATGCATTTTTTATTATGTACTAAAAAACCTGTCTTTAGACTCATCTTGAAAATGCGTGTCACCGTGACACCTTGTTTTTGAATATGCATATGTCTCCATCTGAGTTTTTTTTTAATGGTGGCAAATGAATGAGAGTTTATTTTGTCATACAGCTCTGGCCAAGTTACAATAAACTGTAGGTCTGGAGCATAAACGACATGAAAATGATCAAAGACAGTATTTTATGTACCGGCTTTTGAATTAACACCACCTTAGCGAATGCATGAGAGTGCAGGTACACAGTTTGTCAGTGTAAAGTGATGCTGTGCCAGATGAAAGGCAGACCCTGGCTTAGTTCTCAGTGTGGCCTGCAGCTCTGACTTTTTAGCAGGAGAAAATCCTTCCATTGCCTCACAGCCTTTTAATTCTCAGAAAAGAAAAACAGACAGAACAGACAACTGGCATATCTTTTCTCACTCCCTTCTGCACCTTGCATACTTTGCATCTTTCAATTTTCCTAGTGGTGACATGCATGATACGTCTTTTTACCATAGTGTAATTAAAGTTTATTTGCATGGAAATAAACACATCAACACCTCCTAAGGTCATAATGCCGCCTCACATTGTCACATATACTGCAGTCACCGTGATAATAATATTAAACACTTCATTTGATTTACAGTCTGTGCATATCATTTTCACAAATTGGACTTGTGGAAAATGTGACCAGCTAGTTAGGTCACCTGTGGATTGATGGTTTTATCCAGCGTCAGGTTTGAAGGTGATAAAGAAGAATTTATATACATTGGGAGTTTTATGGCAAGCATAATTAAGTTGTATTTGGATATTACTGTGTTTCTTGTTTATAAACAGCGTTGCATTTGCCTTTGGCTAATTAAGTTATAACCTTTTACATCTAAATATTGAAATCAGGCCTATCTGACTGATGTTATCCGGTTGCTATGCAATGTGTGCTGCATAGCGACAGCAGTTCCGTTGCCGTGGGGTCGTCATGCACATCTGTGAGCCTGTCCTGAAATGCACACACATACACACACACACACACACATACTCTCATACCCCACCCGCCCCGCCTCATGAAGAGGCTGATCCTGCCCCTCTGCCTCCTCGGGGCTCACCGAGGGACAAGCAATCTGTCCAATGTCAAAACTCATATCCTCAGTCCTGTCACTCACCCTGTAAACACTCGCACTAACTTTCAGAGCATTGCAATGAACTTTAATCTTCTTTTGGCATTTAGGAGGAGTGCTTCATCTGATCACACTGATCACACCAATATCACATGTATGATATGATGATACACACATATATACACACAGATCTAATTGTGCCAATATATTGATTTCTTTACAAATGCAAATGTTAAAAAGTATGCTGAATATAGATAGATAGATAGATAGATACATACATACATACATACATACAGTACAGTCCAAAAGTTTGGAACCACTAAGATTTTTAATGTTTTTAAAAGAAGTTTCGTCTGCTCACCAAGGCTACATTTATTTAATTAAAAATACAGTAAAAAACAGTAATATTGTGAAATATTATTACAATTTAAAATAACTGTTTTCTATTTGAAAATATTTCACAAAGTAATTTATTCCTGTGATGGCACTTTTGTGCCATCATCTTAACACTTTTGTTTTTGCCCCCATTTTTCATGAGCTGAACTCAAAGATCTAAGACTTTTTCTATGTACACAAAAGGCCTATTTCTCTCAAATATTGTTCACAAATCTGTCTAAATCTGTGTTAGTGAGACTGAGATGTGTTGCATGCATGAGGCAAATGGTGGTCACAGATACTGACTGGTTTTCGGACCCCCCCAATAAAGTAAAACTGCACATTTTAGAGTGGCCTTTTATTGTGGCCAGCCTAAGGCACATCTGTGCAATAATCATGCTGTCTAATCAGCATCTTGATATGCCACACCTGTGAAGTGGATGGATTATCTCGGCAAAGGAGAAGTGCTCACTAACACAGATTTAGACAGATTTGTGAACAGTATATGAGAGAAATAGGCCTTTTATGTACATAGAAAAAGTCTTAGATCTTTGAGTTCAGCTCATGAAAAATGGGGGCAAAAACAAAAGTGTTGCATTTATAATTTTGTTCAGTGTATATACTTTCATGCCCTAAATGTTTGAAATTAGCTTGATTAGATAGATAGATAGATAGATAGATAGATAGATAGATAGATAGATAGATAGATAGATAGATAGATAGATAGATAGATAGATAGATAGATAGATAGATAGATAGATAGATAGATAATTGTAGGTAATAGGTAATTGTACTAAAAAATGAAATTATATTATTAAAATATATATATTCATCAATATTGGACATTAATAAGTAGGTGTGTCTTCTTTTAAATGGCAGCGTAGATTAAATTGCAAAAAGTGCACTCTAAACAATGCTAACTCAAAAATTCATTAAAAAAAATTGATAGCAGAAAATGTCCATTATTTAATAATTTATTTAGAAAATGTCCATTATTTAATAATTTATTTAGAAAATGTCCATTATTTATAAATTAGCCTTGATGATATATTGGTCCATGCAGTCCACTCTATTTTGCAAAATGTTACAAAAATATATGTAAACTTAGATGTCTCAACATATTAATGTTGATTGTTAACTTGTTCTTTTGACTAGCTATTCATTCATTCATTCATTCAGGAGGTAATAAAGCAACTTCCATCTTAAGTGCAGGAAGAGCTATCATTTCTTAAAAGCCTATCAGCGCCACAATAAATAGTAAACAGTAACTGTTTTAGAGGAGAGGAACAGCTTGCTCATAGCTTAGAGGCTCCCTGATGTTTTAACCGGGTAAAAACGTGACTGAAGTTTCTGTGAGTTCCTCCCTCCAGCCACACTAAAACCTGATTCTCTCATCAGAAACTACTGCATATGTTCTTAAAGGTGTTTGCTAAGGTAATCATCACTATTATTATTATTGCTCATACCTAAGGTTAAGAGTTTCAACAGTTTGTGGTTACTGTGTAACTCATTCAGCACTGTTTGTGCTACACTCTTAAAAATAAAGTTTCTTAACTGATGGTTCAGTGAAGAACTTTTAACATCCATGGAACCTTTCCACTGCAAAAAAAAAAAAAAGCCTCTGATTGAGTCTGAAATGACATTTTTAATTTATGACCTCACCACTTTTAGCTTTGTGATGTGTGTTTGTTTTTTTCATGTGCATTTGTGTGTGTTTTAGTAGTTGGACTCGTACCTGCTGAGCACATGAAATGTGTTTTGTGATTTTTTTTTTTTTTTTTGTGCCACATGCTCTTATTTGCTGGATGATTGCATGTGCAGTGGTGTGTGTGTGTGTGTGTGTGTGTGTGTGTGTGTGTGTGTGTAAGTGAAACATATGAACACTAGCAATCAAGGTGAACAGACGCTGCTAATTCAGGTTGCTGATAAAACGTGTCGATGGTCCTTTGTGGGACTTTCATTACTGTAGCGGAGTCGTGCGTCTGTGTTTTCTGAAGCGTGCTGGTCAATATTAGTACTAGAGTCTATCTCAAAGGGACATGTTTGTTCTTCCTCCACCCCACCCTCCTCCTTTTCTCTGCCATCTCACTCTCTCTCTCACTCTGTTGTGATGGGTCTGATGCTGACAATGAAGACAAAGCCTATCTACAGAGAGTAGAGGTGAATGTCAGCAAGAACAAGGCCCTGATAGTGGACTTAGTAACACTTTACAATAAGGTTCCATTTAATACCATTAATTAGCAAGAACTAACAATGTTAAATACTTCTAAAGCATTTTTATTCTTAGTTAATGTCAGTTTCTACATTTACTTATACAGGGGTTTCCAAACTTTTTGTGTCAGCCAAAGCCCTTAGATGCAAAATATTAGGCTACTTGAAGTACCCTCCGAGATTTTAAGTTAATATTTAAATGATTTAACAACACATTTACGTGTTCACGGTTCTCTGATGTACATGCAAGTAAATAGATAAAATATTTAATCTAGTTTTATAGTTATACATGTTTTATTTTGACTTATTTGTAGTTGGGCTTGTGATAGTGTTTCAGTCCACATTACATCCACAGCGGTGTTTTAGGAACCCAATCAAATTGAATATTATTATTATAATTTTTAAACTCTGATTACAAAAATGAAGACAAATATATTACTGCAATTGTACTAGAAAATAAATAAAAAAAAAAGAATATTTGATATTATATTTATAATAATACTTCTATTTTACACTACAGGTTAAAATACTAATATTGATGTCTTCAATTCTTCACTCTCAAATGTTCAAATCCTCAAGCCTTTATTTTGGTGGAAATGCTGCTGAAATGCTGTAAACATTTAATAAATTTCAAATGCTGAATGTTTGTTGAGGAGAGGTGTGCTATTAAGTTTTTTAAATGATCAGACTCGTTTCAGCAGGATTATATGGCAAGAAAAACCACAAAGGACTTCAGCCACACTGCTGTGGTCAAATAATACACCAGCGCAGATGAAGGGCCAGCAGGGGTCAGGGCGAGCTACATTCCCCTAAACATCCAGATCCTTCATCAGGGGCCCGCAACCACACATATCAACAACTTAATGCATAACTAACAAACATTTACACACCTCTGCAAACATATATATTTGATCTGCTTCATAAATCACTGTTTTTGCCTATTCGCCCTCTAGATCACTAACAAAAAATATCTTGTACTTTACCAGATGCATACTGCATGAGTCATTCAATGACACAGCAGCCTTTTCTATATTGAAAAACTGATTTTTAAAGTAAATTTCTTTTTTTAAAACTTACTATAAGACAAATAATGTTTTTAAGCATTAAGAAATTGCATTATGTCATCTCAAGCTGAATTAATACAAATTAATATGGGTTATTTTGAACATGTGACAGGATGAAATATTTCAAGCTAAAATTGTAGGGGTTATGGGGTTTTCTCATTAGCATTAAGATTTAACAATTGTTTATAGATAGCAAAAAAATAAATAAACAAAATATTTTTCTGTCTATTTGATGTGACGGGGTGGATATGTTATGCTTGACCTGCCAGGCATTAAAAAACAACAAATTATGAATCCTAAATGAGTGGAAAACCTGACAACTTTTGAACATGAAAACTCAAGTTAAAAAGACTCCAGTTATATCACTTCCTATTCATTATGTCACTTTTAATGACAGTTAATTTTAAGTAAGTAAATAAGTGATTTGACTGGGGGAGAATTAAAATTTGCGGACATCAAAAGATTCAGTTTCACTTAAAAATAGTTTTTCAATTCTATTGTTTTCATTATCCGTTCAAATTTGTCTTTGGCACTGGAATAAAAAAGACATTGTTAATATGGTGTATTTGATCATGAAAATGTTCTGGTATTCATTTTGTTGGTTATGTTTTTTCCTTTAAATAGATTAAAAATTTGCAGCGGCTATTTGCACCAAGTGCAAATAGCAATAGATGCTATTTAAACTAAATGCAAATAGCAATATATTCTGTTTACACTAAGTGACAATAGCAGCATTTTCTTAGCAATAGATGCTATTTACACTAAGTGAAAATAGCAATATATTCTGTTTAAGTAAAATTAACAATATATTCAATTTACACTAAGTGACAATAGCAGCATTTTCTTGGTGATAGAAACTATTTACACTAAGTGCAAATAGAAATAGATGCTATGTACACTAAGTGAAAATAGCAATATATTCTATTTACACTGAGTGACAATAGCAACATTTTCTTAGTGATATGCTATTTACACTAGGTGAAAATAGCAATAGATTCTATTTACACCATGTAAAAGTATTAGTTATTTGCAATAAGAGTAAATATGTTATCTATAGGTACTTTATTTTGGCAGATACTATTTGCACCTCAATATTTTTGTACATTAACAGGATGCAATAATACAGTATCATAGTATAAATTATTATATTTGCTAAAATTATTAAATGGATGCTGCCTTATTGGTAGAATAAAAACCATCCCTACACATTGACCTAACCCTACCCAATAAACACTTTTAATTTTATTAAACACTCGTTTATTTCCACTTTTAGAACATTATTTTAATTTTTATTGAAAATAAATGTGAACTTGGCAAAAGGCGAATTGGAACCCGTGTGGAACGCGTTAAAAGCTGGGTCCAAGAGCCTTACTCACTACTGCTACCCCACTGAAAATGTTAAATTTTGTGCCACTTTTTAAAAACTTGAGTGGCCCAACCAGACTTTGGTTTGCGGAGCTAGTGTAAATAGCATTTGCCAACAAGGGACTCTATATGCACTTAGTGTAAATAGACACTCCATTAAAGGCATTCTATACAGTAGTGTAAATCATCACACACGCACACACACACACACACACACACATACAAACAAATGAATAAATGTGATGTTATTTCCATCAAGAGATGCATCAATATTTGGTCAAGATCTTGTATTGACAATGCAAGAGTCGAGCACTCTATAAAGTATACTCCAGCACATCCCAAAGACTTTCAATGAATTTAAGGTCTGGACTCAGACGTGCCAGTTCATTTTTGAAAATGATTCTTCATGCTCCCTCCCAACCAGCTTGATGAATCTTGACATTTTCATCCTGGAATATGGCCATGATGTGTCTTCCTACATGGTTGTTTAAGAAATGAAAAGCTACACACTCCATCACTTATGGTTAAAAGAACTGTTCCCAAACATTATAACATGCTAGAAACATAATAATCACTGCATTAATGATCCAGTCATAGACTCTTAAGTATTAGCTATTTAAAGGGTTAGTTCACCCAAAAATAAAATTTCTGCACTGTGTTTACAATGTGAACATTGTAGAAGAATGACAGGAAAGAGAAGAAATTGTTGAATAAAGTTGTTATTTTTGTTTTGTTTTTGCACACAAGAAGTATTCTGATTCAACATTAAAGTTAAACCACAGTAGTCATGTTGACTATTTTAATGATGTCTTTACTGCTTTTCTGGATCCTGAATGTGGTAATTATGTTGCTTTCTTTGGGGGATAAAAAAAAAACCTCTCAGATTTCAGAAAAAATATCTTAATTTTTGTTGAACAAAGGTCTTATGGGTTTGGAAAGACATGAGGGTGAGTAATTAATAAAACCAAAAAGCAAAAAAAAACAAAAAAAAACGTTCTTTTGTTTTTGGCTGGGCAACGTATATTTACAATATGGCAATAAAATGTTTATTATTAATTCTGAATTCATATATTTAAGCCAGCAAAGCAATTAATAGCATATTTTTGTGTTTAGCACACTTCATAAAATGTTGCATTGTGTTCACAGAATGACTCATATATGACAAATAAAACTTTGAACTTGTCTGTTTGTCTTGTGATTTTTAGGCATATATTTTAGTGCCAGTGATAAAAAGTCTATTAAAACAATGTGTGTAGGAGAGATACAAAATAAACAAACAAACATGTTTAACTTCATCAAGCATTGCTGAATTCTTCCTGCTGACAAATTATGTGAGTAGGCCTAGTCGTTTAGCAATTAATAACAGGAATTAATTACATGAACTAAAGTAATAGTGCTAAAACTACTTAGGAAGCATGACTTTATATTTTGTGTGTGTTTGTGAAGCACAGAGGCATGAAGTTGTTCTATCTCTGATAGGGAAACATTCAAACGGGCCATAAACTAAACACATCTGCCAACTTCTTCTTTTGGCCTCAGGTTATCAAAGCCCTGCAAAGCCAGTGATGTATAAAAAATCAGTTCAGAGATTTTCTCCACCTTCTCTTCATAACCTTGGAGATGAGAAAATATTTTATTCAGTGGATTTAGTCGTTTTAATGTACCATGTATATCCCTGCTGCTTGAGCTACGCGTGCGCGCTTATGTATATGTGTAGTGTTAGTTTGCATGTCAAAAATAGATTGCGAGAGATGAGAATAATGTTTATAATTGCAAAGGCCTTTGTGTTTATCTGTGTGTGCGTGTGTGTGTTTAACATGGAGAACTGGTGTAGTGTGAATTGCAGTAATTGCCTTGTTTGTTTTGTTTTGGCTGGTTCTGTGAGCTGGTAAGCCACTGCTTCACTGCCTCTGATTGTTTGTCATTTGCCATTTCAAGTGGAACTAACAAGCGTACAAACCAAGTGGGATCGAGAAATTGTGTGTGTGTGTGTCGTGTGTGTGTGTGTACGTGCGTTTGTAATACTCTGAAGAAATATATTGTCTCTTTTTTCTCTTCTCTCATCAAGCAAAATATTCCTTCCACCTACGGACATTTTAATTTGTTACAACGTCCACATCTCTGTCATGTACACAGAGCTGGATGATTATATGCCGTGCAAAAGTGTGTGCGCGCGCGCACTGGCCTTCGCTTTAGTGTGACACCTGAGTCACTGGAAGTACATTATCGCTAATGTCCACTTCTGTGAAGTGACCTCATAAATGACCGCTCGGCTACACTGGCAGTGAGATAAGAGTCTGATAGTGGAGTGCCACTGAAAAGGTCACAGCCATCGTAAAGCAATGATGAGCTGAGCGAGGGATGAGTGGAGAGGAGAAACAGAGAACAAGAGAGGAAAGACGAATGGAAAATCTTTGTGTTGATCTAGGAAAGAAAACCAGTGTGGAACTGTGGGAGGTAGGCCTAAAACAAAAATGGATCAACTGGAACTGCATAGCAACGCCCTGGTAACCACCCAAAACATTCCAGTTTTAGGAAGCAGCTAACTGAAAGTAGCGACCTAACAGTAGTTACTGTCATAATAGTATAGCTTTTACAGTAGTGAACTTTATCGAATGTTTTGCGATTTAGCGCAACCAAGCGCTTAATTGCTGTTGTCTGATCAGAAAAATAAACAAACACGCTCAACAAAATGGTCCTCTTAGTGTTGGAAGGTCAGATTCTCTCAAGTGAATCGATTCATCCTAAATGATCCACTCTATCAAATGTAGCATCGGAAAGGCTGAATCACTCAAAGAATCGTTTCGTTATAAATGGTCCTCTTTCATATGTATATTCATTCTAATGAATTGGTTTGTCCAACCTAAATGGTTCTCTCTCATGTTGCGTTGGAAAGTTTGATTCATTTTAGTGAATTGGTTCATTCTAAAATGGTCCTCTCTTTTATAATGTAGAGTTGGATAGTCTTTTTCATTCAAGTGAATTTGTTCGACCTAAATGTTTCTCTCATATGTAGCATTAGAAAGTTTGATTTTATTTTAATGAATCGGTTCATCTTAAATGGTCCTTGTAGAGATGGAAAGTCTGAATCATTCTAATGAACGGATGGTTCATTTAAATGAAAGAATCAACCAATTCGACTCCCTGCACTGAAGGCCTATTATATTTTCAGCTTAGTTATAAATTAGAGTGTTTTTGTAGTAAGTATACATTTTCCTAATAAAATTTGATGCTGTAGCCCTAATTTGGATTGTTCATTCAAAACTTCAGGTAGCTAAAATACATTAGTATAGGCTAAATATGTTAAAATAACTTTGCCAACACTGTAACATTGTGGTGGTGAGTTTTGCACGGGCAAGCACCACTCACATTTACACAAAGTGTAAAAATCTAGTTACATCTGATCTTTGAAAAAGGGTTATAAAATGGCATCTTCCATTTGAAAAGAGGGCAGAAAGAGTGGCCAGATTGCCTGAAAATGAGAAAGGACAAAAGAAAAAGTGAAGTGTGGCTCTCCGGCCCTTAAAAAGTCCAACCAGATGGAAGCACTCAAAGTGACGACTCCAGAGCTGTGACATCATCAGGGCAATGGCTCTGTATGGCATTTACTCTGATTAGTTAAATGGCCATGATTGTCTGCCCAGCAAGTCACACGTACACACACACACACACACACACACACACACACACAGAGAGAGAGACAGAGTTGCACTGTGGTAATCAGCCTGAATGTGTATCTACATAAGCCTCCTGATTATAGCCTGTTGTTGGACTTCAGACCACTTGGACAAATCAAATTCTCATTAAACTTTCATTCGCAAATCCTGAAATTGGAACAAATGTACAGCTTTGGCATCTCTGTGTTATGCCAACTACACTTCAAAATCTAAAGTTCTAACAGTGTTGTGTGTTCATAGCATCCACGGTCATTGCCCTTTTGGGATTTTTCAATATAGAGTTTTGTAAACAAAGTGAAATGGAACACCCTGTGAACTCTCTAGATGAAGTCTCCCCTGTTCCCATATTTCTGTTTTGCTGCACTGTAAAATATTGTTTTGTGAGTGACCTTAAAAATCAACAGGGTTTATTCAAGACACACATATGGTTTAATATAATTAAATGAACCCAAAAACATTAGGTTATCAAACATTTTTTTTTTTTTTTATAAAATATCCTCTTACACTCTTAAATAAAGGTGTAAGGTGTAAATAAAGGTTCCCAGTAGAACAGTAGAATGGATTTACAGCCATAGGAGAAGCTTTATCATTTTCGCGAATGTTAAGCTGATTAGTTAAATCTAAAAGGAACCATAAAATGGTTCTTGATCCTTTGATAAACTTATCACCATTCAGTAATCGGATCTTAAAAGGATCGTTTTGAGACCTTTATTTTTATGAATGCACAGGTTGACTGACCTGTCTACCTTACCTTTTTAATCGCCGCAACATTTCACTATTACTGAAAGAATCACTTGCAAACTTAGATACTTGCAGCACAGGCTGAATGTCTGTAGCCTATAGGAGCATCGACTCAGCTCTCCAGAAGGCTGGTCAGGGATTTTGCATGGATGCGCCTGAGAATGCCAGAGCCAATCACAGCGAGGCAGATGCATGTAAAATTCGCCGCTGAGTTTGAGGACTGGATTGAGCACATTGTGCTGTGGGACACCAGGAATCAAGCATCTGGGGTCGCGCTCACATATATTAAACTGATGCGCACTAATGCGCACACTGGCTCATCTGACGCGCGCCTTTGGTTACGCGTCTGTAATGGTGGTACTCGTTTAAGTCGAGGATTATTATTTTAGAAAGACTCCGATCGTGAGTATAACGGACATCTACTGCTAGTGCATTTGACAGTTTGTAATTTTTGCCTCGTTTGTTACATGAAATCATTGGTCTGCTCTTCGGACACCTCTTACGCATTAGAAAGCTTCTGATATCGCACAAGTTTGTAGTTGGAATTGATTTTCGGACACGTCGTTTTGGAGATTTCTATCAGTCAGACGGTGGTCCTTTTTGTATGGATGTAGTGTGTCGGACTGAGTCGGACCGATCCGGGGGTTCCAGACGCGCTTCCCCGAGATTCCCCAGCAGCATCACCGTCCAGCCGAGCGTCTCCAGCAGCAGGCGACATGATCCTTCTGGGAATACTTCTAAATCTGTTCATCATTAAGGGTAAGACTCTTAGAAACAACCTTCATGACTTATTTTGACACATCAGGGTCAAACTTTATATGACAGTGTTTATGCAGTATATTTACATAAAGTATTTACTTGACATACTTATATAAGTAAGTGCTGAGTTAATGAACAATGTCTTTATTTCGTAGAGCTGCCTGCAAATACACTTTGTAACTATTGTGATAAAATATATACCTTTATTAAAAATAAATATAAATTTATTAAAGATAGATAGATAGAGATGGTTTTTTTTTTATGAATGGCTCTTTGGCAGACTAAATGGGACTATAGTAAAACCTTGGTATTGTAAATTTTCGAAGAAAAAAAGATATAGATAGATGGACGGATAGATAGATGTGACTTTACTGATTCTGTGTGGGGAAATTGGGGTGCATTAACAGCGAGACACAGACTGTACAGTAGAGCATACCACAATTCTTCTAAAAGTCTACATTATAAACAAGATTACAAAGCACACCATATTTATTACAGAAAATAGATCATGTTAGAAGAATACGCATTACAGATATCATGACAACAAATTCTAAGAGTTGTACACAATATGCTGTATCATTGCATGTGTATTGGGCAGAGATTCACATTGTGCTTCAATTATGTTGTACATGCAACATATAGTGCATAGGATTGCAGCAAGAACATTTGTAAAAGCCAGAACAACAGTGATTAAATTACAATAGCATGGGAACTTATTGCACAGGTGTATTTTAGGGTGACCGCTGTGCCATGTGCTTGTGCTGGAACAATAGAAAGGGCTTCATTTTCTAGAGTGCTGTACACTGAGCAGAACAGATGTGTCTGTCACTCCCTACACATCTGTGTATTTGCTTATTATGTTTAACAAAGAATGTACACTCTAAAGAAAGAATATTCAAAATATACCTAGATTATCTCTGTGGCTTGCAACAACAGAAGAACCTTTTTTGTTTTAAAACCAACATAGAGAGCTTAAAAAAGCTTAACTATTAATATAATTTACTGTTATATGTGTACAAACATGAAATTACCTTTAAGAAACTCTTTTTTAATGTAACATTAGGTAATTACATTTCATTCACATATAGTGCTTTTAATAGCCAAACAGAGCAGTGAGATTATTTCAGTCAATTATATGTATTTACTTTAGCAGCCCTGTTTATTTTCTTCACACCTTTGAATCAACAGCCTAATAGTTTTAATATCTCAAACATTACAGCAGCTCTTCTGAGCTCGATAATCTGTGCAGACCAGGTCTAAAAATATAATTCCGTCAACAACAACAGTATGTTATGGGACATCTGTCACAGTCAATATTATCCTAATTATGTGATGGCAAGAACACACACACACACATACAAACAGAGACAGATTAGGCTGGTAAAGGGCAGCTCCATGGAGTTCCCGTAGCACAGCAACCAACATTTGAGGGATCTGACTTTCTTTCTCCACCTGGGACGACACGGTGCAATATTGCAATTGTCTTATGCAAGTGCTTTGTAGCCCAAGTGGCATTCATCATCATGAGTGGTGTTTGTCGCACCCTGGTGCCATGAGAACACGCTGTAATGTGCGCGCTGATCGACAGGTTTATTTATTAGCTGTGTTAATGATTGCAGATTTGATGTGCTCGCTCATGCTGTGTATATCCCTGGGGGTCGGGTCGTATATCAGCCGCATGAAACGCAAAGGGACCCCCTGACGGAGATCAAGTGGCAAAAAGATTTAATTTCCACAGTGTATTTGCATAAAGACTTGGCTGCTTGAATATGTTTTTAAGAGGCAACCTGAGGTGGAAATATGTGTGCAAACATACGAAATCTCAGATGAAGCCGTGGTTCTTAGAAGCGGAAGGCGTCATAGTTGAGTAAACTTCTAAAGCGGTGAACGGAAAATGCAGCAAATATATATTTTTTCAAGAGCAAAAGAAAAAAAAATCCACGATAGTGTTTCTATGACTTTCCAAAAGAGGAAATGGTGGTAAGAACATTCTAAAAAAGAAAGGTTCTTTATTGGCATCTATGGTTCCACCTTTGACGTCAATGAAATCTTTCCAAAAAGTACTTTTTAGTGCAAAAAGATTCTTTAGATATTTAAAATGGTTTTAAAAAATAGTTCTAAAAGGTTCTTTTGGGAACCAAAAATGTTTCTTCTAGGGCATCGCTGTGAAAACCCCCTTTTGGAACTTTTATTTTTAAGAGTGAAGAGAGAAAAATGACAAATTTGACATCACTCCTTCATCCGTTGTATTATAAACACTCAGTTTTGTGTGATTTACTGCCAAGGTAATTGCAGTACCTTTTCTGAAAGTGAAAATATAAAATGCTTTGCTAGATTTACAATGTGGAAACCCGTCATCGCATTGAAAAGGTGAAAAGGGGCCATTGACAGCCTTTCGCCAGGAGCGCGCATGTGTGAACACGTGCCAGCCGTGTGCCCAGGTGTGTTTGGGAAAAGGTACGCGTGCGCAACTCTGGACTTTGGCAGCTTCCACTCATTTGCCAGCGACAGCTGCTGACAGGTCTGGGAAAAACATGCCTGGCATAATGCTTTCGTCTCATTTTTGCTTTTACCCAAATGAGTTTTTTGTGAAAAGCACAAGCTGCACAAGTTAAGAAATGTTTTGGGATGCTTAATAAACACAAGTGAACCAGGCTTTGTCAGCGCATATACTAATTGCATGGAGAAAAATATGCCATAATGGACTCAGATGCATCCCAGCCAAGGACATACCCAGGGACAGTCTAATTACATGGCCATTTTTAGCAAACCAAAGAGGAATCTTAAGAACAGAGGTTCAATAAACCACACAGGACCGGTTAACAAAAAGGTAATCTTCCCTCTGGGCATGTTTTCTTCACATATGAGGGGACTTTTAGGGTCCTTTCAGGGTCGCCTGTGTGTTTTGTTGATAACCAGGATTTGGAAAGGCAAACACAGTGACGGCAGATGGTGTTGGACTCCCTCGCCTCGACTGGAAGATTCAAGCCAAGCGACAGAATCAGAAAGAGCGTGTGCGAGCATGTGTGTGCGTGAGCTCCACTCGCACACGGCTTTTATGATGATGTTGTAGCCAATTTTCATTAAAGGCGCTGAGCGCTGTGATTTAGCATCGAGGACCGTCTCAGCATCACGTCCCTGCAGTGAACTCCTTCCTCCCGGGGCTCTCGGATTGTCTTCCGTTTCTCCTCAGTGTCAATCAGACGAGCCCATCCGACCCGGTTCTTTTAATACCACCGTCATGCTTTGATGTGACGTGTCACCAATAGTGAATAGATACGGCGCTCTGACCCACATTTGACAAAACCCTCAATGCAGCAAATAACAGTGTGTGCTGAAAGTCTATATAGCAAATACGAGCGTATTTAATGTCAGAAAAATACTTAAATATAGCGTTAATGGCTTCTTTTTTATTCCTTCGCATGTCATTCTTCAGACATCAGTGCTGAAACGCACTCATTCCCTGTTTTAAATGGATACAAAGGTTTTGTTTGTGTACGTTTTTGTTGAGTAATTTGTCTAAATTGTTGGTTTGGGCCCTGGAGATGTGACATGCTGTAATTTAGCTGATGGATTCTTCAGTTTTGTGTGGACTGACAGAACAGACGTTTTCTTGATATGTATCTTGATATAGTGGTGCTCGATTTACCACAGAGGTTCAGACCACTGTAGCATTGATTAGTTAATCACGTTAGACTCGTGCGTATCGACAGCTGGAGCCGGTTTGCTGTCGCCGACCATAAATACGGTCACACAAGGATACTTAGATTTACAGTACGCGCTCACACTGTCTTTCTCTATTTCACTCACCTCTTTATTTCTTTCACTTCCCTGTACAGCTGAGCTTCACTGCAGAAACTGCGTCTGTCGTTTCCTCTCAGCGTGTGCATGAGACTTAAAGCCTCAAGGTGTGTGTGTGTATGTGTGCGTCACTGTCACTTGTTAAATGTGATTTTAGCGCACGCACACACACATATCTCGTAATACCCGGCCAGCATGTGTTTGATTGCCATCAGCCTCCATACTGAGATGGTTTCCTATTGTGTGAGGCGTCTGCTGTCTGTCATTCTGTTTACTTTCTTTCTTTCTGTTTCATTCTTGCTCATCACTCACTTTTCGACTCCTCTGTGCAGTGTTCGTTCTCTGAAACGCTCATTGTTCTCTGAAAAGGAAAAGACACAAAAAATGTATATTATAGATATTTTTATATATTGATTTTATAATAGTACATAAACATTTATAATGCTATAATTTGGAGTGTTAATTCATACAATATAATTTACAATTATAAAATGAAATTTTAAATCAATTAAGTAAAAAATTGAATAGTCAATTGAAAATCAATATTTTGTTTGTTATATTTCCATATAATTGATCATAAGTCTCTCAATGGGCTACAGTCCACAACAATTCATTTTGCAATCGTGTTTCCCAGGCTTTTCACCCAGGATGCATTTTAGATTTTTTAATTGTTTGCATATGCTGTTGCATTGTGTCTCATTGTTGTTCAGCATCTAATGCCATGAGCACGACTTGAAAACTTTGCATTCTGTTCTATTCCGTTGTAGCTCCGTATATCTGTAGTATCAGCTGGTGCTATGCTGACAGTGGACTCACATGAGTTGTTTTAATTGGTACAGAAATTCCCTATTATGATTAATTTTATTTAAAGCTGGAGTCCGTGATTTTTGGCCCTCTAGCGGTTAATAAACAGAAGTGCACGCGCCTTGCGGAAAAACATTGTAGCCGGAGCTACTTTTGTCCGTGTATGTCTATGGCGTGTCACGCAGTTACTGTGATATTCTACCAGTCCGGTCTGAAATAGTCAGAATATAAACTCTTATTATAAGTGTACCACAGTGATTCAGGGTAAGACAAAAACACGGTTTGGAAAATGGATTCATGTTGTAAATTCTCATTATATAATTTTTGTAAATTTTGAACACAAAAAAATTTATATGTAATGTAAAAAATAACATTAATATGAATATTAATCAGTATTATTTTAGTAGCACTGGAATACTATCATATATTTTTTATATATATTTTGAATGATTTTATTGAATTTCTCAATTTTATTTTAAAGTTTTAGCATATTTTTGGTGTTTTGTCATTTTCTTAATTTTATATTTTTTTTATTTTATTTTTATTTCAGTTTTAGTTATTTTAGTACATCAAGTTAAACTAAATGAAAATTAGGAATGTTGCTTTGGCAAAGAGCTGAAATGTGAATTCAAACATAAATTTAATATTATTACATCTAAAATTAACCACAAAAATTAAAGTCTGCTTGTAGCTTAAACAAACAAAAAAAAGACTAAATTTGTTTTAATCACGTCTTTCTTTTACTATTAGTCACTGAGGATTTGTACATTGTTATTTTCATGATGTTAAAATACTTTCTCAATTCCAATTTTAATATGTAGTGTAAAGACATTCAGTGGTTGACTGAAAACTCTACACTTTGGGTCTGTGGAGCTATCAAACAAGCATCCAACACAGCAGCATTGACTCAACCAATGGTGTGAATTCAGGGCGTGGCTACTCAAGGGCAGTTGGAAAACCTGTTCAAAAACAGTCATTAATTTTGCAATTCTGCTTTGTACCCCTAGAGGCGTTAATGACACACTTTACCTTTAAGAAGAAAAATGAAAACAGTGGCAGAACAAACACTTGTCTTTATATTCAAACTTGCATGTAACATCTCAATATTGAACTGTTTACCAAATATGTGCGAGATCAAAGTGTGTTTACTTGTCCGTTTAACTTTGGCCGCCACAGAAGATGGTCTTTCATGCATGGATCATTGCTCCACAAGCTGTGGACGGAGGTGCCATTTTGTGGTAGCGCAGTCCTAAGCCATGACCAACGTTTAGTCTGCCGGCCACAGCCGTGGGTTCTCAATCACCACACGCTTTAAAATGAGGCCTAGTGCAATTACAGTCCCTGCCGCTGCAAAGGAAAACAGACACAAAGGGGGATGGGGGTCAGGGGGGAGAAATACAAGAAAAAGAAACACATGTCTAATGCTTCCACAGGAGTGCAAGCCTTTTTCTGTTGCTACTTAATGAAAAACAGCAAACGTTGCCATGAAATTACACAGCCCTGTCAAAGTTCCCCCTCAGGTCACCCTGGGAGCCCAGCTGATGGCGAGGGTCTCTAGAGTTGACGTCTGTCAGGACTGAGCTTGAGAATGGACACAAAGCACAAAGTATGTGTTGTCAAGGACTCGGGTTGAAACTCTTGATGCATGGAGATGGTGAATGAAGATTTTCTGCTTGTTCAAGTTATCTGTCCTCCTGGCAATAGCGAGCCTGCAAATTCCCTTTCCAAGAAGAGGTCTCTTTTAAATTATTTTACACATTATTAATTCTGCCCTTAGGTGGAAGGGACTTTGATCTCCATTTTTACATGGTCACTGTCAGAATGTTTTCTGTGTCTAGACTGCAGATTTGATGAAAAACAGAAACGTAATGTGTCATATCCAGGCACACAAGGAATCAGATTTCCAAAGAACTGGAATGCTACTCATTCACAAAGTTCTACATATTGCCTGCCCCTTTGTGTATTCATTTAAAATATATTTTGGCCAATATGACTGTTTTTATTAACCAATAGTCCAGTTCCAGTTCAATCAACCAACAGCCAACATATTCAAAGTTCAACTTGGCAAACTTCTAGTTAAACGTTACAGTTGAATCTCTTTGAATTGCAATTCATTTTAATTCTACTTTTTCTCATTCAAATTCAGACTGTGATTCTGCATCCTGTTTGCTACCTCAAATTCAATTCGAATTCAGAAACTGATTCTCTATTCCGTTTGGAATGTTGCATCTCAGCTCTCTGTAAGACTTTTTTATGATGTTTAAATGCATTCCACTGTGGATTTTCTGATATTTCATGTAAAAAATGTGAAAAAGCCTGTATGAAAACAAAAAATGTGTGATTCCATCTGGGCCTGTACACAACTGTGGCCAAATGTTTGTCTGCGATGCCAAATGCTGTCTGCAAAATCAATTAGCTCATTGGTAAAGCATATTGTTAATAAATACTTTGTTAATTGATTTAAAAAAATGACTTTACTCACAATCCTCCAGGGTCTCTTCCCTCTGTGGTACCGGTGTTCCCTGGGACTATGGACTGCATAGAGGCTGTACAGGAATGTGTGTTAGACCCGGAGTGTAAGCGACCGTTCCGGCATCTGGAGTACTGTGTGGACGAGGAAGCGGTGGCTCCCCTGAGTCTGGATGCGCGGCAGGCCTGCATTGATGCCCAGAACAACCTCATGCGCTATCAGCTCCTACAAGAATGCAAGTGTCAGCGAGGGGCTCGTATTGAACAACAGTGTCTGAGAGTTTACTGGACCGTCCGTTTTCCACAGGGTAAGGTTCTCAGAGAGAGTGTGGTGAATGTTGTCAACTACCTGGATCTGCCCTTAATTTTTTCTCATTAAAAATTCTGTTTAATTCAGAAATGTTTTCTTTCCACAGAAAGAAAATCAAACTGTTTTAGACCAATATTTCCTCCTGTGAAACAGCTATAAAAATACATTTGAATGATAAATAATTATTTTGAATTAATATTTTTTAGAAGTATTACAGAGTACCTTTCAAAAAATTTGGGGTCAGTAAGAAATTAGTTTTATTTAGCAAGGTTGCATTAAATTGATCAAAAGCAAATAATTTTACATTGTTACAAAAGATTTCCATTTCAAATAAATGCTTTATTTTTTAATTAATCAAAGAAAAAAAACTGCATCAGGGTTTCCACAAAAATATTAAAGTCCCCCTGTAGTCAGTAATTTTATCCCTTAAAACTCATCTTTGATCACCAAATGACATATTTAAACATTTTTTTCCTGTGAAAAAAATTTCTTCCTGCCTTAAAATAGCTTGAATGTAACTCTACATCCTTGCCTCATTTAATATAAGCGGATCAATGAATATGCAATTTAGCCCTGCCTCCACTCACACACGCCAGCTCAGAGATCCACTCGGTCAACTTACTGAGGTAACCGCTGCACAATGGTATCGTTCTTTACAACATTGGACACATAACAGTAAATATGATTAGCCTTTTGCTTGACTATGTTATCAAACAGTTAATAATGTGTTGCTAATGTTACACGAACCATGTTCCCATTCACCATGTCGGAGTCAGACAGCTGCCTTCTAACAATCAACTCAGAACGTAGAGAAAGACATACAGTATACTTAATCATAACGTCGTAATATACATCATACACCCGCCATATTGCTAAATCTAAACAATTTTTCATATCAACAGAAAAATATACCAGGATAACCTGGCTTCCCCTGCTATAGTTCGCTGTTAATGATATGCTAAAGCCTGCCAGCATGTTGATGTGATTGGTTACAAGGTAGTTTGTGACGTCACAGACACTCAGCAATGGTGTTGAGATATGAATTTGCACATGGTTTTTCTTAAAGCATATTAAAAACACCACATAGATATACAGTATAAACAACATTAAAACTTGATTTTCATTTTTAACTGTTTTAAACACTGATAATAATAAGAAATGTTTCTTGAGCAGCAAATCAGCATATTAGAATGATTTCTGAAGGATCATGTGACACTGAAGACTGTAGTGATGATGCTGAAAATTCAGCTTTGCAATCACAGGAATAAATTACATTTTAAAATATATTCAAATAGAAAACCTTAATTTTGAATTGTAATATTATTTCACAACATTAATGTTTTTGCTGTGAGCATAAGAGACCTCTTTCAAAAACATTAAAAATCTTACATACCCCACACTTGAATGATAGTTTGTAAATATATAAGCATGTACTGAATATTCAGTTTCACCCAAAAATATTTCATTTTATAGAAGTTAAATGCATTGCTATTGCAGTTTCATGTTTTTTTTCAAGACTCCCAAGAATATTCTGTGACTGAACTGCTCATGTCCAGCAATTCCCAAACCAGTGAATGTCATGATGAAAGGAGCAGGTTTAAAGAAAGTGAATAAAAAAGAATAAGAAAGTGAATAAGAGGGAGTAAGTAGGTAGCTCCAGAGAAAAGTCATGGATAAAGAATTCAGTTAAATCAAATTCAAAATGAATGCTTTTGTTCTGCCGGTCATAAACAGTGAACTCATAGATCTCAGTGGATGCCGTTTGTTATGTTCTTTCAGGACATGCCAAAACGCTTTAATGAGAGTGTTGAGTGAGCTACCAGAGGATTTAGATTTAGGCAGTAATAGCATTTAATGACTGCTCAGTAATGTGTATGAAATGGCAAGGAGGCATAAAACCCAGTCAGACACTAAACAAACGACTGGCTCACTGACAGTGGTATCGTGATTAATTTCGCCATTCCCTCATCTGTTCATTACGCTCGGCGGGACAGACGCATGCATGCAGGAACCGGAATTTGCTTCGTTCCGTCGAGGGTGTCTGGTTCCGTCTTGTGTGTTTGCTCATGAGCAAAAGAGATTACGGCATGCTGGTGAATGACGTCCGGGGGATCGTCAAGGCATGGCTGCAAAATTAATTGATTCTGAGTCCATATTCCCACCCAATATGGCTTATTAATATTAAATCTCATGAAACAGGAAGATGGGTTCCCACAGCGACTCATCAAGAGTTGTTGTAAATGCTGACTAATCTCAGGCTTCTCCAGCAGTGGACTCGTCATGCGTTTGAGTGTAGCGCAGGGGCCGCAGGGGCCAGAAGGGCCCGGGATGATCAGCAGTCTCAGAAATAAGTGCTTTTAAAACACATCAACTGGAAATGTCAAGTGCTCTTCTGCAAACAAAAAACGTCTGCGCCACAATACGCAAGGCATGTAATTGTGAATGTAGCACACTTGATGTAGCGCCTCCGTAGATTGAAATGTAGCGTGTGTGTCAGCGCGAACAAGATGACAGAAGGGATTCTGCCTGTTTGCATTTGTTTGAAGAGTCTGAGTATGCGTGTCTGTGTGTGTGTGTGGGCAGATTTTGATAACCAAAATTTCAGAAAATGTCCCCAAAAGAATATCACAACATGACAAAAACCTCCTTCTGGGGATGTCGACACAAAAATAACAGGCTCATGAAATGTCAAAATGTGTATTTTGGGGTTAGGCTAAGTGTTAAGTAATTATGACAAGACTTTTTGAAGAAAATATTTGTGGTGCTTGCTGATAAATATACCAGCATTTCATAATCCATTGCTAAGGCATTTTAAGTTGTTGCTAGGGTATTCAGGAGGTTACTAAGGTGTTCTGGGTGGTTACTAGGGTGTTGTTAGGCAGCTGTCCTAAGTCTCTGATAGATTTTAGATTTATTTATTTACTGTAGTGCATTTCATACACAGCAGTAACTCATGCAAGTGCTTTACATAGACATACAACTAAGGTTAAACCCATTTAAGAATAAATGAATACATTTCAATAAATACAAATTTAAAATAAATAAAAAATTTAATTTAAACTGAATAAAAACTTCAAATAAATAGAAAGGAAATAAAAAATAATGAAAGAAATATAAATAAAAATTAAAATAAAATTAGAAAATTCAATAAAAGTTTAATTAAATTTTTTTATAAAAAATTGTTTAAAATATATAAAAAGGAAAGAAAAATAATATAGTACGGATAAAAAAATGAAGTACAATCAATGTAAGTGGATGATTTATGTAGCACAAATGGGACAAGATATGTGCCAAAGTTTAATACTTTTATCCTTTTCATCCTTATATATTATTTTAAATACAATAGATATGAACAGAAAGTCACCAGAAGAGCAAATATACAGTACAAGGCAAGCTTGTGTGTGTGTGTGTATGTGTGGTTTCATACTTATCTTGGCATGCGGCGTCCCCAGGGTTGTGTGATACAAATAGACTCGTCGCTATTTTAACTTGTCTTGATCCAGACCCCTAAATCTGTGAACTGTCAGTTCAACAAATGCATATATCACAAACACTGACCTCTTATTAAAATCCATGAGAACTATGTAAATCATAATCAAAGATATATTATATGATCTCTGCAATTTTATTAAATGTATTGCTGTTAATTAGGTGTAATTATAAGGTGTGCTTAATTAGTCTCAAACAATCTGATGTCTTATGGTTGTGTGTATTGCAGGTTATGATGACATTGAGACGTCCCCATATGAAGACATTGAACTGGAACTCGTGAGAAATACTGAGACATCAAAACTAGCCTCAATAGTTTCAGGTACTGCATCCACATCAGTGATACGACCAAATAAAATGTTTTCCTCCACAGCTGAGTGCACTGTGATGATGGATGTATTGTGTATCACTGTATGTTTGCATGTTTGTGTTTAATAATGTTTTCCTTGTTGTCTTGCTGTTGAATTTATGTGTGAAATATAAAAGGCATAACATGCTGCTTTATACAGACCCCAAAAAGTATTTGGATACTTAATTGAAAGTCTCTTTTCCTCTTTCTCAGTGTCATCCCTTCCTCTGACGGATCAGAACCAGTGTCTGAAAGCAGCTCAGGACTGTGGGTTGTACGAGAAGTGCGGTTCCCTGCGCTCTGAGTATGCGTTAGCTTGCACTAAGATCATACCTGGCACGAACCACTGTAACCGGCACAAATGTCACCGGGCTCTGCGGAGGTTCCTGGAACGTGTTCCCGAAGAGTACAGCTTCGGTGTCTTATTTTGCCCCTGTTCGGATACTCTATGTGGGGAGAGAAGGAGAAAAACCATTGTGCCCTCCTGTTCCTATGAGGAACGAGACGGACAGCCCAACTGCCTTCATCTGGAGAGTTACTGCCTTAAAGACATCCTGTGCAGGTGAGATACGTGTCTGTTAGCAGTTGTACATAGTAAAAATATCAGATTTGTAACTTTTCAATGAATCAGCTGAATTGGTTGAATTATTCATTCACAAATATGACTAATTTAGATCAAGTCAACAACTCACTAACTCATTGAACCAACCCATCTTTTGTCAGCAGTCTTTAATACCAGAAATGTTACAAATAAAACATATCTGAAATATGTTTACTGCCTCTTCTGATAAAATACCTTGCACTTCTGTTCAAATGTTTAAAGGTCAGTATGATTTTTTGTAAAGAAATTAATTCCTATTTATTTAAGGATGCTTTAAATTGATCAAAAGTGACAGTAAAGACATTTATAACATGTCAAAACATTTCTAGTTGAAATTAATGCTGTTCTTTTGAACCTTCTATTCTTCAAAGAATCCTGAAAGAAAATGTTTTCACCAAAATATTAACTGTTTTCAACATTGATAATAAGAAATGTATTAAAAATATATTCAAAGTGATAAAAGCCATTTTAAATTGTAGTAATATTTCACAATTTCACTAATTTTACAGTATTTTTGATCAAATAAATGTAGACTTGGTGAGCATAAGAGACTTCTTTCAACATTAAAAAAATCGTATTGAGCCTAAACTTTTGAACAGTAGTGTATATAGTAAAAAATATGTATTGTAAAACACACATAGAGTTGATTTTAATAAACAAAATTTTACAGAAACATGCAAAAATATTTTTCAGCCAAAATATTTAAATTAATTTGTGTTTTTTTATTTATAAGGTTCATTTATGGGACAACAATGTACTAAAAATAGAGAAGTTTTTTCATTGCGTACAGACGATAAAGTTGTTAAAACAATCCCTGTTCACACAGATCCACTAAAGTGTCTAAAAACAGTAATATAACGTCACTTTGTAAAGAAACATTACACACCAATACACTGAACATGTCAATTGCATGCACATGACTTCACCATTATCACAAAGTCATGTTTTTGTAATCTACATAGAGATAACAACAGTATAGTTTTCAAAAACTTCCACTTTGGAACACAATTCAAAAAGGTGACTGTTTTAGGCCCCCAAAACGCCATTTCCATGTAAATGAACGACACCGTTTTCAACTAAATTTGGAAAACATGTTATATGCCGTTCATTTACACAACAATAGTGTTTTGGTAGCCTGAAAATGCAAACTTTTGATAATGGGTTTTTGAAAATCATACCGCTATCATCGCGTAAACAACAAAAACATTGCCAGTTGATATTGCCAACTACTGGCCTGGCAGCATAATACAGTGTTTTTACTTGTTTTTGCAGATCTGTGTGAATGGAGATCATTCTGACAATGTTGTCTTCTGTACGTCAAAAACGCAAAGAAAAACCTTTTCCATTTTTAGTACATCATGGCTATAACAAACTGTGCTGGGACACATAAGATAACAACGTTATTAAAAACCTAAAAGGTTACCGTATTAAAAAAAAATAAATAAAAAGTTATAAACGGCTACATATGGCTTTCTTTGAATGCTTTAGAGCATGTAATGCCATGCCAGAATGTCAGAGACCACATGATGATGTAAAGATCTGCTGAATCAATAATTTAAATAAGTTCTTTGAAAAAAACTGTGTGAAAGAACCAATTTGTGTAACTGATTCTGACATATCACACTGTCATCAGATGTTCTACCCCTCTTTCAAACTAGATAAAACCTCAGCATTGATAACAGCACAGCATGATCATTTCCACCTTTCTTCTTGAAGTACAAGACTTCCTTTTTATCTTCTTCTAGAAACAGATGTCTCTGGCAGTAATGCTTATCTAAGCATCATTAATAGCACAGAACATGCTGAGCTGGATGGAAGAAAGGACAACAGGTCGCATACTATACGATTAGACATGTCTACTGTGTATTTAAACAAGGATAAAAATGAGAAATGTTTGGAAAATGCAGACACTAACCTTCAACATGACATTTTCTTTAGCGTGGGTCATTGTCTCAAAAAAGGCAGTCCTTGATATTTAAAAAAATCAAATCATTCATTAAATTACTAAATCACAATTTATTCTAAAGCAGTGCTGTTATTGTTAACTAAAACTACTATTCAAAAATCTTCCATCAATTGAAATAAATCAGAAATAAAATAAGATATGTGTAACGGAGCTGGGATCCAAGTGCAAAGCTTTTATTAAAGGTGAGCGTGGTCGTACAGGCAGGGTCAAACGGGAGCAGACAGGTACAGCAAAGGACAGGCAGAGACGTGGTCGGGATACAGGCAATGATCAGGGCAGGCAGATATCACTCACAGGTCGGTATACAAAGCACAGGTCAGAGGTAGGCAGCAGAGGTATCGTAAACGGGTAACAGGCAAGATCAACAACAGATAGGCAAACAGGATATTAACGCTCAGAATTGCACACAAAGTAAACAAGACTTCGCGATGAGGTGGTGTGTGTGTGAGTCCTTTATAGTCCAGATGATGTGCTAAGCTGTATGTGGTGACAGGTGATTGGTGTGGAGTGTGTGCATGTGACTGGCAGAGAGGATGATGGGAAATGTAGTCCGGGAACTGACAGGAACTGAAGGTGATCACGACAATATGAATATTAGATGAAATGCTTTAACTTAAAAAACTTGACTGAAACTGAAATAAAATGTTTAATTTGAAGTACTAAAATTACTAAAACGTGACTGAAAATAAAATAAAGCTAAATAGCAATAATAGACAAAATTATTAAAACCTAAAATAAAATTAAAAAGGAAAATGTAAAAATTTAAGCTAATTTAAAATATTAATAAATTCTATTATAATATACAGTATAATAATAAAATAATACATGACAACACCAACAGATAAAGGTTCAGAGGGAGGTAGCATAAAATTTTATTTAATTTTTTTAAATGTATATTTAAAATTAAAACAATGGCTCACGTCTGAGCAGAAGCCACTGTGAGTTGCATTAGCAGTTGAATGACCAAGCATGCATTTGGTAAACAATTAACCTAAGCTATCACCCACATAACTCGTTTGTCAGTAAACCAGTTACAACTATAGGGTGAACATTACATCACATAATTAATATTCAAGACACCCCCCCCCCCCTCATTACTACACCCCTGACAAAAACTGTACACTAGGCTTATAACTTAGAAGAAAGTGGAAAATTAAATTAATTCTTCCATAATTTTGACTACTTGAAATTTCCACTTTGGTGTGGCATTCAGCACTTTTCTTCTAGTGAAAATTCTTCTAAAGGCAGACTTCATCATCTTTTATTGGTCCAGATAGACTTGTTCTTCTGTAAGGTAGTATCACTTATCTTGTGCGACATTATATATTGCTACTGAAACAAATATCAAAAAGTATCAAGTTGAGATGTTTGCTCATAAAGCAGAACTGCTTATAGATTAAATGAACTAATTTAGCAATTGATGATCTTTACAAACAGTTGAAATGCATAATTTTCCTGTTATCACTGTAAAGCTGCTTTGAAACAATCTCTATTGTATAAAATGCTATATAAATAAAGGTGACTTGACTTGACTTATAAGCAGTAACATTTGTTATATGGTTGTTCCAATTTTTTATCTGGGGTGACCTTTTTTGAAACTTGGAAGAATTAGGCTCTTTTTCATTGTTTTTAAGCAAACGTTCATCGATTTATGATAGAGGAAATCTTTCATTTGAAAAATAGCTAAAAAGTTATAGCCCTACTGTACACACTACAAAGAATAAATTCACATGGTATAAATCAATAAAAATCAGATTTAAGCATCTAATCATGCATTCTGTGCATGTATATATTTCAGAATTTGACATACATTTTTGTTCTAATCAACCTATGTCTGTATTCAAATTTGTCTGGTCCATCAGGTCAAGATTGGCTGATTTCCAGCAGAACTGTCAGCCGTCTTCTGTCTCTCCCTCTGGCTGTCTCCGGGAAAGTGGAGCCGTGTGCCTCAAGGCCTATGCTGGGCTCATCGGTGAGAAACCACCTTGGACGACCTTGAAAAAATGGACGCAAGCTTAATGAAGAGTACAAAACGCACAAATCGATACGTCACTGCTCAGTCTGTACTTAAATAATATTACATTTTTAATGACGAGCACTTCTGCGTCCTCCTGGAGTGAGTTCGCTCACTGAAAGGAGAATTGGTAATGGGAACAATTGGTCAGAGGATTTTGGGTTCAACTTCATGTTGTGGGTTTACTTTAACCCAGTGTGGCACTTACATTGAATTAGCAGGACAACCTGAGGCAACATAATTAAAGCGGAGGGGGGGGGTGGATAGACTACACTGCTTGGAGATTCTCCCAGATGGGCTTTGGGCTAATTGGCATGGGATCTTTTCCTCTGGCTGGCTCTCATCCCTTCTTTTTCTCTCACTCCCTCTGCAGGTACCATTATGACACCAAACTATGTGAGTAACAGCAGTACAGAGGTGTCGCAGTGGTGTAATTGCGAAGGCAGCGGGAACCAGTGGCAGGACTGCCTGCGTATCCTGCGCATGTTCACTAGCAACACCTGCCTGCGTGAGTATCCCAGAATATCATTTACAGATCATCTTAATGTCAGAGAAAATAAGGTGTAAATATGGCAATTACACTGGTTTAAAAATAAATGTTTTTTTTTTGGCTTCTGTGTTTCCATGAAGAACCTTTAACATCCATGGATGCTTTGCATTCCACAGAAGGTTCTTTAGGGAACCCAGTTCACTGAAAGGTTGAAACCCCTTTTGGAACCTTTTTTTTTTAAAAGAGTAACATTCACATTTTTTTTTCTGTGATGACATATTTCCTATTGAAACAGGAAGTTGTGGCGGGTCCTTGTTGGAGCAGGATTCTACTTAACTTTTTTAAATAGCCAACCGCCTTTAGTTTGTTACAGCTTGGCACAAATCACATTTAGATCTCATTACCATCTCAATTGTCATATTAATAGCATTTTCACCTGAAAAAACAAAACAAAACAAAACCCCAGTAATGTCACAAATATTTTTTTAAATAAACATTTTTTTTTTTTTCAGCAAGGATGCATTAAATTGATTGAAAGTGACAGTAAAGAAAGTAACAGTAAAGTTTTTTTAGGTTTCTAAAATAAATTACATTTTAAAATATATTAAAATAGAAAGTCCTTATTTTAAATTGAAATAATATTTCACAGTATTACTTTTTTTACTGTATTTTTGCTAGAATCTGATTTTAATACAAACTCAAGCATATCTCATCAGAAGACAAAATTTTCTTAAAGGGTTAGTTCATCCAAAAATGAAAATTCTGTCATTTATTACTTACCCTCGTGCCGTTTTACACCCGTAAGACCTTCGTTAATCTTCGGAACTCAAATTAAGATATTTTAGTTGAAATCCGATGACTCAGTGAGGCCTCCATAGGGAGCAATGACACTTCCTCTCTCAAGATCCATAAAGGTACTAAAAACATATTTAAATCAGTTCATGTGAGTACAGTGGTTCAATATTAATATTATGAAGCGACGAGAACATTTTTGGTACGCCAAAAAAAACTAAATAACGACTTATTTAGTGATGGCCGATTTCAAAACACTGTTTCAGGAAGCATCGGATCATAAATGAATCAGTGTATCGAATCATGATTCAGATCACGTGTCAAACTGCCAACGGCTGAAATCACATGACTTTGCCGCTCCGAACAGAAGATTCGATACACTGATTCATTTATGAATCATTTATTCATAAATGCATCATTTATTTCTGATGCTTCCTGAAGCAGTGTTTTGAAATCGGCCATTGGAAGTGTCATTGCTCCCTATGGAGGCCTCATGGAGCCATCGGATTTCAACTAAAATATCTTAATTTGTGTTCTGAAGATTAACGAAGGTCTTACGGCTGTAGAATGGCATGAGAGTAAGTAATAAATGACAGAATTTTCATTTTTGGGTGAACTAACCATTTAACTATGCTGTCCACAATAATTTACAGTATATATGCCAGATAATGTCATTATTATTTTCAGTCAATTTTTGTAAATTTTGAACATGTATATGTACTAAATGTATATTTATTCAACTTTTTGTAGTACGCTAGCATACAGATTAGCAAGTAAAACTGTAAAAAAAAAAAGCAGCCTTAAACTCACCCAATCTCTTTACCTGACAGGTAATGCCATTGATAACATGGGAAGCTCCACCCCTCGTCCAGTAGAGGGCACGCCCCTTCCTCCACCTCGCCCCTCCCCTCAAGTCCAGCGTGATGAGCTGAACATCAACTTGCTGCCTGAACCCAATGCAGTGAGTAGTGAACTAACACAGAACCACTATAAAACTATCAGTCTCCTCCAGCTCCAATGCCAACTCAAAATAATTTACATGCACTGAAAGAAATGGCATAGAAACAATTTTCACAATTGCTAGTAAATTTCACAAACAATTAAAAAGAATTGCAAATAACACATTACACATTAACACATGTGTACGAGTTCTTTGTAAGCACAATAAACCTGATTTGTAACTCTTGTTGTGGTCATAGCCTCATATGACGTATGACCCACGAGTTCGGCCTTGTGGTTGAGCCCTTTTGATATATCAGATTTACAAAAACGACTCGCTGCACAAGCCGAACAAACCCGCAGTCCTGCCGCTTTGAGCATACTGATAGATCCGAGAACTGAAGTGAAACGTTTATGGGCGGCTGATCGTGTCACTGCAGAAACACACGGTCACACGCTGTCGCCCCTGCAGCCGCTACAGTAAGCACAAAAATGCTTGTTCAGAATTCCCACCTTCTGCATTTAATTTGGCTTCCCATGTGCGTAATAGATGCTCCCAAAATGTTCCTCATTAATTTACTGTATTGATTTTAGAACAAGAGTAATGAATGCAAGTTTTTGTTGTTCTGTCTCTTTAGCGCCTGTGAAAGAAACCTATTTCTTACACTTAATCAATAGGTCAGAATGCTTTGACCTAAGGTCCGACCTCTAACCACTACAGATGTGACCTTGTTAAGATGTCCTATTTGGTCTTTATCTTACTTTAAAATGGTGATTTCACGGATATGTTCACTTGATGTCATGGTTTTCGGGCATGCACAAAGATGGTAAACAAATGCCACATGTACCTAAAGAGATCACTGTAGGGTCGAATCAAACTGCCTGAACTGCCACCATCAATTCAATCAGAAACAATCACACAACCCACAGGCCCTCAAGAACACAATCATGGAAAGGAATTAAATCTATATCGATTTGCTCTTCCCTTTAGTCAGATTATATTGTGCTTTGGAATGAGGGTGTCAGCTTTATTTTTCTTTCATTATGGCCAACCGCCAAACTTCAAATGACTCAATGAGACTTAGTAGGCAGCGTCACTGGATCAGCTCTTTAATTTGTCTTGTGGCTACTTTGGTTTTATGCTGTATCTAAAAGTGACCATACACTCAGTGAAAGGTTATTAGCATTAGCATAGTATTTGCAAAGTAATTTCTTTATAGCCAGTGACACCATCCCAATAAACCAACCAACCAACCAACCAACCAACCAACCAACCCCCCCAAAAAAATAATAATAAAAAAAAATCTTGAATGCAATGGCCAGTAACTGTTTTATGAATTCTAAAAATGCAATATTGTGAGAACATGAACAAACATTAACGACACCCGGGACAGTTTAATGGACCAGTGCTGCATCGTCACAAAAGTTTAAGCTTTGCCAATTTAAATATTTAAGCGTAAGAAGACGCGTAAGGGAACTCAACTTGTTATTTGCACTCAGAAATCTGCCTCAGACAGCGTGCAAATATTGAATTGAGCTCTCTTTCATGTCTTCTTGACTTGAACAGGCATGTTCAAAAAAAATTTGTCAAAATGCCCGTCTTGGCAAGTATCTTCATAAACATAGTCTGTGTCCCAATTTGCATACTATCCATCCTAAATAGTATTCAAAAGTAGAATTAGTGTGTCCCAAATCAGAGTATGTTGAAATGAGTATTCCAAAGATACCCAGATGGTCTACTTTTCCGGTTAGAATCCGAAGTGCAGATCCGTGCACACTCTAATGGCTAATATTGCCCATAACACATTGCGCTGTGGACGAGGATTTGATTAGAACAACAAATATGAATAAAAAGTGTTAAAAAAACTACAAACATGTCAGATGTGCGAGACCGACGGTTAAAGGGTTAGTTCACCCAAAAATGAAAATTCTGTCATTTATTACTTACCCTCGTGCCGTTTTACACCCGTAAGACCTTCGTTAATCTTCGGAACACAAATTCAGATATTTTAGTTGAAATCCGATGGCTCAGTGAGGCCTCCATAGGGAGCAATGACGCTTCCTCTCTCAAGATCCATTAAGGTACTAAAAACATATTTAAATCAGTTCATGTGAGCACAGTGGTTCAATATTAATATTATAAAGCGATGAGAATATTTTTGGTGCGGCAAAAAAAAAAAAAGACTTATTTAGTGATGGCCGATTTCAAAACACTGCTTCATGAAGCATCGGAGCATAAATGAATCAGTGTATCAAATCATGATTCAGATCGCGTGTCAAACCGCCAACGGCTGAAATCATGAGATTTTGGCGCTCCAAACAGCAGATTTGATACACTGATTCATTTATGATCCGAAGCAGTGTTTTGAAATCGGCCATCACTAAATAAGTCGTTATTTTGTTTTTTTTTTGGCGCACCAAAAATATTCTCGTTGCTTTATAATATTAATATTGAACCACTGTACTCACATGAACCGATTTAAATATGTTTTTTGTACCTTTATGGATCTTGAGAGAGGAAGTGTCATTGCTCCCTATGGAGGCATCACGGAGCCATCGGATTTCAACTAAAATATCTTAATTTATGTTCTGAAGATTAACGAAGGTCTTACGGGTGTGGAACGGTTAGTTCATTTTTGGGTGAACAAACCCTTTAAGCAGAGTGGTCAAGATAAAGGGGTTTGAGTGATAAATAATCAATTTCTAACCTGACGAAAGGATATTTATTAAATGTTATCCACATTATATTTCACCTGCAACAGCATTGTGAACTTTCATAACGATGCGTTTGGTCATAAACTTTTAAATGCATCATTATGTAAACATGAGGAGAGTTCTCCACATGAAAGACAAATGACTGGCAGATCAACGTGCGACTACATTTCTCTCCGAAACGGTAGGAAATTAAATTTAATTGTATGTGGAGGATTTTAACTGTGACAAGATGATTGACAGGGCAGTTTAAATGGTTACAAGTTGCAGGTAACTAAGCGACAGAACGTCTGTTAAAGACGCAATTATGACGAAGTAGTATGTCCCAAAACTTGCACACACTTCTGCTTCACACTCAAAAGTATGTACTTTTTCTTAACAAAAACAGTACATACTTTTAGGGTGTAGTATAAGTAGGCGAATTGGGATGCAGCAATAGTCAGTTATGTCTTAAGTGAACATAAACAGTTGAGAAAGAAAACACATGTGAAACAGTATACTGGATCTATGCATTACCTCTTAAAGAGACAGCAGCCTAATATTCAGGGCTGATGTCTATGTTTTTAATGTTAATCAAACAACAAAAGACAAAAAATTTTAAAAAATAAATAAATAAATAAATAAATCACTCTCTGCTCTCGGCTGAATAAGTTTTGTAACTTTAATAATGATTAATCTCTTTCTTTGCTGGTAAAATTATTTATGGCTGGTAGATTTACCAGCCATTGGCAGGTGAGAACTTAGTTTTAGGGCCTGTAATTAAATATATAAATCTCAAGTGTAGATAAATAAAGGTGCTGCCAAAATCTTCTAAAATAATTAAATAATAAAAAAAATTTTATATTTTATTTTTTTTAGCTACTTCTGAATGAACAAAAAATGCTTTTGACAACATAATGGTGCAGTTATAGTATCTACTGTACCAGCAGAGGCAAACTGTTAATGCTAACTAGCCAATCCTTGACCCCATTGACAAGCTATTAGAATCTGCATAATATCTGTGCCAAAGTCTTTTCTTGATGAACAAATAAGTTACTAGAGCCTCAGGGAGTAACACCATCCAAATAAATCATCTTCTACAATACTGATTTTTTTGTAATTTATATTTCTTGCAAAAATCATTTTGTTGGCCACTTTTTAATGGTTGTCAAAGAAAAAACATGCTTTTTGACAGCATAATGGTGTAGTACTAAAGTGAATCGGCTAAATCCTGACCCCCTGGCCATGTTATTAGCATTAGCAGTAGCATAATATTCAGCAAAAGTAATTTCTTGATAGCCGATCAGCTTTTAGCGCTTCAGGGAATGACACCGTCCGTGATAGCAACAGTTACTTGACTATGTATTGTAAAATGGATTGTATATTTGCTGCCCACATAGAAGAGAAGCAAATAATCCCTTGGCATCCATAGGCATACAGACTTTATCAAGAAACGCTGCTCTGATCTGTGTGTCTTTGTGTTCGCATGTCCTCGCTTTGGACTGCGTTCACATCCTCTGTTCTCAGAACACACAGACCACAGCATTCAGCTTAGAGATAATCTGGGCCTGCAGACAAAAAGGATTCAATTCAGTTTCTGCTGTCATTTATTTCTTTCCTAGACTCACTCTCTCACTTGTGTTCTCCAGCAAATCTCTCCTCTCCAAATGTCCCTGTCTTTCCTGATCTGTCTCTCTTGATGTGCTTCTCACTTTCTTGGCCTGTCTCTCTCTCTCTCTCTCTCTCTGAACGGATTAACTAAAGGTGTTTGCAAGCAGCGGTGCATCAGTCAAACTTCATTAATATTAATGTATTCATACCCATCTGTCTGTCTCTCTCTCTCGCTAACTCTTTTTTTCTCTTTCTTTTATCATTCTTTCCTAATCCCTCTCCCTCACGATCTCTCCGTCCCTCTCACTGACAAACGCTCACCATCGTATTGCTCCTACTTTTCTAAAACTGTATTTCACAGGTGATTCATTTATTTCTCATGATTCATTTCACATATCATCATCCAAGTTACTTTGTCTCAGATACTTCTCATAATATGTATATATATATATATATATATATATATATATATATATATATATATATATATATATATATATATATATAAACATTTTAAAACAAAAATTGAAATAAGGTATTATATAAACAAATACATATTATTTTTGTCAAGTGAGCTAGAATTTATTTGATTTTTTTATATTATATTTATTTTTTCTTTCCATTGTTTGTTAGTTTTGTTTGTTCCTGCCATGTTGTTGTTATTGCAGTGATCACTTGGCAAGTTGTTTACTTTGTATTTAAGGAAATGTAATTTAAAAAACACTTTTCCAAACACTTTTCTAACTGTCATTGGTCAGACCGCAAATATCCCCGCCAAACTCGCACCATACAGTGCAACAGTTGGGTTCTGGAAGTAAGAATCCCGTTCATTTACTCCATACGGAAATTGATTTTGAAAGATAACTTATAAACAGATGTACTAAAGACAGATGGCTCCAAAAGAACACTTTAGTACCCACCCACTTCCATGAAACACTGTGAATGACCTGGAATATATATATATATATATATATGTATATAATTAGTTTGAAAGAATAGGGAAACTGAATGTATCTTTGTCTTTTTGTTCAATTTTCAAATACTTTTTTTTGCTTCAAATCAAAGTTTGTGATTTACCTCATAGCTGGTTGATTTGGTTCATGGCTTATATGTCTTTGACAAAGACTTTTAAAAATCCCTATGGGAAAAAAGAATGAGAAAAATACTTCCAGAACCAAGGCCGCTAAAAAAGTGGACAGGAATTGTTGCACTCTATTGCTTGAAACAGTGTTGCAACAAGTTAACCCTTGTGCTGTGTTGAAGATCCTTGGTGTTCCTCGTCAAAAATAACCAGCCTTTTGAATCACTTTTAAATCTCACATGATGCTATATTATCACCAAATACTGGATGCAATCTTTTGTCAACTTGTATTTTTTCAATTCGCACAAGCTGTGTATTTCTTTTTGGAACTGTTTGATTGTAGGTTTGATCTGAGCTTATGCACCTCAGTGTTTGAGTGAAAAAAAACTCCACTCATGCTTATTTACCTCAAAAAATGGTGCATAAGCTCAAATTAATAAGGCCTATGATCAAAAGTTCCAAAAATAAATACAAAACCTGTCCTAATTGAAAGAAAACAAGTTAATAAAAAGATTGAATCCAAATTTTGGCAATAACATCGCATAATAAGAGATTTATAAACACATTTTTGTAGGCCGGTCATTTTTGACCGGGAGCACACTTTTAACAAGGTGAAAAAACAAAACAAAACAAAAAAGCACAAAAAAATAATCAATTTTTTCAAGAGACATTTCTCTCTTTTCCAAAAGGTGGTGGAAAGCGAAGAAGATGAGGAGGAAGAAGAGGAGGAAGAGGAAGAAGACCAAACCGGAGGAGGGTTCAACGTCATCCCTCCATTCTCTGACAAGGCGACAGTCACTAACCTAGGCTCTGAAGCCGGGAGAGTCCACAGCTCCACAGCCGCAACCCTCTCTGTCCCTCACTTCCTACTCACGGTTCTGCTGCTGATTGCCCTCCGCTGGGGGTAAAAACCTTCGCTCACACACACACGCATTCTCTCTTACACAACACACGCCAACACACTTCCTCCTGAAGTACTCGCTTACATCCAGACTCTACGACCTATCATCGAGGGATGACAAGAACGATAGATCGGAGGGCAAAATGAGCGGACAACTGTTCTATCCCTCTTTCCTTCTTTCATTCATTCTTTTTCTCCTCCTTGGGAAGAGGGTCTACTATAGATATAGCTGCTTGTTCATTAGGGAATCGCTTTCTGAATGGGATTCCCCGCCTGAATCATTTGAATCACACAGAAGATTCACAACTCCTCGGACTGACAGTAGCCGACGGTAACCGAATGATTTGGACGTACCATGTATATATTGTCAGTGTCAGTGTGCTTCAGAAAAGTGAGTTAAACCAGGAAAACATTGCCGTCAATCTGCATTTCCTGCGTTTTGGAAAACCTGCCGTGTTTATTGTCGCTGATCATGTTCGTTGTATGAAATGAGACAAAATGTATGTGTGTTTGTAAGTACGTGATTCGCTTGACATCACTGCTCGCCGACATGAGAGAAAAAAACTCGTCGAGCACGATTCCCAAATCTTCCGTTTCTCACGCCTCCATGTCTTGAGAGTCAGGCCGCACACCTAATCACACACACACGCCTCTGCTCTGCTGCGGAGCCGATCACGCAGATGCAAGCGGTTTTCATTTATTGCTCTATCTGCGATGTGCTTTCATTTTTTGACTCAGCACAGACTGTGCACTCTAACCAGGGGCATAAATAAAAAAACATGTCCACAAACAGAAAAAACATGAGTAATAAAGCCGAAAATAAAGAAATAAACACATTAAATAAATAAATATATGGCTGCACAGCAGGTGTCGGAGTCCGGTCTGGGTTTAGAACCTGAGGGGAAGAAACAGGAAGTCATTTTCAAACCGCCTGTCGCCTGGTACCTCTCCCTGTGCCTGTTGTTTTACTTTCACAGAGATAATGGCTTACAACACAAACTGTTTATCTTGTTGTGTGTTCACGGGGACGAATTACTCGTGATGGAACGAAATAGAAAAAAGAGATCAAGGGAAAGAACAGACAGAGACGGGGAGAGACTCAAACCCTCCAGCAAAGAAAAAAAACATACAGTCTGGAATCACATGCTTTTTCTGTTTCTTATAAATCTTTTGCTGACACCAGGGCTTTTTTCTCAATCTCGTTTCGTTTGCTCTCTCTTCATTCTCTCGTGCATGTCCATGGAATCGAGAAAGAGAAAGCATGGCCGCACTCGTACTAAATTCGATCAAGAACTTACTTTTCAAACGTTGATGGAGTATGTTCTAGAGGTATGTAGTAAAAATACAAGATTTGGTCTCTCGCAGAATCCTATTCCACTTAGACCACAAGATTCGAACATAACATTATCACAATATTGTCATCTAGATCATCAAAATACACTCTTAGAAGAAAAGGTTCTACAGAAGTCAGTTTCATATATAGAATCATGAGATCATTTTATGGATTTAGTTTAAATGAAAGAATGAATTTTGTTTTAATGTTTAATTTTGTTTCAATTTTATGATTTAAACCGGTTGTGAACATACTTTATCACTATAAATAACCTATTAAACATGACAATATTGTGCAATCATTTAAGTCATTTCTCCTTATGAAGGCCCTTTTTGGAACTCTAGAACCCCCACTGAACCTCTGTAGCATTTCTTTTAATTTACATTGCAAGTAAATACTTATTTTACATCATGTATTTCTTTATCATTTCATTTGATTATACTCTTGTCCTGAAACAATTAAAAACAGCTATTAAAATAATACAAATAATAATAATAATACATATAATTGACCATCATTAGATTACTCAAAAGTATTTTTTTACATGCACTCCCATTCAAAAGTTTGCGGTTGATTTTTTAATGTTTTTGAAAAAAGTCTCTTATGCTCACCAAGGCTGCATTTAATTGATACAAAATACAGTACAAACAGTAATATTGTGAAATATTATTACTAATTAATTTAAAATAACTGTTTTTTTATTTGAATATATGTTCAGATCTGAATTTTCAGCATCTTTACTCTAGTCTTCAGTGTCACATGATCCTTATCAATGTTAAAAACAGTGATGCTTAATATTTTAGAGATTGCGATATACTGTTTTCAGGATTCTTTAATGAATAGAAAGTTCAAAAGAACAGCATTTATTTAAAAAAGAAAAATTGCTAACATTATAAATGTCTTTACTGTCACTTTCAATCAATTTAATACACCATTCCTTTATTAAAAAAAAAAAAATCCTTACTGACTCCAAACTTTTAAATGGTGTGAAGGGAAGTACTGTACGCCTATTTGAACGCAGTGTCTATCTACTTCCTTCCAGATGTTTTTTTAAACCACGAGGGCTACTGAACATGTTCCCCTCCCTCCCCCTCCTCTCTGGAAGAAATTAAAGCTTAGCTAAAGTGCTCATATCTCATCTGGCATTCTCATGAAGCACCTTAGATTACCCCAACATGACTTAACAATCAGATTGTGAACTGATCTATTATGCGGAGGAACACAGAGGAGTGCTCTCTGATTGAACAGACGTCGTGCTCCTCAACGTTTTCTCCTATGTGGCAAGGTCAGTGAGCCACGCAGCGCGCCCGCTCAATCAGCAGGGTTAATTAAGAGAAGAAACGAGAGCGCTTCTGGATTGATGCGCCTGTCGAAATAGCGGGCAGCCTTTATGATGGCTGTTGTTATTTTTTAATTGTTATCGGGGGCCAGTGTCGTCCGCCCAGCCATAACAGAGGGAGGCAGAGAATGAGTGACATCGGAGGAGGAGAGCAAAGGCATGGGTGTCAGTGATTCACATTACAATATTTCAGAAAAAAATAAACAAATAATCCATGCGTTAAATAAATGCACATTGCAAAAAAGTTTCAGGACAGAAGATAAGTGTTAGCACTGTTCTAAAACCTAGTGAGCTTCCTACTTCCTACAATGTTGAAATGTAGTAAGATACAGTACCTTGTTTTGGCCAAATTTTAATATGAACTAAACTGGTTATAAATATATTTAATTTAATACTGAAAAGAACTGATAAAAATAGTTCTAATCTAATTTGAAAAATCTTAATGAGTTTTTTAATTAGTCTTGTTTTTACTTGTTTATCAGTAAAACATTTAAAAATTATTAAAACAAGATACATTTACTTGAGCAACACTATATAAGATATTAAAACAAATGTATTTTTAATATAAGTATTGAAGAGTCTAAATCATTTATGCTTCAAACAAAATAACACCTAATGCAACAAGACAAATACACTTGTATTCTCTGAAAACATGTCTTAATATCTAATGCTGTTTATCAAGTAATCTTGTTTCAAGGATTATTAGATATCTTAACTGGAACACAGGACAAAAAAAAAAAAAACTATTTTACCCAATTATTGTGCATACGCTGTAAAAAAATTACTTCTTAATGAGTTTTTAATTAGTCATTTTTAGATTTGTTTATCAGTAAAACATTTAAAAACCTTAAAAGAAAATACATTTACTCGAGCAACACTGCAAAAGATATTAAAACTTTGGCAAATGTATATTGTACATGAGTAAAGTGCATTAACTCATTTACAGTATGCAAAAAAATCTCATATTCTCAGTAAACAAGTCATTATATTTTATGCTGTGTTGCATAATCTTGTTTCAATGATTTTTAGATATTTTAGCTGGAAAAAAGACAAAGACTTTTTTTTTTTTTTGCAGTGCACTATATATTTTTATATGTATCGGCATATCATGTTGATAGCTTAGCAACATGCTAATATCAAACTCTATTGAAATCAATAGTTAGTTGAGTTTCCATGCTGGTACGTGCAGGTTTGGTGCATGTCAAGCTGGTTAACAAGCTCAACTTAACTGATAAAGCTGGTTAACCAGCATGGTTTTGCTGGTGAGAATACCTATGTCTGAAACCAGCGTTCAAAACAAGCCAAGTTCTGGAACAGAGCTAGAGAGATGGAGCCCACACTAAATTAACCATAACAATTCTCACTGTTTGCTTGCGTGTGCCGCATTACAACCACGACTTGGCCTGTACACAGATTTGCTTAATATGAGTCTAGCATTTCCTCTGCGCCCATCTGCGTCTGTGTACACAAGAGAAACCTGCCACAGCGAATCCTATGCGCCGAGTGCTAGATTGCAGGGAGCAAGGGACAGGAAAAGAGATAAACACACAATAAGGGATAAAGGGATGGAGAAAGTGGAGGAGAGAGAGCAAGAGTATGGGTTAGAGAAAAAGGCAACCCAGCGAGAGAGCTCCGAGCGTGATGGAGAGAAAGAGAGGAGAGGGAAGATTGCATGAGAGAGAGAGAGAGAGAGAGAGAGAGAGAGAGTAGTTTACCCTGTAGGCTCATAGCTTTATTATTATAGTATGCGGACACTGATTTATTTGGCGGCTGCAGGCACCCGTACTGAAACTCATTTCAGTTGTACTGATGTTGATTCGCTCTCTCTCTCTCTCTCTCTCTCTCTCTCTCTCTCTCTCTCTCTCTCTCTCTCTCCTCTGGCTCTGCACTGTGAGCCCACTGGACTGTGTGCCACTGTTTGTCACCCCACAATGCACCATCAATTGCATGAAAATAATCACCACTGCTAATGTTTTTCTAATGAAGATGCCCAAAATAGTGTCTGTATTTAATCTGCTTTTATGGAGTGCACTTTTTTTTTTCATAGCGCTGTATTTTCACTTTTAATAATGACTTAACGGATTGTCTTTGTCTTGTTTTGCTGTTCATTTTAATGAAACTATCAACACTGAGCACTCTAGTCTACTTAAGCATTTGCAGGCCTGCAGATTTCTGGAGAATTGCAAAGGCAGTCTTTCATAAAGATCTACACCTTCCCTTTGTGTGTTAAAATGCAAATGTGTAATTTCCACACTGTGAGCGTCAATTGCAAAAATAATTATTGCTTTCAAACAAGTTGCCCGAATACTCTGCTATTGGTCGCCCCAAAAGATAATTCCCGCCCCAAACTTACACAATTGGTTGAGAGAATTCAAACAGAAATCATTTTTTTGTGCCAACCTATAATTTGCTTACTTATAGTCATCTCTGCATATTCATTTGGAATAGGAAAGTAGTATAACATTGAAATATAATTAATTTAGGCTAATTTATTTAAAGGTGCAGTCACAGTTTAATCAGGCTAATGAACTATATGATTTGGCAGAATAATTCTGATTATTATTATTTATAAATTGAACTATTTATTGAATATTGGTCACTTTTATCACAATGCAGTTGTGAGCATTTTATAAAGGCACTCTTGATTACGTTGCTTTAATTTATTGCAATGTATTGGGCGAAACATCTTTTCACCAGAGTTCACCAAATATGAGCAGATGAATCAACAAACAGAACGTTTCTACTTTCTCTGGATTGAATGGAAGTGATGGAAGGGTTGGACTGCACCTGTAAATATTTCACCGTGTTTAACTCAGATTTTACCTCCAATCAATCCAGTGCAGAAACGTGTGCCGATTCAGTCTTGGCCTAATTATTTGCCTCAGTGTTGGCGCTGAATGATGACTGTGTCCATCATAGCCCTGGGTAATGTAGCCAATCAGAGCTCTCTCATTGCTGCACATGCTTAGTCATGCAAAACGCTTCATGTGACATTTCATAAACATTAAGGAACTGAAGTGGGAAAATACTTAAATAGCACACAAGATTACATTTTAAATAGTCATTATACTTGAAATGCTTGCCATTCGGTGACTGGTTGAGTGGACATGTGGAGTGTGCTGTGGTTCGAGCATGTCTCTCTCTGTGCCATGTTGGACTTGCCTTTAATGGACTTCCCCACACACTTGAACTCTTCCTCAGCCACTGCCCTCTGGGTCACTTTTCGGACCTGTTTTATTGTGCTGGTTCTTTCCCTCTGCTCATCCTCTGTTCATGTGCCCTGTTTCCTATCAGGTGTAAAAATGAGAATTCACTGTTTCTGTGATTCATGATAATGTACCATCTGAAATAAAAGAAAAAAAACAAATCAACTGTGCTTGTCTAGATGTCATCTTCTCTGCCTGTGGTAACTGAGAAACACGCAGCATGTGTCAGCGAGAAAGAGCAACAATGAGATTAAATGGTGCTCAAACTGAGACTTTTGCTTAAGTCTCCTGCTTCTCAGCTATTTTTATTTAGCCTCTCTTGAGAAAAGACCTCAGACCTTGTGAACTGCAGTCAAAAGAGATTCAATTTGAGCTCAAATGTTTTTCATTAAACTATTTCAAGTCCAAAAGTTCTGAGCTATGCTATTTATATTCAATCTATAGCTTTATACTCTTACTGTATCATTCAAAAGTTTGGGGTTGGAAAGATTTTTTAATGTTTTTGAAAGAAGTCTCTTCTGCTCACCAAGGCTGCATTTATTATAAGCATTTATAAAGCTGAATTTTCAACATCATTACTCGAGTCTTCAGTGTCACATGATCCTTTAGAAATTTTTCTAATATTATGTTTTGGTGCTCAAGAAACATTTATTATTATTATCCAAAACTGTGTTGCTTAATATTTTTGTTGAAACTGACTTTTTTCAGAATTCTTTGTTTAATAGAAAGTTCATTAGAACAGCGTTTATTTGAAAGCATATATATATAAAAATCATACTCCAAACTTTTGTGTATGTAACGTATGTATGTAGTGTAGTAGTTTATGTCAACAATGGTGCTTGCAAAAGCAATCAGACAAACACTTTTACAATATTATGTTAAAGGATATATTCATATCTCATATCATAAGTCATATCTAGAGACCATAACTTTTGACATACTATGGCATGTAGCAACCACCTAGCAACACCCTGGCAACCACTCTAATATTGAGGTATTGCAAGAAAACGCCACAATATGCTTCCTACAGAATTTTAGGAGAAACATAATAATAAAATGTCAAAGTTATGAAAAAGTTGTTCCAAAAGCCATATGACGGACTTTCTTCTGTTGAACACAAAAGGAGATACCCACTGAAAAAAGAAAAGAAAAGGAGAAACCCACTGACTGAAAAGGAGAAACCCACTGACTTTAAATGTAAAGACAAAAACAGTTCTTCATAATATCTTTTTTTGTATTTCACTGCCCATTTTAATTTTCATCTGGGTGTGTATTTAATGTTTCATGTTTTGCATATATCATTTCTGATACACAAGCACATGCTCTCTGAAGTGAAGTGAATGCACTAGGTTTGTTTGTGCAGTGCAGTCAGTGACCTCCCCTGGGCTGTGTCATTGTTCTAATTGCATCTGGGTTAATCAGAGCATCATCACCTCTGATAAAGGCAGACGAGGTGCTGGTGGAGTCTCTCCGGCATATGGAAGCCAGTGAGAAAGCATTTATTTATTAATCAGATTTCTCTGTGTCCCACTGAGTTTTATCACAGAGTCTGCAATCTCTGGCTTTCCCCTCCCAGAATACATCTCTGCTTGCAAAAACATACATGAACAGATTCTTGCCATAACCACTGCCTTGCGATGAGCACTTCGGATCATAATTCTAAAAAGAGACGTCAACTTTTACACACAGGGGAATGTTTGGGCTTTGTGTTTGTGAGGATTTGTCTCTGCCTGACGGCTCGAGAAATCCAGCACCCCTTCTCTGCTTCTCTCTCTTTCGCTCTATAATTGTGTGGCGTCTCTTTCACTGGCCAGAAGGCAAGCTTGATGGTTTTATCATTTAATAAGGCAATCGACTAAATCAGTCAGACCAGCTTTTTCTCTCTCTGTCTCTCTGTAAAGGGATAGTTCATCCACAAATGAAAACACTGTCATTAACTACTCACCCTCATTCTGACTTTTTTCATTTTTGAAGAATATACTGGCGAATAATTGCAATATAATGTCAATGATAAAGGTATTAAAAGCAGCGCATGCACTATATTTCAGGTGTTCTGAAGTCATCAGTTTTATTTATATATATTTTAAATGTTAAATATTTTTTAATTTTTTAAAAAAAATGTTTTATTAATATTTAGAAATAACTTTAGTTTTTTAGTTAGTAATTTTAGTTTAATTTCATGTAATTTTGTTATGTGCTTTTTTAAATATTACTATTTGGGTTTTTCACTTTTAGTTCCATTTTAGTTAGCAATTTTAGTGCCTCAGTGGACTGCGAAGTGTAATTCACTGGGTAATCTGCGATCTAATGTGAGATTCCAATCCGAAGGGAGCAAACATGTTCAGTTCGAAGGGCACTGCGAACAGCATAGGGAATAAGGGAACATCGATAAATCACTTCACAGGAAGTGAGAGCAAAATTCACCCAACTGTCATTGCGCGTCGCGTCACCAGTCTGAACTAACAATATAGCAGAGCCCTTGGAAGAGTTTTTACATGGCTCTGCGATGGAGGAGTTTACATATGCATCTGAGTATTCATAAATATTTTGTTGTCATTTTACAAAATAGAATATTTATAATGGTTATGCCGATGAATGTTACATTTGCATATTGTATTGTATGAATAGTTCTGTATACAAAGTAAAAGTGTTGAGAAGCAGCTGAAGCGCTGTAATTTTTTTATTTTACTTTATTTACCTCAGGAATGTTTACTATGCAGCTGTGCGTGGGAAAGAAAGCGCACAAGATGAGTCCACTACAATAATTAAGACCTTTGATTAAGAACATATTTTTACATAGTTAACTAAATAAAAATTGATTTTTTTATTAAATGACAGTTACAGTACAGCTTTAGATATGTAAATAGTCAATTAATAGCTGCAATAGTAAATTAAATAGCCTATACAAGTAGTCTATGAAATAAACTAATAAAACTAATAGACTAATATGTTTTGATTATATTTATTAGATAGATACATAATGTGTGTTTTGTATATGTATTGGCCTATCATGTGATTTTAAATTTGAAAGTAAAGTAAATTACAATATGTCATAATCTGTGCAACCCCATCGTTGCCTTTCTTTAAAGATGGTGTAGGGAGTTCCAAATGAGCGATTATTGTCAGTGAAGTCCACTTCAGCGGATACACTGTGTAGGGATCCTGTCAATCGGAAGGCACCTGATAGCTTTGTGTGAGTAGCAGTCGTTATTTACTGAAAGTGATTACAGTTTTGAAAAAAAAAAAAAAAAAAAAAAAAAACACGGCCGCCTCTAATCCTGCTCTTAATTGCTATTAACAGCATTAACAGCTCACTGGAGGTGAGATTATCAGTGAATAATGACTTTAATTTTAGTTTGTTCCTCACACAAAGTTATCATATGGTTTCTAGAAGACTTGAAATAGAGTGCACAAGCCATTTGGACCATTTTTTATGGTGCTTTTGCCTTTTTGAAGCTTGAAAGTGTCAGGCATCTATTCATTGTGACTCAAAAAAACAACTAGTATTATATATTATTTAACATTTTTCCAAGGAATAAAGAAAATCATATGGAATTGGAATGACATGAGGGTGAGTAAATGATGACAGAGTCTTCATCTTTGGCTGAACTATTCCAGTAAACATTGGAATGATTCAGTACCGAGATTCCCGCTGTAACCAGCCAGGTTCCCTGGGGAAGCTTTATTCTACTCCACTCTATATACAGTCAATTAGAAATGGAGAAATGGAGGAGGGAGGTAGAGATGGAGAACACAAGGAGACAATGTAAAGCTTTTAATCTGTTAATGGAGGGATGGTCTGATTCATTTAATAGCTTAAGCACAGACATTGTTTGGGTTTGTATTAAACATTTATGTGGCTAATGCTGCGGAAGACAATAGTGCAAACTTGACATTAGTGTATCAATTTTGACTTCAGACTGCAGGCTGATTCACTTTTAGAGCCACAATACAGGGCCCTGGAGGGCCAAGGGCCCCTGTAATGCTAGCCTGCATACAGTGAACCTGTAATATAATGAATTACTGTATCTTTGCCTGAACTAAAATGGACTAATTGCTGCTTACCTTGACTGTGAAACTGACCAATTACTGCTCACATTAGAGTTGGGCCAAATTCAGGATTTAAGAATTTGTTTCTTTCAAGTTTATGAGTTGAATTTCGAATTGGCCAATTTTTTTATTAATTTTAACTTTTTATGCTCACTGAAACTGCATTTATTTGATCAAAACATACAGTAAAAAAGTAATATTGTGAATAGATTTAATGCACTCTTGCTGAGCTAAAGAATTAATTAAAAAAAAAAAAAATCACATACTAAAACTATCTATAAACCTTCAAAATACAAGGCTTTTTAAACTTTTTTCCAAAACTTATAAAAAAAAAAAATAAAAAAAAGTCTTGGCAAATTTTGCTTTTCTAGTTAGAAACTAGTCATTTTAATTGTACTTCTTTACAGTCAAATTCACATTGCAGTTAATCCTGTGTGCAACCTCAAATCAAATTAAATTCATTTTGAAGAAATTAACTGAAATTTAAAATGAATTCTCAGTTCAATTCTGAATGACCCTGACACACATTCACAGTAAACTGGTCAATCGCTACATACAATCTCGATAAACTGATCAATCGCTGCTCACAGTATTCTCACCAATCACAGCACACATTCATGTGCAAATAAATCATTTTTTTTTTTTTTTTTTATTAAAATCGACACTTGGTCTTGTCCGAGACAAACTTTTCTGTTTCTCTGGAAAAAAAAGTCAATTTCCCCCCAAGTCCACTTAATAACCCACAAAAATGCCATATCTCATTATTTTTCTTGAATATGTGATTTTTTTCCATTTTTTCCCCTAAGACGTCGTCTTCATTCTCTTCACACTTGGATATTTTTAGAAAATGCTGAAACTGGAACAGTGGGGCCGATACAGAAATGACTGCTGACAAATTGGCACAGGCTTATGTAAGAAATTGACTCTGATTAGTTCCACGTCTATCAGAATTCTTGAGGGTCAAAAAGTCAAGTAGACTCTCATAAAACTCATGCAGGAGTCATCCATTTACCTGCTTCAGGTGAGTGTCTCAGATCTTATAGCTTATAGTAGAAATTTTTCATTGCATTTTTCACTGCCCCACGAAATTAGTGTCAACATATCACATTCTTTGTGAGGTATCACATTACCCAAAGCCCTGCGAAATGTATCTATTATCGTGAGCAAGGCTTTACCTTCAGCATCACGGCTTTGGTCTAGAGTGGTGGCCATCTCTTGGGCAGAGGATTATGGGGTGGGAGGATGCTTGGGATTGTTGAGTCATGCTTTTTGAGAGCAGGGCTAGAGGCGGCCGTGCATCTCCATGGCTCATAGATTTGAGTACACTGATAGGTTGTCACAGGAAACACAGAACCCTGCACTGCAGAAAGAGAGAGAAAGAGAGAGTTGTGTTATCAATACTGTCTACTGAAGCGTGTCATAATGTGCTCTTTTATGGTACTTTCTGTATTAAAACCCTTAATTGAGTCACACACAATGAGAATGATCCAGAATTTTCCTCCTGACAAGAGTCAAAGTGAGCCATTTCACAGAACACAATGAGAACAAAGAAATACTGTGTCATAGACCGATCGACCTGTAGTCACAGACTGAATCCATTTGTCTTTTGTCATTTTAGTTCTGTATAACCTGGTTCATTCAGGGCTGCTAGGTTTCAGTAGCTCTGTGTGGATTGGCTGCAGACAGTGTGAAGGTACGTTCATACTGATGCTGATTTAATCGCTGGAGGGTCAGCAGTATGTTCATTTTCCACTACAGTATCTGTAAAGTATAAAGTATAAATATTAGTAAATTAAACAATTTGTACTGGTAAATTAGCTGTTTATTCTGATTACATCTTTTAAAGGCAAAACATATAACATGCTAGAAACATAATAATAACAGCAATAATGATCCAATCATAGACTCTTAAGCATTTGCGTATTTAAATATATATATGACATGAGTTGGTCCAACCTGGAAAATAAAATTTGTTACCATGATATCATGTTTGTTCAATTTTATTAGTGTTGTGATGTAAGCTAGGCAAACACTTTTGCAGGTTTCAGCCTTACCCCATTCAAACATACTTGCATGACAGTAACATAGCTGAGATGACTGCCGAGTGGAGTGATTTGCTTTAGAGAGACTGGTTCAGTCCAGTCCAGCCTGTAAGAGGTTTATTCTGTGAAGATCCCTGCTGGTGTCCAGAGCGCCAGGCATCATTCCAGAACATCTTTATTTCATTACAGCAGTTGCTCAGCAGTCGGTCTGTGTCTCTTGGAGGCTCCGTCTGTTTCTGCTGCTCTTCCTACATCTGATTAAGAGATAGCACAACATCAATAGTCTGGATTCGGAAGTGGTTTGACTGTTCTGCAATGGCACTGCCAAAGCAATGGAATTTCTTTTTGCATAATACTGTCAATTAAATAATGACAAATAAATCAATCAAACAAGCAAACAAGCAAACAAACAAACAAACAGCAAATCTGCAGCAAGAATAGTCACCAGTACTATAAACCAGTAGTTTTTGAGGCCAAACCTCTGAACAAAGCAGAACAGGCAAGTATAATCAAAATGTTACATTTAATCATTTAGCGACGCTTATTATCCAAATTCATTATCCAAAGCGATTTACAAATTAGGAGAACAATAGAAGTCAAGGTAAAGGTCCGTGAAAGTGATTTTGTGCCTCTTTGGGATGGCACCACAAGGCGCCGTTCACTTGCAGAACACAAGCTTCTGGAGGGCACGTTTCCTCTCAGAGGGAAGATGCATATGCAGAACTTTCCATTTGTTATTAAAGGAATAATTCACTCAAAATGAAATTTCTGTCATCATTTACACAAAATTAGAAATTCTGAATAATGGATTGATATTTTCTTTCCATACAATGAATGGAGAACTTCAAAAAGGATGTAAAATCACCATGAAAGTATCATAACTTATGACTTGTGCACTAAATTCCAAGTCTACTGATAGTTTTATGTGATGAACAGACTGCAATTTAATTTGAGATCAAATCACTGGGATGAAGAATAAAATGAGTTTGATTTGTGTTTCTAAACTGAATCAATTGATTCAGACCTATGCAAAATTCACTTTTATAAAGGTGTTTGAACACAGATGTGTGTCCACAGTGTGGATAAACATCCAGCCTACAATAGTAAAAATCCACCCACTCATTTTTTTATAATCCCCATAAATCATAAACAGTCTCTCCAAACTCTTGGTTCCAGATTTCCCCCTACTCCTACGTAAAAGTAGGGACAAGCCCCACCTATGACTGGTGACAATCTACCCTATTATCATAGATACCGCCCTGAGTGAGCTGCAGCAATCCGCCATTTCTGTTTCCTTGCTGTAGCAGCTGGAGATATACAATGTCTACGCTAAAAAAAAAAAACATTACAAATTTTCTGTTATTGGATATCACTGAACATAAGAGTCTCCATAGACTCCCGGCATCTGAGCCACTGAGGACACCGTAGTTGAATTTCATTTATGAAGGAAATGTGCTGAAGTAAGTCGGTAAAGTGTTATATATATTTGCGCACATCATTTCACGCTAGACTGCGTCGCAAACGAGATTAAGTTCACTGTATTTGCACAAAAGTGATGGTGATAACGTGATGGTGATAACGTGATGGTGTATGCTAGTCAATGAGTTGAATCAACTTAACTCCACAACAACTACATAAATTTATCCACTGACCATTCAGAAACGTTCAGTTGCGTTCTAAAAATTGTAACTTCTTCCCGAGTCAGTGTCCGACTCCAGTTTGAACATGTAAGGCTGAACACTGCTATTGACAATCTCTGACATTGTTGCTGCGGTTACGGTTGGTGTTGTAAGGATGAAGCATTCACGGACTTCCACAGCAAATGGGTATTTAATGATACAACGAAGAGATACAACATCAACACATCAAATAACATATAAGAACAGACAAGGAGTGAAGGGAGTGAGTCCATATATATAGGGAGTGCAAACGAGGAAGTCCAGGTGATGGTGATAAGTGATGAAGGGGAGATGACGAGGGAAGTGAGTGCAGGTGTGGAGAACAGGAGGATCATGGGAATTGGAGTACTGGAGACAAGGGATCTGTGACAGCTGCGTGACATTTTCCAGTTTTGTTGTTGCTGGGCATGAGCTGTTAAAGCTCCGCCCTCTTCTGGAAAGGGGGTCTTGAGCAGCAGCTCATTTGCATTTAAATGGACACGCACAAAAACAACGTGTTTTTGCTCAAACCGAAATAGGGGCAAATTTGACTAGCTATAGTAAATTATCTGTTTGGTATTTTGAGTTGAAACTTCACAGACACATTCTGGGGAAATCACACCAGGGACTTTTATTACATCTTGTGAAAAGGGGCATAATAGGTCCACTTTAAAAAAAATCAGACTCAAAAGAATAATTAATTCACAAATGGGGAAACTCATGAATTCTTATTAACTCACTAAGCAGAACTAGGGTCAAGATTCTTTAATATGATCTCATCACAAAAAAACAACAACAACAACAACAAAAAAACAACAACTTAAGAACACTTGGAATATAATGTGCAAGTTGTATGGACCACTTTTAGAGTGCTTTTATGATGCTTTTTTGACACCAATACTCATTTACTGTCATTAATGTCGACGTGAAACAGAAGTTGTGATGTTCTTTTCCTACCTATTGTGACGTATATATGAGTGATATGGCTTCTGGAACAAGAAAAAAAATTGTAGTGCAGGACTTGATTTTGTCTATCAGGAATTTATTGGATGGTTGTGGTTTGCTATTGGTGGATCTCATGTGAGTGACAGGGTTGTCCCGCCCTCACATCAGTAAACACATCATCAGAGAAGAGAGGAGATGTTGATGTGAGAGGGAAGGGAAGTTATTTTATTAAATATTGCAAGGGCACATGAATTGAAAAAATAATGATGTGCACGGATAAATCATACTGCAATATCACATGAAAACAATGGCCAGTATATTCTTCGTTTCTGCAAATAATGACAGAATGATCATTTTGGGGTGAACTATTTCTTTTCCAATTGCTGTGTAGAAAAACAAAATGACATTAAAGAAATCTCATTTGCAATTGTTCTTTCGACGGGTGGATAACTAATGCAGATGTGAGACAATGATTTGTTCAGGGGGCCTGTGAATTTAAAAAACATTGATTTTAAACAGTATGACAATGTCCTACAGTCTGATCTTCTCTTTTCTCCTCAGCTTCTTGCAGTCTTTTAGGGTTTGTGTGTGTGTTTTCAAACGGGTAGTTTGCTCTCTAATGGGGCCTGTGTTTTTAATGAGCACTAAGCTCTTGCCGTTTGCACACTCTCATATTCGGTCCCCTTCATTACTTCTTTATCACCCCTCTCTCTCTCCATCTCCATCCCTCTATCACCTGAACAGCACTTCTCCACTCCACTTCTTTCTTTTCTGTAGTTTAATTACTCTTGTTCTCTCTCGGTGCATTAGTATGGGTGTAGGGTGGTAACTGAAGTCTTTCTATACTTCACTGCACTTGTGCTGCACTAATAACAGGCGCTGCAGTAATTTATAGTCTGTTGTCTGTTTTAAAGGCATCAGCATGTTTAATACACCTGCTCCACACAGTCACGCTCGTCTGGCCACTCTCCTCCTTCAGAGCGTCTCATCTCTCTCTATCTCTCTCCCTTTCTCTGATGCTCTCTCATCCCATCACCTCAGGCGCTAAAATTCTGTTTTGCCCCCCCAACCACTCCCCCCCCCATTTTCTCGCCCTTTTTAATTTTTCCCCTCTTAGTTTCATTCTCTTCCCTTCCCACCCTCCATCTGCAGAACCTTGTGCATATCTGAGCTTTTTATCTCGCCGTTGCTCCATCCATCACTCTGTTTGTGTGCTGCTTCCATCCATTTTTCTCACTCTTTCCTTGTCATTAATTCAAGATGACATCAGATCTATCGCTTCCACTTCCTCTCCTCTTTATTTTTTCCGTCAGCAAGGGTCAACTCTCTCTCTGAGTATGTTCTCACAAAATAGTGCCCTGTGAAGTGCACTTCTCAGAGCATTCATATAGAGTACAGTATGAAAGGGCATTTTGTCTAGTCAGACACTCAATAGAAGATCAAACAAGTAAAGAGGGGGTTACCGCCTGCAAAATTCCATAAAAATTGATTTATGCACATACACTATCAACTTCATTATATATATATATATATTATATATATATATATATATATTCTATATCAGTTCTTGTGGGCAGGAATAAAGATCTGAGCGACTTTGACAAGGGCTAAATTGTTATAGCAAGGCAATTGAGTCAGAGTATCTGAAACATCTCTGAAATAATAAAAAAGTATGTATAGTTTTATATAACATTCAGTATTAGTCATTTATATTTATTAAGGCAAGTATATGATGTCATACCAGAAATAATCTGACGTAGCAAGGCATTCCAAATACACAAATTTCACCTAGTGAACTTCAACAGATATCCCCTGCTCTGTATGTTCACTTCAGACAGCGGTTTCTCTCTATCACGCATCTACACCTGGCCCTGCAACTACTGCTGTGTCTGGCTTGTTCTGTGGATGCAGTAATGGAGTCCTTGAACTCGTTAGCTGTGAACAGTCTAATCCCACATGCTTTCAACCCCCAACAGGTGCTGAGTGCAACCCGACACTCGTTTGTGCAGGATGGAGGGAAAGAATGCTGCAGAGAAAAGAGAACAATCTGGAGGGCTGACAGGAAGAAAGAGGGAGGCCAGTTCTCATGGGGAAAGAGCAGAAAGAGAAACTTCAAAACCTCCTCTGTACAATGAAAAGTTCTCACACACACAAAAAACTTCTGTCACGACTTTGTCGCCTTTTTTTTCTCTCCCTTTTCTTTCATTTTTTTCTTGTAGGCATTTGTTTGGATCATTACATGTGAGCTTCGCGGCTGAGTCATTTTACTGCAGCTGCCAGTCGAATGCGAGCCGCAAGTCTAAGATATTTAGATTAGATTAGATAATATTTCACAGCAATTGTCCACTACTGTGTAAATTTGTCTTTGGCTTCTCACAAAAATGAAAAATATAGAGGTTACATAAACACAAGGTTGCCAGGTTCATGCAGCAAAAAACAAACAAACAAACAAACAAAAAAACACCCCAATGACCAATTAGAGGGGCTATGTAGAATTCAGAAACCCTTGTTATTAGAGCCACTGGTGGCCGTTAAGTGAATTTCAACTAGCAACTTATTGCATGTGCTCACATTTGCGCACACAATACATAGTGACGCGAGTGAGCCTAGGTCAAATTAGTGATGTAACGTGGTTCAAGACCCCAATATACTCACAGCAAAGTTCTTTTTTTCATTCTTCGTTTAGAAGTAAAAAGAGGTTGGAAATTGCAGTGCTGCACACTTTCCACTCAATAACAAAATAACAAAAATGACAGCGATGAGAAACAGCAGTTAAGAAAGCATCTGATCATAGCGATGTAGATATGTTTGCACAAGCTCTGCAATTTTCAGCATCATGTAATTAGGGCCAGAGCACTGATGGTGTGAGGACCCTATTGTAATTGTTATACAATTATTAACAGTCTATTATCTCCGAAATGAATCGCATTTTTGAGGGCCTAAACATCCTCATAAAACTCATAAAACTTTGTACATGCGTCAAAAGTGGTGAAAATTTACATCTGATATGGGTTTCAGAATTAAGTGTGGCAAACTGGCTCGATAGGGCCACCTACAAAATTTAAATTGAGCGCCCTGTGCTCTACGTTTCATGTACAAGTATGAAATTTGGTACACACACGTAACAGCTCAATACCAATAAAAAAAATATACATTTTATACATTTTAACCATAAATGCTCATCTTGAACTAGCTCTCTTCTTCTTCTCCATTACAATTGTAGACACTGCTAAGTTTATTACTGCCCTCCTCAGGTCAAAGTTTGAACTAAATTGCCATATACAATATGCTAGTGCAAGCATATAACAATTATTTCAAAGTTTGACCTGTGGAGGGCAGTAATACACTTAGCAGTGTCTACACTGCTGGAATTCGAATAGAGAAGAAGAAGAAGAGAGCTGAGATGAGCATTTATGGGTTTTTTTAGAAAATGAGAGATGGTTTAGATAAGACTCTAGATAAGACCCTTATTCTTCGTCTGGGATCGTGTAGAACGCTTTGAAGCTGCAATGAAACTAATTTTGACCTTCAATCGTTTGGTGGCCATTGAAGTCCACTATATGGAGAATAATCCTGGAATGTTTTCATCAAAAACCTTAATTTCTTTTCGACTGAACAGAGAAGGACATGGACAACTTGGATGACATGGGGGTGAGTAAATTATCAGGAAATTTTAATTTGAAAGTGAACTAATCCTTTAAGTATTTATGAATGAACTGCTCATTTTAAAATCTTGCCGGTCTACTGACATTTGTTAACACATTTGCTTTAAACATTACAATGCTCACGATAGCTTTCATTAACTCTACAACAAGTAAATCCACTCCACCAGCTAGTTAATCTTTGACAGAGATGCCACAGAAATATACAGAGCTACCGCAAAACGGAAGTTCTAAGACAATATTATAAAGATGGCGGCGCACTTGTTTCTCTGGCGCATAAGTTCTATAATTTGAATTAATTTTCTTTGCATGACACATTGACATTACAGTATAGAATGGCTATTTCTGAATTATCCTGAACATTGTATAAGCATTTGTTTCATGTGTCACCGAACAGAAGAGAAGCTCTCGGGAGCGCACATAAACATTACATCCTTTTGAGTCTTTCACATGAAAATCAGTCTACAGACTTTCATAGTAAACTGGAAGTTGGGGAATGTCTCATTTTTAAGTTTCGTTATAAGCTGTTCACACATTGCCAATAAAAGAAAATTGATTTTAAAGCCCAAAACCAGCTCAATGACCAATGCCAGAACTAAAAATATGCTCTATTTTGCATTTTCAGATTTCCTTTCATTTGTAGGCCTACTGTATAATATAAGTAAGAGTATTAAAGATTTAGAAAGTTTTTAGAAAGAACAAAGTCTGACAAAGTCAGTATCACTGAAAGATAAATTCTATTATTTACAAAGTAATAAAACGCAGTTTCTACTGAGGCAGGACAGGCTGGAGGGGGTTGATAATATATATGCGCACAGAATCGTGCTGCTTTTACTTCATATGTAGGCATATTACCCATAGTTACCTTATTTCTGCTGACATGCCTTTTCATCTGTACATTCACTGTATTTTAATCATAACCATAGCGGCCTGTCAGTTTCCATTAAATATAGTATCCATCAGACCTGTTTTTACTTGCAGAAGCAGTTTGTTGGACAAAATCCTTAATGTTCAAATCTAAATTGTGAAATATGTCAAATGCGTTTGGAAATCCTGCAGAAAATGGTATGTTATAAAATCAAAGTGACTAAATAAAAATGGCATAATTAACACAAATAAGAAAAAAAAAAAAACTTCATTAATTCATTAAGAAAAAAAAAGTTTCATCAATTAAATTAAACTGAACTAATGAAATTAAATTGTTAAAATTAGAAAGACACCATCACTTTTCAATTAGTCTAATTGCAGAAAGGACAAAAGTGAACATTCTAAGTGATTCTGGTTACTACAGATCCTATAAAGCAGGTGTGGAAAATGTATAATATTCTTTGCTATAATATAATAAAATCTGCAATATTTGTGGCTGTTCTGAGGAAAGCATGTTGCAATCTGCAACTGCTGTTTGCCAATTATTTTTCCAGTTTGAAATTTCCGATGTAATCTTTTAAAAGATAGAATGCAATCGTAAGGACTATGTTTGAGAACCTGAGGATGACTCACATAATTCCTGGATGGAGAGATGAGCTTTGCAGAGAACATGCTTTTCACTCTGACACAACAGGAGTCAATCTCCAGGCCTCTATGAAACTTTAAGTGAAAAGATGGAAGCAGAGAGAGAAATGGAGGAACAAGGCTCTCCTTAGATACCTCTCCTGAGAAACAATCAGGCCGGAGACGTACACTGTTCTGAAGTACTTTAAGAGGTAAATGGAGTGTCAATCATGGGCTTCTGAATAAAACACATTATCCCTCTTTCATGTTCAGAAATTCTCCATCAGTTTCTTTCTCTGTCTCTCTCTCTTGTCATCACTTTTGCTCATATAAGCCTGATCATGGAGGAGATGAGACTTTATATAATCTAAAATTTGTGGGCACACGCACATCACACACGAATCTCAGCAAACCTTTCTTCTTGTCGGAACAACTGTCAAGATGATGTCCTGGTCATATTTCACTCTAAAATCAAAAATAATTTTATATTGAATTTTATATACTTATTAGGGCAACAACAAGTTGAATTATGACAGTTTTTGGCATTCATCTTAATAGCAAAAGTGTCCAAGCTTATCTGTGTGTCATAAAAACATTGCTAAAATGGTAAAATAGACCTCAGAAAATATAATTATGAATATTTTTTTATTTTGATTTATGGTGAAATATGACCTGGACATCACCTGTTCCAGTTCTCATGAACTTTAGACAAAACCCTTTCTCATGCACACAAGGACAAACCTCACAGGTGTTCCCACAGCACACACACATGTACCCATGACACACTGCCACATCACAAGTTTCACACACTGGCCAAGTGCGTGGCTGTTTACCAGTAAGTCCTGACGCACACCACAGGGGTTAGAGGTCGATACTAAGAGCAGCAAACATACAGCGTATCTCTCTGTGTGTTTTTACTGAGGTGAATAATTTATGCAGCTTTCTCTCTCCCAAGGTCGTGATTCTACTTCATCACTCTCTCATCTACACTTCAAAATTCTGCTCTGATCTGAACAGAAATGCTGCTTATTCCTGCTCTTCCTCTTTGTTCTTCTATAAACCAAATCCATTCAATCTCTCCTGCTTTATTTCTTTCAATCCTCCTTACCTCCTTTTGCCTTACGGCAAAAATGCCATAACATCTCAATTGTTTCTCTTAGTTGGCAAAGTGATTAAAAGGAGAGCACATGGAAACTTTCTCCTGAGAAAAAAAGCCCCAGTAATCTCACATGGGTCACTCCACAAGTTTCAGAAGATGTATCAGATTGCTCTCAGATTTGCCAAGATACAAAAGTATGTGATCAAATCAGAGATCACGATTTAAACAAACATTTCTTATCAGATTCTCCTAAAACCAACTTATCTGAGCTACACTATCCATATTCAGTTTATAGCTCCATACTCTTACTGCATGATGACAATTATGTTTAATTATTAACCTTAAAATAACATTTACATTTTACAAACATTTCATCGCCAATATTTCAATCATGACAACTCTCGGAGTGGATTAAATTCAACCAGCATTTATTGGCATGGGGCATGAAGTATACATGGCTTGATTTTGGCATACGAGATCTGCTACGCTGCTGCTGTTGCTGCTGCTATTGCTGCTGCAGTTACTGCTGCTGCTGCTGCGGCTGCTGAGAAAATACAAATTGTTCAGCTTAGGCAAATAAAACAACAAGGAAAAGGCTGCTGCAAGAATGGTAGAAGCCCCGTAGCAGATCTCTACAGGTGGCACTGGGGAGGAGGAGGGATAACAGTGCTTCACATTGCGCAGCTTGTCGATCGCAGGCTAGGGTACGGTATATATGGTTGCGTGGATATGGAATTACTTCTGATTGGCTGATGTCACGGCGTAGAAAGAACCAATCAGCGCTCGGTTAAAGTTTCATGACTGAACTTTGTATTAAACAACTTCTCATTCTGAAGACACATCTCAGACCAAGCTGACAGTAATTCACAAAAAATTGCAGTATTTCATCACCAAATATTTTATATGACATAAGAATCTATCAGTTTGAAATCAATGCCAAAAAGCTCACTTCGCATCTTCATGCAACATTTTTGAACAGAAAAGAGATTTAAAAGGGTCCTATTGTGCTTTTCACACTTTCAACTTTCTTTAGTGTGTACCCTAGTAAAAAAAAAAAAAAACTAAATCTATTTAAAATGCATTTATTTTACACTAAAACAGTTCAAATTCATTAACATATTTTTTATTTAGCACATAAATATGTAAATGTATTTGTAGCATACTTAGCAAGCACTGTTTCGGAACTCCCTGAAATGGCTCGATTGTAGTTTTGAGAAACGAACACATCACAATATTCCTCATTTAAATAATTCCCACCCAAGGCATATGCAAAATAAAGGGTCGAGACCTGGTAGAGTTGCATTAGTAGTGTATTGAAACTCACAGTTATGGTAAGGGGCGTGACATTTCCAAAATACACTCAAAGCAGTTGACCAATCACAACACACTGGTCCTGCCAACCAATCAGAGCACACTGCACTTTTCAAAAGGAGGGGCTTCATAAAGACAGGAACTAAACAAGGGCTCATTTCCCAAAGTGAACTATGGTTGCAAGTTCCGTCCTTACCAATAGAGTTAATGGGACTTATGACCATAGTCAAACAATGATGCTTTTGGGAAATGCACCCCAGAGCATTACTGACAGACTGGGAAGAGGTGCTGCAACAATGGAAAATATCAGAAAAAAAATGTTTTTTGAACATTCAAGCATGAAAACCTATTCTAGTAAGCCCCAAAAACAAAATCAAGACTTTGAAAAAGGGCATAATATGTCCCCTTTAAAAGGTTAGTTCACCCAAAAATGAAAATTCTGTCATTAATTACTCACCCTCATGTCGTACCAAACCCATAAGACCTTTGTTCAGCCTCGGAACACAAATTAAGATATTTTTGATGAAATCAAAAGTGCAGCACTTTTGTGTTTATGTCTGAACTCCTGTTCAGTATTGGCTGACACTGTACACGTGAGCAGCACAACGCATGCATGTGATGCTGATGCAGGAGCTGGCCAATAATGAGTTGGCGTTCTGACGTAGAACATGATGGAAGTGCTGCACTGTGTTCACTACATCAACAGCGTAGGACATTGACACAGAAGAGAAGAGATTGTTGAATAAAGTCGTTTTTTTTTGTTTTGTTTTGGCTTTTTTTTTTTTTTTGTTCTCGTCGCTTCATAAAATTAAAGTTGAACCACTATAGTCACATGGTTTGTTTTAACAATGTCTTTAGTACCTTTCTGGGCCTTGATAGTGGTAATTCAATTGCTGTCTATGGAGGAGTCAGAGAGCTCTCGGATTTCATCAAAAATATCTTAATTTGTGTTCCGAAGATGAACGAAGGTCTTACGGGTTTGAAATGACATGAGGGTGAGTAATTAATTACAGAATTTTCAATTTTGTCTGAACTAACCCTTTAAGAATTGAAATATATATTTATATACAATTATTACATGTAAACATTAAAATCTTTATGTAACTTTATGTGACAAAAAAAACAATACAGTGTTTAAAGGGATAGTTCACCCAAAAATGAAAATTTGATGTTTATCTGCTTACCCCCAGTGCATCCAAGATGTAGGTGTCTTTGTTTCTTCAGTAGAACACAAATGATGATTTTTAACTGCAACCGCTGCCGTCTGTCAGTGGTATAATGCAAGTCAGCGGGAACTTGGACTATAAGAGTAAATAAAACATGACAGACAAATCCAAATTAAACCGGCAGTGATGTCTCGCGCATATACTTCAATGAAAGCGAGACATCACTGCCGTTGTCAGAGCGTGATCAGACCAAACGAATCGAGTGATGAATGCAGTTGGACATAGTGGTGTATTAGAGGTAAAAAATGATATAAATACTGTTCGGTTTCTCACACAAACCGATCGTTTCGTGTCTTAAGACATCAATGTGTCGTCACGAGCCACAGGGTTTAATTTGGACTTGTCTAAGCAAGTTTTATTTACTGTTATTGTAGAAGTTCCCATTCACTAGCATTATTTGACTGACAGACAGCAACGGTTGGAGTTAAAAATCATCATTTGTGTTCTACTGAAGAAACAAAGACACCTACATCTTGGATGCTCTGGGGGTAAGCAGATAAACATCAAATTTTCATTTTTGGGTGAACTATCCCTTTAAGCATTCATGTCAACCTTGCCATGACACATCTTCAACATATCTCAATGAAAATTAGATTTAAGAGCTGTGGCAAAACGAACAATTTTCACAGAAAAGCAAATATAGTGCATCTCTATTAAGTATGAGAAAGCAACTTTGGGGCAATTGAATTTTCCTCTGGGTTACTTCAAAGCACTGAAGGAATGAACTTCCATAACACTCTAGCAAAAATGGCGGATAATGTTGAGAAAACCAGACACCTACAATGTTAACCAACACTAGCAATGCTGACCTTTAGCATGCTCTCTGACGATGTTATCTTCCTCCCATTCCTTCTTCACCTGTTTTTCCCTCTCGATCAGATGGTTTGGTGTGTTAGAGCTGACAGCTTGAGATGGAGGTGTAGCTGCTTGCAGACCTGCAGCACTGAGGATTGATAAACAGCAGCTGATGGCTCAAGGTGTGTGTGTGTATTAGTGTGTTGTCCTTGGACCGAACCTGCACTCCTATATAGATTTTTTCAAAGATTTCAGGAGGGTTTGCATACATGTTGCTTTGGATTATCCCTGCAGCAGAGATTTCGAGTGGGACCTGTGGATGAAATATGAAACACAGTGAAATCTAAATGAAAGACACAGACAGAAAGAGAAAACATTACCAGGGAAAAGAACAAGACAAGAAAACAGTGATGGTTAAAAAAAAAAAAAGAAAAAAAAAAGCTTTATCAGAGTTTATCCTAATCAGTTGCAAACAAGCCATAAGACATTTTGTCTATCGCTGAATTTGTATTTGGACAGCATCACACTGGGTAGCCCTGCCCACAGTGAAATGTCATTGGTCTAAAATCCTGCTGCACATAACTGTATATTTAACATTATATATTTAATACAAATACCTTCTGACAGGGAAAAATACTATGCAAATTATTATTATACAGTTCCGTTTGGTGAATCTAGTAGTACAGAAATTATAAGGAGCTTCAGCTACACTGGTGTGTGTGTGTGTGTGTGTGTGTGTGTGTGTGTGTGTGTGTGTGTATGTAAGCTTGTGGGTGTGTGTTTTCTTTAAAGAAAGAGCAAGAGCCAAAGAAAGAGGATGAGGAGAAATGTAGGCCATGAGAAATGTGCACCCTGCAGAGGAATCCACGCGATCGATTGTCATATTCATTTGATGTCAGGCACAATACCAAAGTTAAAGGCCTGTATAAATAATCATAATTACAAAAAAGCCCACAGATTGCTTTCCAATACACCGATCATCCGCTCTCTTCCGCCGGGGTTTGACGATTGATCTCTTAAGATTATTTGTGCGCTTTCCCTGTTTGTTTTATTTTCTTATGCTGTCGTACAGCGAGCTATATATTACGTTTCCTGCAATATTACAGAGCTGTGAGTAATGTGTAATGAGTAATGTTTGTGTGTGTGTGTGTGTGTGTGTGTGTGTGTGTGTGTGTGTGTGTGTGTGTGTGTGTGTGTTTAAATGAGAGCTGGTGTATCGCCAGGGGGTGTGAGTGAGAACAGGCCGCAGTAATTGAATCCCTGTCTCTGTGTCTGATCTAGCCATTATACAAGTGTCTCTCACACACATACTCGCACATCTGCACAAGCCACACAAACACAGATTCAGCCTAATTAAATTTCTAGCGCACATCACTTGGTTTTGTTCTTTTTTTACTCTTCAAATGTAATTTTTCCCTGAGGATGATAAAATAAACATTAAACGTGTCTAACACACAAATTGCTCTATTTTATAGGACATTTTGTCTCAGAGGCTGAGGGAAGTTCAGACTGCGGCAGAAGACAGAAGAGAAGAAGATGTAGCGGTGCAAAATCATTGCTGCATGTTTGTATTTTTGAATTTCTATGTGTGTGTGCATACATTTCTACAGGTGTGTGTTCTGTTTGAATGTGTTAAACTGTAGGTATTTCCCTGAAGTGGGATTTAGCATGTGCCTTAAAGGGAAACGTTCACACAAAAATGTAAATTCACAAAAATGTAAATCATTTTCTCACCTCATTCCAAACTTATATGACTTTCTTCTGAGTAAAAGAATACTGGGGACATTAAATTATTATTCAGCACAACTTTCATTGTATGGACATAATTTTGACACAATTTTTTTTTTTTTATATCTTATTTTGTACTTCACAGAAGAAAAAAATCATACAGGTTTGGAACAGCATGAGGGTGAGTAAATGAAGACAGAATTTTAATTTTTGACTGAACCATCCCTTTAAGAATGCAATAGCATAAATTTCAAAAAACTGTCAATGTTCAACCAACCTCCAGTTACAGTGTATAGTGTGTGTATGCGGGTTTAAAATGTATGTATATTTTTATTTAAATAACAAAAAGCATAAAAAATATTACATTAAAATACATTTATAAAATGTAAATATTTATAAATATAAAATTACATTGGAGTGGTTACAATGAATAGATTTATTCATTTTTTATTAACTTATTTAATAATTTTAAATATATTTTTGAATTTTTATAAATATATTAAAATAATATTATTTTTATATGTATTCACAAGTGTGTGTATATATATATATATATATATATATATATATATATATATATACACACACACACACACACACACATGTTTGTTTTTGTGAATTGTGGGGACATTCCATAGGCATAATGGTTTTTATACTGTACAAACCGTATTTTCTATCGCCCTACACTACCCCTACCCCTAAACCCACATTTTTACTTTCTCAAAAAAACTCATTGTGTATGATTTATAAGCCTTTTGAAAAATGGGGACATGGGGTAATGTCCTCATAAGTCACCCTCTCCTTGTAATACCTATGTCATACCCATGTCATTATACAAATTTGTGTCCTGATATGTCACAAAAACACAAACACATACCCACCCACACACCCACCCACACACACACACACACACACACACACACACACACACACACACACACACACACACACACACACACACACACACACACACACACACACACATTAGTAGGCAGTATATATTTCCTTTTGGACATATTTCTAAACAAATTCAGGTGAACTTTAATCATAACCAAGTAAATATTTTGTGACCTCAGTGCATATTTCTCAGTATAAATGGAGTCATAGGTTACTAAAAAATGATAAATAAATTTGCTCCTTTTAACTGCTTCATCAGATGCCATTTTTATTCTTTCAAACAAATGGCAAACCACACAAAGAGGATTGTGGGATATCATTGGCAAATATCAAAATCCGACCAGATGCAGGAATCTTAGGAGATAGGATGTTGAGCAAACAATGAAATTAGACATGTCTTATAGCATTCCTTCTTATCGCAAACAAGGCAGTGTTTTTCAGCTTTCGGATACAGTCACAGAACTAAAACACATTGATACTCACCCAACACTCATATTCATTCTGCAACACACCAGCATTAAACTTTGGCCTGGCAAATGCTCACACAGCTTCTGAGTTCAGTCCTCCTGCTGTTCCCTCATCAAGCACAACAGCGTCCATCTCGTATCACTGTGAATAGAGCGCTTCCCCTGGGCCTCCGTCAATGCTGTGAAGTCCATGCCAAACCACAGCACAACTGTCTGCAACAAAACACCACCTTTTATTCCAAACCATTTCCATTAAATCACATTCTCACACATTTGAAAGAGAGTTTAATCAGCTGAAACGCAAACCTGAGCTCATGCTGCTATCGAATGAAAAAAATAGCATGTACTGATCTGAGATCCACCGGTGAAGACTTTTCATTAATGATGGGATTAGAATCAGAGTGAAAGAAACTGATCTCAGACCAGGGCGGACTGTCAGGCAGGTGTTGATCATTAGCAGTCTCATTAGAGGGTGACACAAAGGGAAAAAAAGACTCATGCAGACGTGAATTAGGTTCAGAGCTCCAGGCAGGTGGCAGATACTGGACAATCACTCAATGTCAGCATCAATCCTGCCATGTCTGAGACGGATCATGTCTGACGAGCTCTCTCCCTGTCTGGAGATGAACTTCAGTCTGTTTCTGTTTATGCCGGTGACATTTATGCGATTATGAACATGAGGTTTGTTGTGATATGGTAAGTGTCTGCAGAGGGCCATTTTAACACAGCAGGGACGCTGACACCAAGACTCTCATTAGAAACAATGAGGCTTAATGAGAGAAATTAATGATGCCAGGATCCTGCAAAGCTGAATGTGTGTGGTTTTGTTTTCCCTGTGGGGATGAAATTTTTGAAAACATCCTCAGAACAATAGGGTCATTCCGTGTCAAATCAAACAAATTTCTGAAAATTCCCTGGCTAAAATTTTTGATTTTTTTTTTTTTTTTTTCTGTTGAAAGACAAACATAAATAGTGATGAAATCCAAAATATTAAATGTCACAGATGTATATTTACTGAGTAATCCACTATTTTGTAGAGGGGGGTCAAAATGACAGAGATTTGGAGCCAATTTACAGGGGGGGGGGGGGATTACTTTAGAAAGATGGCAGCATCATTATTTTATTTTTACAGAGATTGGTTAGTAAAATCTTTTGACTTTAGCAATCTTTGTTGCATTATATGCCAACAGTGACAGTTCAAAAATAGGATCAAACAAATTTGCATGCCTGTAACTCAAGAAGTATTAAAGATATCTTAATATCCTTTTAAATTCTAGTTCTCAACAAACTTTCCCTTTGGTATCTTCATTTGAAAGGCCCTCGATGGTTCAGTCCCAGAGATATGGACATCTTAATGCAGCTCCGTAAGTAAATTGTTAAATTGTACTTATTTTCAGTAGTCAAAAATCAAATGTGGGTCACTTTGCACAAAGCTGATCTTTTTTTCCTTTTAAAGAGGAATATCTGAAGAACAAATAACATTGAAACTAGAAATGTATCTTGTGTTTTTCTGTCAACTCAATTGCATAGAACATACCTGTCTGAGTGCCATAAATATTCCTTTTCCAAAGTTTGCAATGGTTAGCTGGTTAATCTAAAATGACATTAAGACATCTTTAACACTTCCTGAATTAAAGACATGTAAACTTCATAAACTTCATTGGCACTCAGAGAGGTGTGTTGTATTCAACTTTTAGAGGGAAACAAGATACATTTCTAGTTTCATTGTTATTTGTTCTTCTACATTCTTCATTAAACACAATAACTATCAGCTGTTTAAAAAGTTACCTACATTTGGTTCTTGACCATTGAAAATGGGTAAAATTCAACAATTTGGGGTCTCAATATCTATGGGACTATATAGGGCCTTAAAAGGACCTTAAAAATTGAGATTACAAAAGAAAAGTTCATTAAGAATAAGAATCTAGAAAGATATTAAGATATCTTGAATACTTTTAGAATTACATGCATACAAACTTTGGAATTATAATATTTATAGCACTCAGACAGGCCTAACTTTAGTCTATGCTGTTTTCAGTTGATGAATGTACAAAACTTTGTAGCATGCCTACCATACAATAAATCCCAACAAGCTTTGTGTTTTGTTACTTTTGGTATGAAGTCTCAGCTTTCAAATTCTGTTCATTTTTTTTCTTTGCGAAAAACAAACAATACATACCGTTTGGCGCCCTTTAACGTGGAGTGACAGAATGCTGTACTGCCTCAGTTCAAGTGAAGAGTAGCTAAGCGACAGCGCGGAGCGGATGTGAACGACTCAGGTTACACATGTAACCATGGTTCCCTGGGAAGGGAACGAGATGCTGCATCGTGAATACGACACATTGGGAATCCCTTCAGCGTAACCTCTCCTGAAGGTGTATGCAACTAGTCCAATTCTGATTGGTACAATGTCATCCCGAAGACGTGTGCCGGAAGGACGCGGAAGCTATAAATGTAGCCGGCAACACAGCTGTTTCAGCCTACTGATCTGAAGCAAGCAGCTCCCAGGCAAGCAGGAAGTATTACAAGGGGACGCAGCATCTCGTTCCCTTCTTAGAGAACCATGGTTGCATGCGTAACCTGAGACATTTCCTTTCAAGGGAACTTGCGCTGCATTGTGAATATGACACTTTGGGGAACGATATGCCCACGTTGCCATGCTGAAATAATGTCTGTCCTGGTGTGAAGCAATTAAGGCACAGCTCAAGACATGAGCACCTGAGATCCTGGTGTGTGGTCCAGGCTATAGAACCTGATAAAGGTGTGTGGAGAGGACCATCCTGCAGCATCACAAATGTTTTTAGGGAAGCCCTGACAACAGAGCTGTAGAAGATGCCAAACTTCTTGTGGAATGTGCTTTGAGGGGCAGAGGTGAAGGCAGGCCATGCACCTTGTATGCCATAGAAATAACCTCGACAATCCACCTGCTTATAGTAGGTTTGGTAGCCAGGCAGCCCTTCTTAGGGGATCCGATGCATACCAGCAGTTGATCGGATTTTCTCCACTGAGAGGTTTTTCTCACATATATTTCAAGGGCCCTGACAGGTCAGAGCAACTGTAGATTCTTACATTCAGCTGACACATGAGGAGGTAGAAAGCCCCGAAGGACTATTGACCAGGCCAAATTAGTGGTTACTTTAGGTACATAAAGCAACAGCATCGCCGAAGAGACCAGGAGGCGACAGCGGGGCATCAAGGAGGAACTCTTTGTCCTTCTCCTTGATGCCTGAGAGGTTCTACCAGAGGTGCCTCTCCATCACCACTAAAGCTGCCATGAAGTAGCCGATGGCACGGGCTGTCTCCTTAGTGGCACAGAGAGAAAGATGTGTGGCCCAACGTAGTTCTTTAATGTCATCGGGCCGGACCCCTTTGCTCTTGTCTAAATCCTGAAGGTTGAAGGTTGGCTTGAAACACTTGAAGATTGGCCATAGTATGTAAACAAGTGCCAGCCTGACCTGCTACCATATATGCCTTGCCCACCAGCGAAGAAGTAGGAAGGCACGGCTTGTTGGACAATGTTGGGGCCTTTAGGAATGATGCAGCGTCAGGTGACAAATACACTGCCAGAGTCTCTTCGACCCTTGGCATCATCCCATAGCCATTCTCTTTGAGACCCTAAATAGATTAATAATTATGAACTGAGGGACTCGAAAGCCTAGATGAACATGGCTTTTTCCTGAAAGAATGGCAGACACCGACGTGGAGGCTGCAGTGTAGATCACAGGAAGTGCTCATCTACTTTACCTTGCACTTCCCGTCTCTCGACCGGCCAATTGATATTAAGTTTCACCACGGGATGAGAGACAGCCTCCACTCACTCCTCGTACTGCCGTACTGCAGTGAATGGGCTGGTGAGTAACCCAAATCACTCACTTCAGTGCTGAGAACATCCAGATCCTCAGAATTAGATGTACTCAGCATGAGTGTTCGCTCAGGGTAGAAGAAGCCGCAGAGCAGGCTTCCGAATCCCAAGGGTGAACACTGGACCAAGAGGTTGAAGGCTGAGAAAGGGCCAAAGCTGTCTCAAACCCCTGCTCCAGATCCATCTGTGAACCCCATGAGTGAAGTCGCCAAGTTGGCCACTCTGAGAGAAAACCGCCAGCCGGGAGCGGAGCGTTCTCATAGGCAGATGCTCGCAGTGCTCACACTCAGCTCCCTCGAGAGCTGACCGGGCATGCTACTCTCCCAAACAACTAACACAAAAGTCGTGTGTATCCCCGTCCATAATATAGCAAGGAGAGGGAGGAACACACTTCTTAAACTGTTGCTGTTGGCTCGACATTTCTAAGTAAATAAATATATAGATATAAAGTGGCCTTCGGGACAAACAAACACCAAATAGGATGCACACACAGAGAACGCTTGCTGAAGATCAGAAAGCTGAAACAGCTGTGTTGCCGGCTCCCTTTATAGCTTCTGCGTTCCGCCGGCACACGTCCGTGACGTTGCACCAATCAGAATTGGACTAGTTGCACACGCCTTCAGGAGAGCTTATGCTGAAGGGATTCCCAAAGTGTCGTATTCACGATGCAGCACGAGTTCCCTTGAAAAGGAACTGATAATCTCTTCCGTTTGCTATTAGATACATCTACGGAGCACCGCACATGACATGCAGGAAAAAAATTATTTACTAATTCGTTCCCTCGATTTACTAAGTCGTGCTCACGATTAACTACTACTACAAAAGACTACTACTACTACTTCTTTATGATCACTAATACAATTCATGGAAAAATGGCAAAACTAAAACGTATTAAACATATACATAATAAAAACTGAGAAATATGTCATTAATAGCTATAAAATAAGTAAATTAGCCAATTTTGTTTAAATTTAGGATTGCAGAAATGAGTACACCCTAGATTTAATTCAACAAATGTATAATATTCTAGTACTTAGTGTGCCCTCCATAATTTTGAATATACTGCTCTGACCCTTCTTAGCACAGAGTGTACAAGTTCATGACAAATTGTCACATCTGTCCTGTTTAACTCCTGGATGATGTGTTTCTTAAATGCCCTGATCTTTAAAGGGGAGTGTTGCTCAACTCGTCTCTACAGAATCCCCCAAAGGCGCTCAAGAGTGTTAAGATTTAGTGCAATACATGTCCACAGAAGGTTTTTCTGGGAGAATGCATATCCTCATTGTCATGTTGAAAAAATGCCCAACAATGCAGGGAATGAGGAAAGGGTAACATCTTCTGTTTCAAGTTTGTGTATTAAATTACACAGTGGTGTGGGAATTCATGACAGCATTGATAAAGCACAACTCCCTCACACCTTCATCACTCATACATACCTATATAAGAGCTTTACTACCACTGAACTTTACTGTGAGAACCAGGCACTTCTCACTGTACTCCTCCTCTAGCAACACCTTAACATTTTGGATGCTGTTAGATCCAAATTTATTGATTTGGTCTCATGAGACCAGAGTATTGATTCTCAGAATCTATATTTTGTAAATATGGGCTTTGGAAATGGCTAACTGACTATTGTGCCTTGGCTACAGTAGGTAGTTCCAGTGAGAACAACAACCATGCATGTCATTTCTGCAGGCTGCATCAGATAAACAGTCACTCTTTTCATAGCTTTTGCTGACTCTGAGACACTCGCTTGGTATTTCTCCTGCTCTTTGTCTAGCAAAAAAATCCCTCATCACTAAATGAAAGCTTACAATGAAGGCCTGGTTATTTTAGGGGCCTTGTCACAAGTCCATTGTTTTTAAATTTCTGTGTTACTTTTGCTATATTTTCACAATTAAAACAATCCTCTTGTACCACTGTCCTTTTTGTGCTAAGAAATAAGTATCCTGACAGTTCTCTCCCAAGTGGTTCCATTGTTGTCAGCATTAAGTCTGCGAAAGATTCAGTGGGCTATATAACACTTTTAATTGTCAAGAAATGACTTCTCTTTAAATGTTTTGGTTCAACATACTTACCTGTTGATCAAACATTGCCTTAAATGTACACCAGAAAAATGTTATTTCATTTTATTTAGTAACATTTAGGAGGGTGTACTCATTTTTGCTACACACATTTTTGCTATTTTATCACCTTGATAAGAAAATCTTATTTTCCTGAATAATTTTGACATGCTTCTTTGGTAATTGATTAAGCAGACTTGCTGGAACATTACATCTCTAAAGAACCCTAACATGTCTTCTAAGTAATTGAGTAATTGCTGACTTTCAAAAGTTTCAGAGGGGGTGTACTCATTTATGCTGTGCACTGTATATATTAAAGGTCCCATTTTTCGTGGTTTTTTGAAGCTTTGATTGTGTTTATAGTGTGCAATATAACATGTGTTCATGTTTCGCGTGTAAAAAAACACAGTATTTTTCACATAATTTACTTATCTGTATACCGCTGTTTCCACTGTCATAAAAACGGGCTGATGACTTCCTTGTTCTGTGAAGTCCCTCCTTCAGAAATACGTAACGAGTTCTGATTGTGCCAGCGGTTCCTGTGTTGTGATTCGACAGCAGCTTAGCGCACCGTGCCCGGAAAAGTCACGCCTCTTACCAAAACGTGGAGATGCACGCGCACAGTGTTATTGTAAACATGTCTTTAATTTTACCCTATCAATTTGAGCCGGAATCAGACCCGGTGATTGGACTGCGGGATGAAAATAACAGCGTTTCGACGACATGGCGACAAACACACTCTATAAACGCAACTCTTGTGTATTCCTGTGGGCGGAGGTTAGTCAAAAAACTGTTTTAGTGACGTCATTAAAGAAGGAAGTAGAGGGATGTAGTCCAAACTGGCCGTTCGATGTAGGCGACATCTGTTAAATAAAATATCTCGCTTGGCATTGAACTTTGAGCTTGAGTTTGAAACATGGGATCACGAAGAACAGGACCTTTAAATATATACCATATTCATTTAAATTTAATTTAATTATAAAAAATGGCATAAGATGATTTTTAAATTAATTATATATGTGACTAATTATCAGTTGTTCTCAACCCTGGTCTTTATGTCCAATGTAAAATCTGCATACCATGCAAAGCCAGCTGAACTGAACTGTTCAGCTGAACTGATTATCAGTTTATAATATAAAAACAACAGATGTGATTGGGACAGCCACATTTTCAGCATTTCTAGTATTTTTTCCATAAGTATTTTTAAAAATCTTCAATAAATATTTCTAAGCCTTGAACAAAACCAACTAGCTCTAAGATGAATCACAACATAACAAACTTTCATTTAAGACACAAAAGTTTTTGGGAAAATGTAAGAAAATAAAAGAACGGTACAAGACTTAATGTCTTTTATAAGGGAATAAACTCTACAAAATTGTACAAATCAACAATAATACATTATAAAACTATTGACTATAAGTCATATATATATATATATATATATATATATATATATATATATATATACACATACACTGCCTTGTGAAAGTATTGACACCCCTTTCTTTTTTCCACCTATTATTATGTTGCAACCTTATGTCATCTTAAATGACCCTTTTTTCATATCAATCTACACTCCACACACTAAAATGACAGCAAAATACAGATTTTTGACAACTTTGCAAATTAAAAAGGAAAAACTAGGACACTTGACGTAGCTCAGGAGCTTTCCAATTTCGCTGGATCATCTTTAAGATTTTTTTACACTTCGATTGGAGTTAATATGTGGCAAATTCAGTTGAATGGACATCATTTGTAAATTAAGGCACACACCTCTCAATAAAAGACCTAACGGCTAAAAATGAAAATATTACAATATATAAATATATACTGTCATTCACAAAGCTGCATGGGAGCAAATGGCCATTGCTGTGCTCATTTGCCACAGTAACAATGACATCTCTGATTGGCTGGTCTCTCTTTAGGATTATAGGTTTTGATGTAGTCTTTTATTTATTTATTTAATATTTTTTTTGTTTTGTTTTTTTGAAAAATGATGTTCAGATTGCACTGATGTGGCTTCTAGAGAGATGTATGCCACTGATTAATAACCTCGGAGCTCATGGTAGGTCTTTCTGGAAAGGTTTATGTGTTATCAAAAAAATCAATTTCACTGTGAAGAAAATGAATGGGATTTTTACTTCCGGTTTGCTGCTGCCGTTTGCCCCCATCTATACGTCGCTCAATAACATTATCATTCCCTTATCATCTCCAAAACAACTATAACCTAAAAAGTATGCGAATGCAAGTGAGGATTTAACTGTTATTGCTGTGAGGGTTGTACCAATGTTTTTGTATAAATTTTTGTGTTAGATAATAAAAGTCAATGTATGTGTGTATGTGTGTGTGGTCCTCAGGGGGAATGTTGAGTCTCTTTTTATTACTCACCGAGCATCATTACTCCTCCCTTCTTTATGCTCTCTCTTTCTCTGGCTCCTGAGGACAGACATCTTCATATCATATCTCTGTGGGGCAAAATATTTAGACAGACCATAATCAGATTGAACTTGAACCAAAAGAGATGTATGTGTATGTGTGTGAAATGATGCTAGAGGGTATTTCATTACGCTGGGGGAGAGATTGATACCACTCATCGGCTGGATGGAACGAGCGAGAGAGGGAAGGATGAAGCACTTTATTTATTCAACACATCAATCTGAAATAACAATTCTACTAAGAGCATCTCTCTATCAGCACATCTGCTCCTCCCTCCTCAATGTGTGATACACATCCTCTCTCTCTCTCTCTCTATCTCTCTCCCTCTCTTTCTCAGGTCAGCAGTGTTCATGTGTAAAGGTGTGTGTAACATGACGCTTTCATCCACCTATTACACACCTGTCTGAGCACAAAACACCTCCCTACTGCACACACACACACATGCTAATAAAAACACCCTCCAACCTCTCACACACACTTACACACTCTATCACAATAACAAAACATCTCCCGATATCATAAAACAAATACACAGGCAAACACACATTTACTTAGATTTCTTTATTTTTATATAAAGCTTTTGAACACTACCTCAAAACGAAAACAGAATAAAATTAAATTCTTTTATATAAACACTATACCGTTTAAATGTTTGGGGTCAGTCTTTCATGCTCACAAGACATTACTCCATTAATATTACAGAACCGCTTTATATTTTAATATATTTTAAAATGTAATTTATTCCTGTAATGCAAATCTGAATTTATCATCATTACTCTGGTCTTCAGTGTCACATAATCCTTCACAAATAAATCTAAAATGCTGATTTGCTGCTCAAGACACATTTCTTATTATCATCAGTGTTATTGTCAGTGATTAATTTTTGTGGACACCATAATAATTTTTTTTTAATTTCATGATTCTTTGATGAATAGAAAGTTCAAAAGAACAGCATTTATTTGAAATAGAAATCTTTTGTAACATTGTAAATGCCCTTTTACTTCAATTTTGATCAATTTAATGCATCCTTTCTGAATATAAATATGCATTTCTTTAAAAAGAAAAAAAAAACAAAAACAAATTTTGAACGGTAATGTATATAATTGAAATATATAAACTTCATTTGCTTTACTAAATAGTTTTTTGATATTAGGATGGCCCCAGGACTGTATAATCTTTAGAAAGAATCAAACCGTAATAATATCTAATTCAGTACATTTTAATAATGATCATTGATAATAATAATTATTAATATTATTGTCACAACCACGCCTGTCCCGGACTCCGTTTCCCAGTATCCTCCCTGTTTCTCACCTGAACTCACTTCCCTCATCAGCTTTCCCCCTCTCCCTGGATTCCCTGCACCTGTCCTTTGTCATTAGCACACCCTTTTTGTTGGACTCACTCCTTGCACTCCCTGTCTGTTCTTGTTGTTATGTTGTTTGGTTAAACGTGTTTGCTGTTCTGTTCCTTTGTTGAATAAAGTTCCTATTTGCGTAGAAGTCTGTTTATGACTCATCCCTGCTTCAGCAACACGGATCGTAACAGAAGAATGGACCAAACCGCAGGACTTCTACAGGATGGGGATTTTCTTGATCCAAAGCTCTCCTGTGCCTCCAAGCAAGGTTATGTCAGCGACAGACCGACTGCGGGATCTTCGGCAGGACGGTCGCCCACTGGAGAGGTACATGGAGGAATTCTCTGAGCTTTCTTATTTGTTGAACTGGCCAGATGCTCCGCTTAACGCATGCTTTCTGATGGGCCTGGGCGACCACACAATTCGCTATAGTGAACCTGCCTGTTTTCTTTCCCTAGTCGAGTCTATGAATCTGATTCTCTTTTTAAATGGTTCCAAGTTCGAAATCGAAGAGGACGTGTTTTCCTCGTCTGGTCCCCTCAGAAAGGCATGCAGCCTGGTCAGTTCAACCACAGCCAGTTTCCTCCACGTATCCCTCCAGTGGGTCTGCCCCTTTTGTCCTCACTGTCCCTAAGCCGAAACAGCCGAAGAAAATGGCTGTAGCCACAAAGGCCCGCCAGGAAATGGTCTCCGCTGAGCTGCCCAAGCCTCCAGTGAAGCTTGTCGCCGAGCTGCAAGAGCCTCCAGTGTGTGGCGAAAGCTGTCCTCAACCTCCCCAGCGTGACGATGATCACTGGCTCATAGACTTTTGGACGGAGCCAGTAGCTCCAGCAGCCCGCGAGCCCACTCCATTCCACGAGCCCTTCCTGCTCCCCCTAAAACTCCCGAAATTTTTTTTGGGGGGGGCCATGTACCCGTGGGTGGGACATATGTGGGTGGAGCTCAGGAACCACCGTGGCTTCCCAAGTCCCCTGTCTCGCCGTGGCTGCCCAAGACCCCTGACCCGCCGTGGCCTCCCACGGCCCCTGACCCCGCCATGGCATCCCGAGGCTCCTGACCCGCCATGACGGCCCGAGCTCCTAGACCCACCCTGGAGACCTCCGTACCCGTCTACACCTCCTGTTCCATTTTAGGCTCGAGGACGCACCTATCAGGGAAGGGGGAGGTAATGTAACAACCACGCCTGTCCTGGACTCCGTTTCCCAGTATCCTCCCTGTTCCTCACCTGAACTCACTTCCCTCATCAGCTTTCCCGCTCTCCCTGGATTCCCTGCACCTGTCAGTCATCATTAGCACACCCTTTATGTTGGACCAACACCTATGAAGAGACGGCGCCAACTCCTGGGAGGACTTCAGAAGACGCAATCATCTGGATCAACATGCACATTGCACGATTTCTATATCCTAATTATTGTTAATGTAACTCATTTTTCCAGGAGCTCATTGCTTCTACGTTCAGTTAAACTGCTAACAGTGATTGTAAATTAATTGCCTAAATTACATTTGCTAACCGCATTCTTTAAATTGTAATGTTGACATGCATTCTCTGTAAAGTTGCTTTGAAATGATGTATCGTGAAAAGCGCTATACAAATGGGAATTGAATTGAAACTCACTCCTTGCACTCCCTGTCCGTTCATGTTATGTTGTTTGTAGTTTGGTTAAACGTGTTCGCTGTTCTGTTCCCTTGTTGAATAAATTTCCTATTTGCGTAGAAGTCCGTTTATGACTCATCCCTGCTTCAGCAACACGGATTGTAACAATTTCAATATTCTTTTTTTTTTTTTATTTTACATTTTTCAAGTTTTTATTTATTATTATAATTCTTATTTTTATGGCTCCCAATTTGAAAAGCCCTGATCTAAAAGACACATTTTCATTCATAGCTCAATTTATGAGTAGCACATGAAATGTGCAGTTACTGCCTTTGTAGAAAAGTACTACACAACACAAAACACTTCACAAACCTCCCTACCTAGAACACACACAAGCAAACACCCTAAACTAACTCACTCTACCTCACACACACAAAAAACATCCCTATCTCACACACATACAAACACACACAAAGAAATATAAATGTCCCAATCATGCACCAATACATATCTCTGAAACCAACAACCCTGCTCCACTCACAAACACCCAGAGATATCTCATACATACACAAAACGCCTCTACCCCACACCCACCTCCCAATGGGAGTAACACGACCGAATGTTAACATCGCTGGCGACATCACCAGAGGTACACAAGTGCAAAGGAAAGCTTGTGTGTGTGTGTGGGACACGACATTTTCACTGTTTTACCCTCTGAAATCCCTTCAATGGCTGCATTCTGCTGTCATCCAGCAGAGAAGAGCTGTTGCATTCTGGGTATGTCTGGAGACAGAATAAAAGATGAAGACTGAGAGTGAGAGAGAGAGAGAGAGATGCTGTGTGGTCGATAAGGATGAATAGAGAGGAGAAAGAAAGAATAGTTTGTGCATTTGTGTTTTGTTCTGCAAAAGCATATTTTGACCAACGTCCCACTGTGAAGGAGTTTGTGTGTGTAGTGTGTAGGACTGTATGTAAGATAAAAGGTTAACATGAGAATGGGTGTGTGTGTGACAGAGAGATAGAGTGTGATAAAGAGGGGTCACATGGGTAAATAGGGAGCACTAGGGGCTCTAGAGGACTATAGAGGAAGAACTGAGGTCTCACAGGTCATAAAACACAATAGCTGCTTCTGTGTCCTACTGACCACACACACACACACACACACACACACACACAGGTTTGTTTTTGTGAATTGTGGGGACATTCCATAGGTGTAATGAGTTTTATACTGTACAAATCATATTTTCTATCTCCCTACACTACCCCTACCCCTAAACCTACCCATCACAGATGTGTGCACATTTTTACTTTCTCAAAAAAAAAAAAAAAAAACTCATTCTGTATGATTTATAAGCCTTTTGAAAAATGGGGACATGGGGCAATGTCCTCATAAGCCACCCTCTCCTTTTTATACCTATGTTATACCCAAGTCATTATACAAATTTGTGTCCTGATATGTCACAAAAATGAGCGCGCTCACACACACACACACACCATAAACACACTGTCATACAGGCTTTATAAATAAATACTTTGGTGGTACCTTGGTATAAGTGAACCCATTTCCACATTCATGCACCATGGTATTTATATGGTTATCCAAGGTACAGTATACTACCATTCAAATGTATGGGTTTGGTAGGATTTTTTTAAATATCTAGTCCAGTCATATAGGGCACAGGCTGATAGGTCCTGTACAGGAAATCTACAAGCAATCAGATCATTACTGCATGGCACAAGCTGATTGGCCTCTGCTGATCCTGCAGTCAATGAGCTTGCTCAACATTTAAATAGTCTGGTTCATTGTTTGCTGTAAGCTAGTCCTGCAGCATGCTACCAGAGTTTCTCTGAAACCCTCCACCTTTCCACCGCCTAGATCTGCTAAGGGATTTATGTATGTCTATTTATGCAGCAGCAGCATGCCTTACATGCTCACAGCAGCATGCCTGTGTATCTATTAGCAGTAGCAAGTCCATACTTGCTCAGCAGCAGCATCAGCGTAGCAGATCTAGGTCACCAAGACCAAATACATTAACACTGCCATGTTCAATAACATGCTAAAATGATTCCGAGATTTGTAATGATTGAACAGTTGTGTGCTGATTTATATTTTAGTGGAAACTGTCATACATCTTTTTCAGGACCTTTTGAAGTTCAAAAGAACCGCATTTATTTGAAATATAAATTGTTTATAACATTATATGTCTTTAATGTCACTTTTGATCAATTTAATGCATCCTTGCTGAATAAGAATATTACTTTCTTTCAGAAAAAAACTTACTAAGCCCAAACGCTTGAAAGTGTACTAGTCATGGTAAACAAAATGGAGTAACAAAGGAGTTCTATATCCAAAAAATATGCAATATTTCTTACAAAATCACTGTTCCCTTTCGATACTTCACTCATACTGCGTATGGGGAAAAGCTCCTTTTTTCCTCCGTGCTGAAGTCTTTTTCAATAGCGCAGTGTAACTGCATGGCCATTGGTTCAATCATGAAAACTTTTTGAACCAATGACGGCTTGGCAAAGCTGCGCAAGGCTATGGTGATGCAGCATGCCAAAAAGCCCGCCAAAACGGGTGGGGCTTATGGCTATATAAGCGGGCATTTCGCCATAGGATTTCAGATCTTTCTCCTTCAGCGACGACTTCTCTTCGCTGGAATCCTGCTGAACGCCTTCGCCCCTTGGAACGAGCTCTCTCTCCGCCGTCAAAGAGGCACCACAGAGGACCAGCTGAGACCGCCGACTGCAGCAGCACTGGCACCCTAGCAGACTGCCGCTCTCGAGCTGCCCGCTTCCTGCTTCAGGCCGCCTCTCAGCGAGTCTCCTGCCGCCATCCGGCGATTCAGCGGTTCTCACCGCTCTAAAAGAGCCCCACAAACGCTGTTTTCATGCCGTTGCTACAAATGCCGCGCCACAGTTGTGGCACCTGCAGAGCCCCTCTGCAGGATGATGACGGCCACGGTGAGTGCGTCGGCTGCCTGGGTAAGCCCCACGCAGAGGCGGCGCTCACCGAGACTTCATGCCCGCACTGCGAATGCATGAGTCTTGCCTCTCTGCGCTCGCGGATCGCTTTCTTCAGTGAAAGCGGTCCCGCCCCTCGTGCCCTCCCGTCTTTTTCCTCCCGCGAGCCAGCTAGGAAGAGACAGCAGGGTAGAGGGGTCCAGCGCCCGGACTTGGGAGATCTCACGCCAGCCCAGCACCCGCGTGCCTCTCCCTCTCCAATGAGAGAGCCGTCCCCTGTCCTGTTTTCCCGCCCAGAGCAGCGTCCCTCGGCTGAAGCGAGCGACCTTGTCTCTTTTGGCGGTTCAGGGGACGAGCCGCTTGATGACTCCATGTCTCTCGCGTCATCTGAAACGGAGGAATGGGCCGGCGACTCTGAAGACCCCACCCACCTGCCGTCACTGGAGCCCATTGACGTTAGGCCAGGGATGGACGCCGAGCTTTTCCGTGTCCTCTCCAAAGCTGTCGAGGAACTCGACCTCGAGTGGGCTGAAGAGCCAACGTGCAGCAGGCTGGGCGAGTGGTATCTGCCGGGACGCTGCCAGCACTCCGCGCCCTTCTTCCCTGAAGTACATGATGAGCTGACAAAGTTATGGCGCCTTATGTTCTAAGCCCTGCAGAACAACCTCCGCCATAGCTGGTAGAGCTTATTCGTCTGCGGGCCAAGCTGCATTGCCGCTACACACCATGGCCATTCTCCAGGTGTTCCAGGCGAAACTCCTCTGCTCACTGGACAAGTCTGGTATCGACGCACCTGCCTTTCGCAACCTCCGCAGCACCACAGACCTGGCCCTGCGCCATGAAAGCCATGGCCCTAGCCATTGGAAGATCCATGGCCAACATGGTTGTTTTAGAGCACCATCTCTGGCTCAACCTCACAGAGATCAAGGAGATCGACAAAGTGGCCTTCTTGGATGCCCCAGTCTCTCCGTCTGGTCTCTTTGGGCCAGACGTAGAGGGTTTCACCGAGCGTTTCACTGCAACGCAAAAATTGTCCCAGGCAATGCGACATTTCCTGCCGAAATGCTCCAGCTCTTCCACTGCTGCAAGTCACCCCAGGACTGCGCCGACTCAGCACCAGAGCAAGCCTGCCTCCTTTTACCTCACAGGCAGCGCCCCCCCAAGGAGAAGCGACAGCAAGCCCCTCCTGCTAAACGCGCCACGCTCCTGAGACGCCAGGGCCCCCGGCCAAAAATAGTGCTGGACCCGATGCCTCCAAAGTCTTCCTGATCTAAAGGGAAGAAAGAGGATGGGACAAAGTCCCGCTGTGGCCGGACCACCCCAAAAGCTCTCTTGCACAGTTCCCCCACCACCTCGTTCAGTTCTGGGTGTTGGGGACAAAATGGCTGTAATGTGTCTTGGGTCCACAATGATTGCGCCCACGCAAAACGTCATTTTCATGGCGAACACAATAAATATTTTACATTGTCAAAAAAGAGAGTGAATTTCCTCTTCCAATCTTGTCAGTGTTAAGACCCCTGAAGAGCAGTCTATCACCAGACGCTGGGGCGCTGTATGCGAGGGCAGACCAGCCTTCGGCTCATGGTCTCACGAAGAAAGCCATCATCAACTGCCTCAAGATGCTGGCAGTGGAACGAGCCCTTCCTGGACAGCATGACAGTGGTGTCCTACATAAATCACCAAAGAGGCCTCTCGTCCAGCCCTTGTGCGCTCTGGAGAAGCGCCTCATGGAATGGGCAGCACCCAGGCTGCGGTTGCTCAAGGTGACGCATATACCTGGCAGAATGAACCTGGGAGCAGACATGCTATCTCGGAGCAATATCCCCTCGGACGAGTGGATGCTCCACCCCCAGACGGTTCACAGGATTTGGGAGATCTTTGGGAAGGCAGAGGTCGACCTCTTGGCCTCAGAAGACAACTCTCACTGCCCAACTTATTTTTCAAAGGACTTGGATGCGCTGGCCCAGCCTCCTCCTTTACGTTTTTCCCCCGATCGCACTGATCCCCCTGGTTATCAGACGAATCAGGGAAGACAAACACAGAGTCCTCCTGGTGGCCCCACTCTGGAGGAGCCAAGTCTGGTCCTAGGAGCTGTTCAGGCTTTCCACGGAAGCCCCAGGACCACCTCTCTCAGGCAAACAGGACAATCTGGCATCCTCAGCCATAATTGTGGGCTCTGCACCTGTGGTCCCTCGATGGGAACCTTTGAGCCTCCCCAGGGACGTGTTGCACACCATTTCTCAGGCTAGAGCTCCGTCTACGAGACGCCTCTACGCCCAGAAGTGGTCGGTCTTCGTTGACTGCTGCTCAGCATGCAACATTGACCCTGTGGAGAGTGACGTATCTCAGATACTGTCTTTCCTCCAAGAGTGGTTGGGGCCTCACGCCCTCCACGCTCAAGGTGTACGTAGCAGCCATTGCAGTGTTTCACGCTCCCATTGCTGGCCAATCAATGGGTCAAAACAGCCTCATTGTGTGTTTCTTGAGAGGTTCTAGGCGGTTGAACCCCTCTTGTCCTCTCACTGTTCCCACGTGGGACCTCTCCACGGTCCTCGCAGCTCTCAAAGGTTCTCCCTTCGAGCCGCTGCAGTCAGCTGACCTTCGGCCCCTGATGCTTAAAACCACTCTGCTACTAGCACTAGCATCGGTAAAGCGCATTGGCAACCTGCAGGCCCTCTCCGTGAGCCCTGCATGCCTTGAATTCGGGCCCAACGACTCTAATATCGTTCTGAAACCCAGGCATGTCTATGTCCCTAAGGTGCTCTCGACTCCATTCAGAGCACAGGTTATTTCCCTCTCAGCGCTACCTCCTTCTTTCGCATTGAGGACCTACATTGAGCGGTCAAAGCTGTTCCGGCAATATGACCAACTCTTTGTCTGCTTTGGCGGCCGCACCAAAGGGTCTCCGGTCTCAAAGCAACGTCTCTTGCGTTGGATAGTCGACGCAATAGCTCTATGTTATTCCTCTGTGGGCCTTAACTGCCCCATAAGAGTAAGAGCGCATTCCACAAGAGGGATGGCCTCTTCGTGGGCCTGGTCTAGTGGTATCTCTCTCAAAGACATCTGTGAGGCGGCCGGCTGGTCCTTGCCGTCCACTTTTGTCAGATTCTATAATTTGGACATCCCGACCTTGCATGCTCGGGCCTCTGTCGAGCTCCGTCATCATGCCACTGTTACAAGCGTTCAGTATCAAAGATGAATCGACTTCGATAATGAACCCGATTTTGCGTGGCTTGTCCGTGAACTACGGCTCTGTCTATTAAAAGGCTCTCCATTTTAAAGCAGGTTATGGCGATTTAGCGGTAATCAGGGAACCGGCTTTACTGACGAAATGCGCGTGAGAATCGCATGCAATATATCGCCCAGCCCTACATAGAACATCTCTAAAAAACAACTCCTGGTATTACTATGGCAACATATCTGAAAAACCATGGTAATACTATGGTACTATGTCCAAAACAACAACAAATTACAATGATACATGTTCAGAAAAACATGGCATTATCAAAAAAAACAATAGGATTACAATTATTCTAAATCTCAGAAAAACCATGGTAATACTATGGTACTAATTTGTACACATACATTAAACACACAATCACAGCTTAGACTCACAATGACACATTTATTTACACAGACCTCTCACACATTCTGCTCCCCAAGGCTCAAGACATACACACACAGTGTTGTTTACAGTATCATTGTCATTCCCATCCATTTAGCTTTCACTGTACAATAACATCATTTTAATAAGTGTCATTGTATCATTTTATTGTCCAACAACAAAAAACAAGATATGACAACAAGATTATATGCACATACTCACTCAAAAATCTCTTTCTCTCTCAAACACACTCACACACAGTTCCATTTTGGACTCCCCTGTTGGCTGCTCTCTGCTCCCTGATCAATATTTTAATAAGCAGAAAGGATGAGGGTTTAATCTTAATCAATAAGGGCCATATGCAGCATGGAAGGATGAGAAGAGAGCAAATCATCTTCCCTGACACTTCATACATTATCCGTCTGACGTTATCAAATGCACTCTTCACAATGCAGAACACTGCATTAACAGCCATTACCTTAACACGCATTACCAGACGCTGAACTTCACAACATTTCCCAAAAAGCGAATCACAAATTATTTTTAACCAACATTACCATTAAGGATGGGACCGTGAGGAATTTAATGATTCTGACTCTGAATCCACTGAATGGTTACGGTTCCTTAATGATTCTATTAATGATTCTTTTAGTACTTGAAGGATAAGTGGTCCTAACTATACACTTAAATACACTAAACAAGAGCAATACTTCTTTTCACTCAATTAATGCACTAATACTATATATAAGTCTGTGTAAGGAGTCCAACTGAAAGCAAGTTGAAGTGCAGTTAATTAGAACAAAGTAGCAAAACAATCCAAAACAGGCTTGACTTGAGCAGGTAACAACAGCAGGTTACAACATCAAAGCTAGTTCACACACGTGTGAACATAATCAAGACAATAAACCAATGACAACATACTGCATGAAACTAGGGAAGCACATGACATGATCACATGAGGACACTGGAATCAAATGACAAACAGGAACCATGGCTGTGAGAATTAATACAAAATAAAAGATATGAACACAACCAAAACCCAAAACCAAGGAATGGCCTCCATGGTTGTATCAATGCAGACAGGGAACTCAGGGGTTGAAACAGGCTCTGGAGCAGACTGGTGAGATAAAACAGACCTTAAAGCAGGCTTGGGAGCAGACTCTTGGGCTGAAGCAGACTCTTGGGCTGATGAACAGTATGCAGCCCAAACAAACTTAACGGCCATAGCAGTGATGTGGAGTGCAGTCGTCAGTGGGACCACCTCTGAGACCCCTTGACTTGGGCCAACTGCCAGGATTCCAGCAGCATGCCCCGGCATAAGTGGTGCATCTTCCAGACTTGACACCAGTCTTGTGCACCTAGGAACATCCTTAGAGGCTTCATAAGCAACGATCATGAAGACTGGAAACCCTGACATGACGTCCATGAAGACTCTAGCATAACACCCTTATTGGTTAGAGGCTCTGGCATAGCGGCCATCTTGGCTGAGGGCTCAGGTGTGGCAGTCATCTCGGTTGAGGGCTCAGGCGTGGCAGCCATCTTGGCTGAGGGATCAGGCATGGCAGTCATCTTGGCTGAGGGTTCAGGCGTGGCAGCCATCTTGGCTGAGGGCTCAGGCATGGCAGTCATCTTAGCTGAAGACAGGCGTTGTGGCCATCTTGTCTGAAGTCTGTGTAAGGAGAACTCGCATGCCGGTACGAGGGCAGGAGCTTGGATCAGTTTATTGAACTCACCATCCAAATAGATAACCTCATTCGCTCTCGCAAGTCTACCCTCCAACAAGGTGTTCGCTCAGTGACTTCTACAGAACCTGAATGTGCTGAAGCTATGCAAATTAATACTTACCATCTATCTGAAGTGGAGAGAAGTCGTAGGCTGGCCAAAAGTCTGTGTCTGTATTGTGGAATCCCAGGTCATGTAAGAAACAATTGTCCAGTCCGGTCTCGTCCTGAAAACCCACGTTTGGTGAGTGATGATAATCCACTTTACCAAGCTGATATGTGTGTCACAGTTCCTATTTCCTTGCAAGTTAACTCTCTGAGGTCTGAAAACGCGCCGGCGCGTTTTGCAGGTTTTTTTTCACATTGCAGCAAAACAGACTTAAAATACTCTGTCATTTTTTGTCATAGAGACATAAGTAATATATCAATTGAAACTATAGAATATCTTCTTTTATTTGTATACACTCAGAGTAAAAACAAAATGTTGTGCTTTTTGTAAAATAAAGAAAACTAACATGATGCGTGATTTCTCCTCTCCCTCTGAACGAAGTCCAATCTGATAGTTCTCAGAAAATGAACTGTAACTTAGTGAATACTAATCACAGAAAAATTACACTTATGTCTAAAAAAAAACGTTAAGATGTCAGGTTTTAAATCATGTAAGTCAAATCGAAAACAAACCTTCTGTGTTTATGTAATCTGTATGAAAAGAGAGCCATGTCAGAAGTCTGTGATTCAGCTCATTATCCGGGAGGGCCATACCTCCATCAGCGCTATTCAGACGCAAATTCAGAGGCAATACATGCATTCATCGTCTCAATCGTGTATTTATTGTCTTGAAAAGTGTTTATCTGGATGTAAAAGTCATGGTTAGCGAGCTCTAGAAGACATGCAGTTAGTTCCTGTTTTCTTTTCTTCTATAGATGAATTTTAGATGAGTTTTTGTTTCTTTAGCACCCTCCGGCTGCAGTATGAATTGGAAACTCCATTCATGGAATAGCCTCTTCTTCTTTTAGATGAATTTGTGGACTAAAATTGCACAGAGAGCGCCCTCCGACTTCAAGTATGAACTGAAAACACCAGCGCTCATAGTAATGACAATGAATATTAAATAAATATAACTCCTCTGTATAGAAAATTGACATAAGCATATGAGAATCCAATATTTCTCCAAATGTGCATGCTTTTAAACTAAAAGCCTATATCCAGCCTCTTTGCATCACAGAAATACATTATATTTTAAAGTATAATATAAAACCATTACTTTATATTGTAATAATATTTTTCTGTATGTTTCATATATCATGATGAGCTTGAGACATCACAGAAGGTTTTTTTCACAGCCTACCTGACTGAACTGCCTCATTAATATGCAAGTCATTTCAGCTCATTACTATGCAATTCTTTTGTCTTCTCAGGTGAGAATGGCCCATTATTCAGTGGTGATTCACGCCTCCACGCATACTGTGTTTCTTGGCAAAAAGTGTCTTACAAAAACTAAATCAATATATTGTTTTATATGAAGGAGTAGGCAGCATAATTTTTACATAATTTTGAAGCAAAAACTCTAGTCTACAACCTCCAATACCCTAAAGTATTGTAAACACAGATTTACTATACTTTCTTTGGCCTTATTTCAGTGACTTAAGTTTTTTGTTTTTTCAATAACCACGCATAAATGTTATTCCTTCAAAAACACAAACATGTACATACATGTTCCTCACATATTATTATAGCCTAGTTTGTGCTGAATACAGTGTAATGACACTTTTTCCATTAATATGTTTATGAACAACTGAAAAAAGCACAAATGTCAGGGCATGTCAAAACTTCTCCAGGCCCCAAATCAGCCTCAGACTCCAGAGGGTTAACCATCAACAGTTCACCACTCACGCTGGATTCTGGAGCCACGGGGAACTTTATGTCTCAAAGTTTCGTTCAACAGAACCACATTCCAATAATTACGTGCTCTTCTTCCCTCACAGTGGAAGCCATAGACGGCCGTCCGTTGGGCACTGGAAATGTGAAAGCCATCACGAGACCGCTCACAATGCAGATTGGATTGTTCCATTCAGAAACCATACAGTTTCACATCCTACCCACATCCACATCTTCCATCATCCTGGGGCTTCCCTGGCTACGCACGCACAACCCCCAAATCTGCTGGAGAGAAGGTCAGATAACTCATTGGAACAAACAATGCCAATCTAACTGTATGTCTCATGCTTCTGGTCTACCTGTCAGAGTCATCCACACCAAGGTTTCCGAAGTTGCTATTGAAACCTCTACAGCCGTAAACATCCCTGACGAGTACCAAGATTTGGTTGTGGCATTCAGCAAGGTGCGTGCATCACAATTACCTCCTCACCGCCCATATGACTGTGCAATTGATCTCCTTCCAGGAACCACACCACCCAAGGGCCGCATCTTTCCACTATCACAACCAGAATCCGAATCTATGAAGAAATACATCGAGGAGGAATTAGCAAAGGGTTTCATCAGGCCGTCTACCTCACCAGCTTCGGCGGGCTTCTTCTTCGTGGGCAAGAAGGATAGTGGTTTACGACCCCATAGATTACAGAGGCTTGAACGAGATTACAGTCAAGTTTCGATATCCTCTTCCTCTGGTTCCCGCAGCATTAGAACAACTTCGAACGGCCAAGTACTTCACCAAGTTGGATCTCCGTAGTGCTTATAACTTGATTCGTATCAGGGAAGGAGACGAATGGAAGACAGCATTCTCCACAGCCAACGGCCACTATGAATACCTCGTTATGCCCTTCGGCCTGGTCAATAGTCCGTCTGTCTTCCAAGCCTTCATCAACGATGTGTTCCGAGATATGCTCAACAAGTTCGTGATTGTCTACATAGACAATATCCTGATCTACTCGAACTCCATGGAGGAACATGTGCAACAGGTCAGAGAAGTTCTAAAACCTTTTGATTCAGTACCAACTTTATGCAAAAGCTGAAAAGTGTGAGTTCCATCAGACTTCGGTCTCCTTCCTGGGTTACATCATCAGTCCTGACGGGGTAGCCATGGATGAGAAGAAGATTTCAACTATACTGAACTGGCCACAACCTAAGACGCTCAAGGAGTTGCAATGATTCCTGGGATTTTCAAACTTCTACCGCTGGTTCATTCGAAACTTCAACACAATTGCCAGTCCGCTCACAAGCATGGTCCAAAAAGGTAATTCTCATCTCAAATGGGGGCCCTCTGCCATCCAGGCTTTCCAAGACCTCAAAAAACGCTTCACCACGGCGCCCATTCTACATCATCCTGACCCGTCCAGACCCTTCACTGTGGAGGTCAACGCATCCAGCACTGGTCTTGGTGCGGTTCTCTCTCAAAGACAAGGTAACCCTCCTAAACAATATCCATGTGCTTTCTATTCCAGAAAACTCAACGCTGCAGAGAGAAATTATGACGTTGGAGACAGAGAATTGCTTGCCATGAAAGCCGCATTCGAAGAATGGCGGCATTGGTTGGAGGGAGCGACGCATTCCTTCACTGTACTGACGGACCATAAGAACCTTGAGTATCTCAGAACCGCGAAAAGACTGAATCCCCGACAAGCCCGCTGGTCCCTGTTCTTCTCACGATTCCACTTCACGGTCACGTACAGGCCAGGGTCAAAGAATGTAAAAGCCGACGCCCTCTCATGGTAGCATGAAGGTGAGCTCTTACATCAAGAACCTGAAACTATCTTGCCTGAATCTCTTGTCATCGCTCCTATACAGTGGGACATAATGACCGAGCTAGAGGAGGCCAACGCTCAAGCAGAGATTCCCCTGGACTGCCCACCAAATAAAGTCTTCGTTCCTGAAAATCACAGAAATCGGGTGCTGGAGATGGTCCATAGCCTACCTGCCACTGGTCACCCTGGGATAACGGCCACAGTTCAGCTCCTCCAAAACCGCTTCTGGTGGTCAACCCTTACCAAGGACACAATCCAGTTCATCCATCGCTGTACAACCTGCAACATGAACAAGCCATCACACCAGTTACCTGCTGGACTACTTCAGCCACTGCCTTTACATATATATTGCTATAGACTTTATCACTGATCTCCCACCATCTGACAACTACACCACAATACTCACTGTGATTGACGGAACACCTCTGCAACTGGGTGTTTCGAATCTATGGCTTACCCGAAGACATAGTCACTGATCGCGGTCCCCAATTCACTTCCTGCCTCTGGTCTGCATTCTGCCAAGCACTCAACATTAACATTAGTCTCACCTCTGGCTACCATCCACAATCAAACGGACAAATCGAACGCCTCAACCAAGAACTCACCCGGTTTCTTCTATATTGCAATCATCATCAGAATGACTGGTCCCGCTATCTTCTGTGGGCTGAATATGCCCAGAACTCCATCCGAAAACCAGCCACTGGACTAACGCCCTTCCAGTGTATCCTGGGGTTTCAACCTCCATTGTTTCCTTGGTCTGGGGAACCCACCAACGTACCCGCTGTAAACGACTGGATAAATCGTAGTGAGGCCACCTGGAACAGAGCACACGCTCACCTGCAGCATGCTGTACGGAGAACAAGGGAACAGGCTGATCGCCACCGCCATCCAGGTCCCTCTTACCGTCCAGGCCAATGGGTATGGCTGTCCACCAGGGACTTACGCCTCCGGATGCCTTGCAAGAAACTTAACCTGAGGTATGTGGGTCCCTTCCAAATTACTCGTCAAATCACACCTGTATCATTCCGTTTAGCACTGCCTAACCATTTTCTTATATATCCTACATTCCATATGTCTCTGCTCAAGCCCGCCGATGCCCCCAGCGAGGAGGGGGAGGAGGTGTCCAGTGACCAGGGTCCCCTGCCCATCATGATCGAAGGTGAGGAGGCCTATCGAGTCCGAGAGCTTTTGGACTCAAGACGCTGAGGAAGGACTCTCCAATACTTAGTCGACTGGGAGGGCTATGGTCCTGAGGAACGCTCATGGGTCAGTGCGGATGATATCCTGGACCCCATCCTAGTGGAGGAATTCCACCGGAACCACCCTGAAAGACCAGCCCCTCGACCGCGTGGTAGACCTCGTCGCTTGCCTCCTCGCGCCAGGAGGCGCTCGCGGGGGGGGGGGGGGGGGGGGGTGTTGGGAGGGGGGGGTGCGGGGGTGGTGGGGGGGTGTCGGGGGGCTCTATCACGAACTCTGTAGCTCCTTCCTCTGGCCATCGGAGGGAACCCTCACCTGAGTACTGACATTCATTCACTACATTTCCCATCAGCCTTCATCCCGGACTAATCACCTGCCAGGTGTAGCTCATTTATTGGACTATATAAGGACTCACGTTTCCCACAGTCAATCGCGAAGTCTTGTATTGCCGTGGTGTACAATTCTGAGCGTTATTATTCTGTCTGACTGATTGCCCGTTGCTGATTCTGTTGTTTACCATCTAACGAACCTCCGCTGCCTGTCTCTGACCTGTGCCTTGTATCCTTATCTGTGAATGTTTGCTGCCAGCCCTGACTATTGCCTGTTATCTGACTACGATTCTGCCTGCCCTGTATTATACCTGTTTGCTCCTGATCTACCCTGCCTGTACGACTATGCTACTGTTGAATAAAGCATGCAAATGGATCCCAGCCTATGTAACGATTCATTACAGTGATGACAAGTTCCTATATTTAACCAATCTTGATATTGAATATCTGATATTCAAAACATAGGAATTTCAATCACATCCACTTCTTCAGCTACAATCAACGCAAAAATCGTGTGGTCTGCCATGAATGATGTTGGTTCAGCACACTACGGAAAGCACAATGTGTCCGACCTGACGGCCGTCTCTGTATTCCTCCCCCACCTGCAAACGGCAGATCTCGCCAGCCGGTGCAGGCTAGTGCAGTTCATCTCAAACAAGCCTCTTGACAACATACTAGGGAAGTGTTACGGTATACAGGAGACAGACACAGATGTAACAGGTAATGGTTGTTTATTTGACCACAGTAGAGCAGGTGAACACACACAGGTGAATGAACTGGTTGTAGAGAGGTTTGATCAGGTAGAATGAGGAATAGTTACTGTCCTTTCTTTTGCAGGTAGATATACGCTGGAGCTTGGAGATCGCTGGAGAACAGGGGAGCTGACTGGAACACACCCACACAGCAGACGAGGCACACAGAGGGAAGGAGACACGCTGGAGACAGGTGAGTATACGAAGAGGAGTCCTTGAGGTAAGCATAACATGGGGTATATGCGAACGAGTCCGGACATGGAGTGCTGTGTGCGTGTGTGCTTTATAGTGCTGTTGATGAGTGAGGTGATGAGGTGCAGGTGGCGGTGATCAGTACTCTGGGGATGGCGTGCGCTGTGATTGGTGGAGGTTGGAACCTGACGTGTCTGTGACAGGAAGCACTTGACATGATCACATGAGGACAAGGGAATCACATGACAAACAGGAACCATGGCTGTGAGAATTATTACAAAATAAAAGACATGAACACAACCAAAACCCAAAACAAACCGTGACAGTGTGTAAAGTCTGTTTTGTAAAGAATACATAACACAGTAATGCTATATATATATATGAGCAATATCACACTCGTAGCCGTGCAATATGGCTGTTAATCACATAGTTAATCACAGCGTGCTAATATACAGGCATATCGCATGGCTACGAGTGTGATATTGTCATTAACAACAGTTCGTTGTTAATGAATTCTAAAACGTCACTTTAGAACTAGTAATGAAGGAATGTTGAGTCCCTCCAGTAAAACTCATTGTGTTTTGTACAGTATTCGAGAGCAAGAGAGAGAGAGAGAGAGAGAGATCGCCTGAGTGAGCATTACCTATGTCTGATATTCATTCTTCAGGTCGCTGTCCATAATATTATGTCCATTATAAAAATCTGTTTGAATGTCCACTGAGGAAAGCGATCTTTGTATTTGCCCTTTTTACAGCTAATGGAATTTTATTCATACAGTGCTAAAACAACGTTCTTTGTTTGCAAAAGTCCCTTTGAATTTAAAAGTCTCTTGCAACTGATTCATTGAATGAGTCTCATTCACTCATAAAGTTTGCCGCAAATCTAATGGCGTATTAATGCTAATACTAGTACTAATGCTAATGCTAGTACTAATGGACCCTTTCTCAATACCAAATACAACATATTATTTATATAAAATAATATTTATTGAACAACAATATTTAAATTAACAACAACAGCCATTATAAATGACAATAGGAAATAAACACAATTGTACAATTCAGTCCAACATACAAAAGCAGTACTCTACAGCAGTGTTTCCCAACCACTGTGCCGCGGCACACTAGTGTTCACAAGTATGCCGTGGATAATTAACTAATACAAAAAAAATAAAATATATAAATAAATAAAATAAAATAAAATAAATGCTACAGAGTTAAGAATATATTGTCGCTGTCAGGCGGAAACCTAATTTCTCTATAATTCCTTATTTTTGTTTTATTTTTATTTAAAAAATCAATGCTATTAGTCAGCCTTTACGCCTGTATGTTGGTTTTACAAATATTTAACGAAACAAAAAGGATTTTAAAAAACTCCATTGGAGTTTTGAGATTGCATTTAGTTTGGAGATCTCTGATTTTTTGCAATGCAAAGGTAAAAAATAAAGATCTGATGTTTGAAAAACAATGTACACAATTTTCTTAGCTCAAGAAACACTGTCTAAAAAGGCTAATGTTTTATGGGTAACACTTTAGAATACAGATCCTTCATTAATGAATAACTACACAGGAACAAATGAGTAATGCATTATTAACACTCTAGTAACTACTATTAACTAACAAGAAACTTTGATTAATGAATTAGTAAGTAATATTGCTCAGTTGAATGTGTTAGTTCACTATTAGCTAATCAGTAACTACTGTTTTTTTTTTTTTATGCCTCCCAGAGAACTACTAAGAACTACTATATACAGGTTCATAATTTACATGAATGATGCATAATGTATAATTAATTCTAAAGTAAAGGTCATGGTAACCCACTAGTAATGACTGAAGTATTACCAAATCCTTCAGAAGGAATTACTAATTATTTGGATCAGTATACTAAAGTGAAAAACATGATGACTCACTTTAGAATTAATTATACATTATGCATTATTCACATTAATTATGAACCTGTATATAGTAGTAGTTCTCTGGGAGGTATGAAAAAAATAGTAGTTACTGATTAGCTAATAGGGAACTACCACCTTCAACTGACATCTATTACTTTCTAATTCATTAATCAGAGTTTCTTGTTAGTTAATAGTAGTTACTATAGTGTTAACAATGCATTACTCATTTGTTCCTGTGTAGTTATTCATTAATGAAGGATCAGTATTCTAAAGTGTTACGATTTTATGTATTTGAAGAGCAGAGAAGAGTCTTTGTCTGATATTTCCCATCTAGTTGTAGCCAGTATTCTATATGCTAACACTATATGCCATGCTATAGCCTACTGTTTTAAATATCCCACTTCATCTATTCCAGTGACAGACAAAATATGTCACTCGCTGGTCAAAAACCTCACAACTCCATGTGAGCTTGATTTTAATAATATGTTAATATCATAATGACACATGCATGTGTTTGACGTATATAAAGCCACAATACCAATTTTGATGACATGGTGTTTTTTTTTTAAATATGAGGCTTCCACAAGGGCTGTTCAGCGATAATTGTGATTATCGTGTCCAAAATAAGAGTCTGTTTTTACGTAATATATGTGTGTTTTTTCTGTGTATAATTATGTATATATAAATACACACACACACACACATTTTTAATGTTTTTAAAAGAAGTTTCGTCTGCTCACCAAGGCTACATTTATTTAATTAAAAATACAGTAAAAACAGTAATATTTTGAAATATTATTACAATTTAAAATAACTGTTTTCTATTTGAATATATTTCACAATGTAATTTCTTCCTGTGATGGCAATGCTGAATTTTCAGCATCATTACTCCAGTCTTCAGTGTCACATGATCCTTCAGAAATCATTCTAATATGCTGATCTGCTGCTCAAGAAACATTTAATGTGTACAATTGTACAAAATATTTGTGTACAATATTTTTTTTCAGGATTATTTGATGAATAGAAAGTTCAAAAGAACAGTGTTTATCTGAAATCTAATCTTTTGTAACATTATAAATGTCTTTACTGCCACTTTTGATTGATTTAATGCATCCTTGCTGAATAAAAGTATTAATTTCTTTAATTTCTTTTCAAAAAAATAAAAATAAAAATTCTTACTGACCCCAAACTTTTGAACGGTAGTGTATAATGCTACAGAAGCTTTGTATTTCAGATAAATGCTGTTCTTTTGAACTTTCTATTCATCAAGGAATCCTGAAAAAAAAAGTACACAACTGTTTTCAACATTGAAAATAATTATAAATGTTTATTGAGCAGCAAATCAGCATATTAGAATGATTTCTGAAGGACTGTACTGTATATATACATGTATGTGTGTGTGTATATATATATATATATATATATATATATATATATATATATATATATATATATATATAAAGATATTTTGTTTAATGTGTGTTTATCTAAGTTTGAACTAATTGTTATATTCTTGCACTAGCAGGGACGGATTATGGGTTGTGTGGGCCCCTGGGCAAAACGTTTGCGAGCCAACCCCCCCCCCTCTTAAAAAAAAAAAAGGCCAGCATTGTCTGGGATAGCTAGTTGTTACGTCATCATGCCACTTGTGGGTCCAAACTAGTGCGGCGTACCGTGTTGTAAAAGCAGAATGATGTTGACACCGCAGTTGTACAGAGCCACGCCTCCTGTCACTCACTCAGAGCAGCGGCAGGCCTCGAGACTCTCTCTCGGTCCAGTGGAAGGGTTTTTGTTATATAACAACCGATATGACAACTTTAGCACATTTATCAGCTATACATTCATTCAGTGTTTCCCATTAATGACCCTGTACTGCCGCCACCGTTTCATAATGAACTGAACATTTAAAACATACTACGTTTTACAACGAGCTAAAATCGAAACCATGATATGGCTTTGTGCCTATATAAAACAGCAAAAGACAGCGATTAATTATATATACACTCTGTCTGTGCTGCGTGTTTTAAAGAGAAGTGCGCACATCTGCGCACGCGATCGGCTGGTGATCTGGTGATCAAAATAAAAGCTCAAGGATTTATCTTTTAAAAAGAAATCGTACAAAAGTATTGTAAAAAAGATGTTTGAACCCTTTTTAATGTCCAGGTACAAGTCAATGCTGTTTCTTTGTTCAATTTGCACACTGTACATGGGTTGAAGCTCTTAATTTTGAGTTTCCAGAGAGCACCAGATTGATGCATTTAACCTTACAATTTTCAACATTTTCTTCCGGGGGGGCATGCCCCGGACCCCCCTAGAGCTGGTACATCCAACAAAGTTTTACAAATTACAGTGTCAAATAATGTACATTTTCTGAACAAGAATACGTCAACAAAAGCTCCTTTCATGTCAGTAAAGCTGTTAATAGAAAATTAAATTGTCTTTGGACAAATATAGATTTGGTCTAAGCCCCGAATGTTTACAATGTCTGGCTCCGCCCCTGATCATCCCATTTCTATTCAGCAGCCTGGTTATTACCATGGGAAAAGATAGGTCTCTCCCCATGATTTACGCATTGCAAGGAGTCCAATGTGAAAAAAACTGTTATTAACACCAACTTTCTCAAATTAATTCAAATATTTATTATTTGTAGTGTCATTATTGATGTCACGTACATTCACATCAGAAGAGACCAGAGCGACAAAAGTCATTATTTCTCGGCGAATTGGCCGAACAAAGCAAATTCACTGGCAGCGAAGCGAATTGGGCGGGCCAGAGCGAAAAAGAGAAGTTAAAAGTCAGTTAACCTTATGTAATGAGTTATGACGCGGTTCGGTGAAAACCAATTCTAATATATAGATTTACCAACGCCCCACGGTAACAGGCTAAATCAAACATTCCAATGAGCGAACAAAGTGAATAAAGCAAATTCAACAACGAAGCTTCTTCAACGACCTTGGCGACGTGTTCGCTTTGGTCTCTCCTGGTGTGAACGTACAGTGAGAGCCATGTTGGGGCACGGTTAATGATCACACTACATGTGTACCGTGTCCAGCTGAACCATGCCAGAATCCACCTGTGTACCATATCCCCGTACAGAACGGAGTGATCAGGGGTGTAGTGGTAAAATAAGAATTCTGTGATCACATTTTGTGCATAAAATATACTATGATGTGCATTTAGATCAATTGAGAAGTGGGTAAACTCTAATTCTGAAATTTCAGAGGTGGGTAAACCGTGTTTACTTGCGTTTAGCCTCCACTACAGCCCTGGGAGTGATTACACTGGTCAAACTCTTACACTGCTACACTGGTCTGGGGGCCACTCAGCGGGCAGGTTAACCGCCTCCATCCCACCATGCTACCGCTCCCTAGTCAGAGGGCCTTCTGTAAGGCTGTTAACACGCCCCCCTCCCCTCCCCCCAGAAGCCAGGGGCCCCATGGTAGGGGCCCTTGTAATCAGATGGCCCTCTAAAGGTACACTACACCCTCCTCCCTAGCCTAGGGCCTCCTAGTAGGGCCCTCATAATCAGAGGGCCCTCTAAAAGCCCCCATCCTCCCTATGGCCCCCTGGTAGCCAGAAGCCAGGACCATAATAGGAGGGCCTAAGAGGGCCTTCTAAAAGTAGGCTCCCATGCACCCATTTCCCTTTAAAGTTCCTATAGCAGGGCCGGGGGCCCCCTGAAAGCACCGACCTCCCCCCACCACCACCAGCACCACCACCACAACCACCACAATTCAAGGGCCCTTGGCAGCCAAACGCCCTCCCTATAGGGTCAGGGGCCCTTGTAGGCAGAGGATTAAAGAATGTGGGCCCTCTAAAATAGACAAACGAAAATACATTGTTGATAAGCGTTGCAAATTGTTTTGGGCTAGGGGCCCCACGGGCCCCCTGCACCCCTAGGGCCCCTGGGCAGCGGCCCCGCTGGTCCGGTTCGTAATCCGTCCCTGTGCACTAGCATATTGTATATGACAATTTAGTTCAAACTTTGACCTGTGGAGGGCAGTAATACACTTAGCAGCATCTACACTGCCCGAATTCTAATAGAGAAGAAGAAGAGAGCTAGTTCAAGACGAGCGTCTATGGTTAAAACATATATAATTTTTTTTTTTTTTTTTTTTTTTAGAAAAAGACAGATCGTTTCGCTATAAGACCCTTATTCCTCGTCTGGTATTGTTTAAAGCCCTTTGAAGCTACACTGAAATGATTGACCTTCAACCGTTTGGGGCCAATTGAAGTCCACTATAAGGAGAATAATCCTGGAATGTTTTCATCAAAAACCTTAATTTCTTTTCGACTGAAGAAAGAAGGACATGGACACCTTGGATGATATGGGGGTGAGTAAATTATCAGTAAATTTTTATTCGAAAGTGAACTAATCTTTAAAATATAGCCTTAATATTAAATTATCAAATTTAACATAGCGCAATTCGATTTGCTCTGAAGCAAGTAATTATTATTAAGACCAAGGATTGCCCATTTTATGTACCCAAAATGAATTATATCTCATGTTTAACCACTAAGACACAGCGGCAAATCTACGAAGCACTGGCCGAGATGAAGCTGTACACGAGCACTGAATGGGCGCTGATGGCCTGGAGCTCGCATCTCCAAAAACGTCTAAACAAATTGTAAAATAGGTGCTATGATAGGTGCTATGATTAAATATCACATATTTCAGGTCTAAACAACTACATTCTCACCTAAAAAAACTCTTAAAAGTACAGTTTGTGATACAAGTGTAGTATTTGCAAAAATTACAGTGGATTTGCTCGGCCGCCATGACAGTCGCTTCAAGCAGAGTGATACAAACGGTGAAAAGGTAGGAGTGCTGTTATCACTAAAATATCGCACAGCTATCAGCCAATCAGATTCGAGAATCAGAAAAAACTGTTGTTTGTTTATATATATATATGAAAACTTAATGTTAATAAATTCATCAATGAAAATAAATAATAACTAAAATTTATAAATACAATTAAAAACAATATTGTATTACAGGGACATTGGCATGTCCTCATGATGTAGGGGGCATGGCCTGAAACCTGAATACACACCACAATACAAGCACCTTGGGTTCTCATGATGTAAGTCAATCAAACCAGTAATTCCCCTATATAGGCCTATATATATCCTTAATCCCTAAAATCTGGAAGGGAGATTATTTAAACAAGAACATTGTTCCCTAAGTCTGACCCTAGCCCTAAAATCTTTCTACCCATGTTCATCTAGTTTGAAGTGTTAGTTAATAACGATAAACTCACTAGACACATCAATGTTCTGTTACCACGTTAACCTTGTCATTAACATTAAACCTAACTTGAGGTGTAGCAGCCTGCAGTTCAAATGCACATTGTTACTAAAAAAACATATTGCAGCATGACAATATTCCTGACATTTGCATGACAGATGGTACTAATATATGTTCCCGTTAATTAGGCCCTCGTTAGCTAATCGACAATTAAAACACCCTCAGCAACTGACGGCGTCGCCGTCGACATGCTCAAACTGCGCTATCGGTGTACAGATAATTAATGCTATTGTTTCTGTCATGTTTGTAACAGCGGACAACGGCAGTAATTGGTGATGCGGCCGGGCGTGTGCGTGCACACACGAAGCAGAACAAGCGCACACGTTGAAAATTCCATCCCGGAATGCTGCATTGGCAAGACGGGCTGAAGCGGTGCCAAAGCCATAATGAGATCTGTCACAGCCATACAAATGAACAGGTGACAGAAAGAGACATGAATATGAGATATGGCAGGCGTATAGGGCTCAGAAATCTCTCTCTTTTTTTCTTTTTCTCTCTTATGCACACACATTCACACACTCCCAATCTGTGAGTGCCCCCTTCGACAGATGTGACCACAGAATGCTGACATATGGCTGGCGCTGTACAGCGGGCATAAACACACATAGGCAGCAAATCACAGCTCTGTTTATTTGCCGTTTGCACTGTAAAACATCATTATCTTAATCAGTATTTTGTCTGGTTTTCCAGTAAAACATCTAAACACCCTTTAAACAAGACATATTTACTTGAGAAGCAAAACAGTCCGATTTTTTTGTCACATATTTTTGAATTCAGTCACATATTTTTGAATTCAGTCATATTTCATGTCTTCTTGTTCAATGGAGAAAAAAAAGGCACACTGCTTTATCTGCTCCCATAAAACTTTAATATATTGCAACGTTTTGTACAAACAAGGTCTTTGCCAGGCAATAAGATAACCAAATATCAAAGGATTTTATAAGGGTATCACATATACACTCACACCTAATAAAAGACATGGACAATCAACATACTAACCAATTTGAAAAGAAAAAAAAAAATACAGGAAGGGTCAAAATCCAAATCCAAATTCAGATCAAAATCCAAATTAAGCACTTTAGGAGAAAAGTTACTCAATGTGTATTTGTATATATAAAATGCTTCCCTCTGTAAAGAAGTTTGTTATATATATATATTACTTTTTCAGAAAAAAACAACTAGAATGGATATTTATTTTAATTTTACTGTAAAATACTGTTAAATTACACTTTTTGGAAGTGAAAAAGAGCAAGTCATTTTATAATTAACAAAAAACCATAAAATTAAAAACCATAAATTGACATTCCCAGATTTCCCTGTGTGACACTTCACATTTGATTTTTTTTTTATTTAAATAATTGTTTCTTTATAGTTTTTTTTTTCTTCTTATTAGTTACAGGATGTGCATTAGCAGGGGTATGTGCATTAGCAGTAAGATTTTAAGTAATTAAGTAATTGATACTTTTATTCAGCAAGGACACATTAAAATTATTAAAAGTGATAGTAAAGACATTTATAATGTTACAAAAGATTTCTATTTCAAATAAATGTTGTTCTTTTGAGCTTTTTTTTATTCATAAAAGAATCACATATTACGGTTTCCACCTAAATATTAAGCAGCACAACTATTTTCATCATTGATAATAATAATGAATGTTTCTTGAGCAACAAATCAGCATATTAGAATAGTTTCTGAAGGACCATGTGACACTGAAGACTAGAGTAACAATGCTGAAAATTCAGCTTTGCATCACAGGAATAAATTGCATAAATATGATAATATATTAAAACAAGTTTAATATATTTTAATATATTTTTTAATATATTTTACATTTTAATATATTTTAAACTGTAATAATAGTAAATGCAGCCTTATGACTTCTTTTACCAACTTTGAAATGTAAATGATAATGTAAACCTTTAACTAGTGTAAATATTTTACCTAGAAAACAAGACAAAAGTACTGATCCACAAAGTAATTTTTGGCAGCAGTTGTGATCTGATATCTCCTGTATCTGATCCTCTAATTGTCTTGTTGCACAAAACCCATGTCAAGCAGAACTACTGTTCCCTGTTGTGCTTTTGATTGATAGCTGCTGGCTGATGTTTCCTCTGGAGTCCACATCCATCATGCCTTGAGGTTTTTACCGCAGGGCCGTGAGACTGTCACCCGTCCTGATCTATACATTTACGACTCACGCATGCAGGACGGCCACACAGACCGTCACATGATGTATTAGCTCTGCTGAGTCCAGGGAGGTGACAAAACTCTGGCTGTGCAGGACGTACAAAGTCATGTGATCACATTGGGTTGATGGATAAAGCCATCTGTACAGCTGTACCTGTTGTTTGCATGTACGTGCGCGCATGTGTGTGTGAGAGAAAGGCACAAGATTAAGTGCACAAACCCAATCACAAATTATATCTCTTTCATATCTCAATTGTTTCTCCTAGACCACAATATATGCATGTATCCACAAAATTGATTGTTCTCCTCTAGAGTTTCAGAAGAGATCTCAAGAACATCTCAAACTGTTCACAGAATTGGTAGATCTCAATATGATCTCAAACATTTCTCATCAAAGAGACAAATAATTTTATTTAAATATTTTTTTCCCGTTTTGAAGTACAAATATCTACAAATTCTTAAAGTAACCCTATTATGATATTTTAAAGGTTTCTAATTTTCTACATGTATCTCCTACAATAGGTTTACAGGGTCAAAAAACACTATGATTTTCTCATAATATACTGTACACTGGATCACTTCACATTGTCTGAAATGGTTCGGTAAAGGATCCGGTCTCTCTAAACCCCTCCTTTCTGAGAGATTACACTCTGCTGATTGGTCATATGGACTGTTGTGTGTCTGTTGTGATTGGTCTACCGCTTACAGCACATGTCGAAAACCAAACAGACATTATAATGTCTAAATTTACCCTATATGTATACACAGAGATATGAACAGTAACAATGGTGTCGGTTTCACCGTATCAATTCCAGCACGAGTCCTCATTCTTTTGAAGTGTATGTAAAGTGGATTTGCTTTTGCCGAGCTGAAAACAGTCTTCTCGATATGTCAACAACATAAACCATACTCTTCCAGTCTCAGCTACAACTACAGTGTTTGAGGGCGGGTCAAAGTAGACTCTGTTCAGCCAATGAAGATTATAGGCTGGCATTATGCAGATTTATTACAAACCTATAGGTTTGAGCAGGAAGCAAGACTGGAATTACTGACAACTTGTTTCAAGCTGTTCATAATCGATTGTTTCTTTTGGGAGACAATAACTTTATTTGTCATGCACTTTGATCTTTGAAACTTTGCAGACCTTTTACATACACAAACAGCTATATTACACTGTATAAAAGGTATAATCCAAATAAAGCATAAAAAGGGTACTTTAATATCTATAAATATACCTTGATTCAAGAATATTTAGATATTTGTCTGGGAAAACAAGACAAAAATAAGAATTTTGTTTTTGCATTTACCGGTACTATAATTTTCCTAAGGATAAACATCAACAAAGTTGATATTTCAATGAGAAACAACTTTGGTCTCCTGAGTTATTAAAGAGCAACTTCTGAGCATCCAGTGGGCTCACAATAAGACATATTTACAAAAATGTCCTTTTAAGTAATTCCCATTGCACACACACACACACACACACACACACACACACACAGGGTGGCATTTATGAAGGTAAGTTTGCGGTGAGTAAGTTGTGAGTCAGCCGGCATGTGGGAATGAGGCATAGTAAATTACGTCTGCAAGCATCAGCAAATACACTCCTGCACAGATGGAGGGATGCTATGACAGAATGATAGAGCACAGATGAAAAGAGATCAAGTCTGTGTGTGTGTGTGTATGCGTGAGAGAGTGTATTAGCTGTGCCAAGACAGCATGTTTTCAATTGTTTATGCCATCATTTTTTTTCGTAAGTGCGCATGTGTCATGTGAAAAGGTTTCCCACGTTAAAAGTCTTTCCCGGTCAGTTCAGTAAGATTGGGCTCAGTTTTTCCCCTGGGAAACGGTGGTTTGCAGTACAGCAGAAATGGTTGAGGTTGAAAAGGTCTTACAAAAACTGTTAAAGTCGGCATGAAACAGAAATTGCGAACACCGTTGGTTCTCTATTGTGACGTACGTTACCGGTCAAAAGTTTGGAGTAATTAAGATTTGTTATTGTTTTTGAAAGAAGTTGCTTATGCTCACTAAGGCTGCATTTATTTAAACAAAAAAAGAAGAAGAAAAAAAAAAAAGAAATACATTTATTCAGTAAGGATGAGTAGCCTATTTAACCTACATCTATCTATCTATCTATCTATCTATCTATCTATCTATCTATCTATCTATCTATCTATCTATCTATCAGCAATGTGCTAAATCGTTAGCAACATGCCAACAATATGCTAAATCATGCTAGAAACATCCTAAAACATGTTAGTAATGTGCTAAATCATGCTGGAAATATGCTAGCAAAGTGCTAAATCATGCCAGCAACATGTTAAAACATGCTAGCAATTTAAATGCTGGAAATATGCTAACAACGTGCTAAATCAAGCTAGCAACATCCTAAAACATGTTAGCACTGTGCTAAATCATGCTAGAAATATACTAGCAATGTAAATAAAAATATTAAATCTGGTTAGAAAACATGCTAAAACATGCTAGCAATGTGTTAAATCATGCTAGAAATGTTAGCAAAGACCTAAATTATGCAACATGCTAACACATTAATAATGTGCTAAATCATAGTAGAAACATGCTATAGCAACATGTAAAAGCATACTGGTAATAGTTGCGTCCCAAATGTCTAACATTCCACACTTCATTTTTTCCCGTTAATTTAGTGCATCATCCAGGTATTTAAAGTGTACTATTTCTTTTTGGAATTTTCAGTGTAAACACACTACTTGCAGTATTTATACTTAAAAACATCATAGAATAGTGCATAAGTATGTGAATTGGGATGCACCTAGTGTGTTAAATAATGCTAGAAACATGCTAGCACTGTACTAAATAATGTTAGCAATGTGCTAAATCATGTTAGTAAGCATGTTAGCAATGTGTTAAATTATGGTAGAAACAAGCTAACAATATGCTAAATCAGGGGTTCCCAAACACATTCCTGGAGCCTCCCCAACACTGCATGTTTTCCATGTCTCCTTAATCAAACACACCTGATTCAGATCATCAGCTCATTAGTCGAGACTCCAAGACATGAAATGGGTGTGTCAGAAAAAGGAGACATCCAGTGCTGGGGAGCCTCCAGGAATATGTTAATGTTAGCACCTTATTAAACCATGCTAGTAAAATGCTAAAACATGTTAGCAATGTGTTAAATCATGTTAGAAACATGCTAGTAACATGCTAAATCATGCTAGAAACATGCTAGCAATGTGTTAAATCATATTAACAAAAACATGTTAGCAATGTGTTAAATCGTGCTAGAAACATCCTACCAATGTGCTAAATCATGCAAGCACCATATGAAACAATGCTAACAACATGCTAAAACATGTTAGCAATGTGTTAAATCATGCTAGAAAAATGCAAGTAACATGTTAAATTGTGTTAATAATGTGTTAAATCATGTTAAAACATCCTAGCAATGTGATAATCATGCTAGCAACATCTAAAACATGCTAGCAATGTGTTCAATCATGGTAGAAATATGTTAGCAACATGCTTAAACATTTTAGCAATGTGTTGAATCATGCTAGAAACATGCTAGCAATGTGCTACATCATGTTAGGAACATCTTAAATCATGCTAGCAATGTGCTGATTCGTGCTAGAAACATGCCTGCAATATGTTAAATCATGCTAAATCATGTTAGAAAATTGTTAAAACATGTTAACAATGTGTTAAAATATGCTAGCAACTTGGCAATGTGCTAGAACATGTTAACAACATTTTATTAACTAATCTGTAAAATCTGCAAACTTAAGCTTTTAAAAATGATTTCAAACTTACAGACCAGGCTTTATCAAGCCAACATCAAAGTCATTAAACTCTACTCATCTAGTTTCTTATTTTATTCTTTCAATATCTGCATGAAATATGATCCAGACATTTCTTGTGAGATTCACCTGAAAAGTCTGTTGAGGTGAATGCTGAGGAACTTTTCAGCTCACTGGAGCTGCTCCCAGAGAGAGAAAACATGAGAATGAGGTGAGAAAACCTGAGAAATCTGTGAAAGGGAGGCAGACAGAGTGAGGCAAGCATGGGACACCCTCTTAAAACAGAGAAAACAGGAAGACAAGAGCAAACGAGGGAGAAATTGGGTGAAAGATTAGAGGAGAGGAGCATGAAATGAAAGTATTGAGTGGGGAAGATAGGAGTGGATAATCGAAGAAAGTAATAAAGTGGAAAAAAATAGAGGGAGGGGAGAGAGGAGAGAATTAGAGAGAGGAGGGAGGTGGAGAAGACAAATACAAATTGAAAGGGAAAAGAAGGTGGAAACGGAGGCGGGCCAAAATCACAGACACACACAGAGAAAATTAGCAGGAAGATCTCACGAAAACATGTCCAGATTATATTTCAGCCCAAAAGCAAAATAATTTTTTTAAAGAAAAAATATGTATCTTGCATAACAGAAATGGAGCCTATTTTAAGGACCATTAAGATTTTTGTATTCTGACATTATTTTGATGACATTTTCCCACCAAAAACAAACCTTCAGGGATCCGCCTCTCATTTCTAAGCCAATCATAAAGCTCTATTCTAAGCCAGAATAAAGCTCTCTGGCTTTTAATTGTCTGGTAGAGCTGCACAATTTGAGGAAAAAAATTAATTAGGATTTTTCAGACAAACATTGTGATTGGCTGCGATTAAAAAAGCTTTGCTGTGCTGGTTTGGCTACATGTTTTGGCCCAAATATTTATATCTCAATATGACTAAACATGATAATAAATATAATAATTTCTGTTGTTGCTATTGTTATTGCTATTAATAATAATAATAATAATAGTAATAAACAAAAAATGAAACCAAATAAGAAATATTACTACTGTAATATTTTACTGTAACATTAAAAATCAAATATTTAGGAAAAATATAAAATAATAATAATAATTATTATTATTATTAAATAAAAACAAAAACAAAATAGGAGATATTACTAATGTAATATTTCACTGTAAAATAATAAAAAAATCAAGTATTTAGAAAAAATATAATACAAATATTATTATTATTATTATTATTTGTATTATATTTTTCCAAAATATTTTTTTTATTTTACAGTCAAACATTACAATAGTAATATTTCCTATCTTGTTTTATTTTTATTTAATAATAATAATTAAAATATAACAAAATAAGAAATATTACTATTGTAATATTTCACTATAAAATAAAGCCTAAAGTATCATTCACTTTTTACGCATACACGAGGGTCAGCGTACAGTGTATGTGAATTTTGTCAACAGAAGATTATGCGCGTACTGTACGTGCACCGCCAGATATTTGTAACCCATGCGCATTTATTTTTTTTTTTTTGCAGTAATTAATCCACAAGGTGTCAACCTGCCCTGGGGCGTAGATTAACAAGGTAGTCAAAGAAAAACTGCATAAACAGAACAGACCAGAAACGTATGCAAGCTACAGCAACAATGGAGGCCTACATAGACGAGAGATTGTGCCAAGAGGTTAGATAGTACCCTCATTTGTACAACTCTAGCATGAAAGAATACAAAGATGTGTATATGTGTTGTAACTCGTGGCGAGAGATTGCTCAAAACTGTGCATGCGTCAAACACCTGTGTATGTGTACGAGACTACGAGTCAAATAAAGTATACTTTCCAAGGCTGTGCTTTTTTTTTGCGTACACTAGCGTATGCGTAAAAAAACGAAGTATACCCAGGACTTAAAAAAATTAAGTATTTAAGGAAAATAATAATAATTATAATTTTCAGTACAACTGTAAAATTACTATTCAATTTTTTAAGGTTTTTTTTATTCCTTCATTTTCAAGCATCAAGCAACCTTTTTTTATTTTTTATTTTGTTAACAACCACCGGTTAACAGTATAAGGTTTTATTTTGATAAATCATGCAGCTCTATTTTCTATGACCCTATATTGTCAATTAGCTGGGTGGTTTGGTTTTGGAGTTTTGGAGGCTGTGTGGTTGCAATTCAGTGGCCAAGTCTAGCAGAAGTTAGCAAAATGGTTTTAATCGCTTCTGGTTTTTGGGGTGCAATATGACTCAGACTTGTTCTTAACAGGTTTTATGATATTCTCTTAGATATTGCAGATAGAATAAAGGATAGTTGAGCAGAGAAGGAGAAAATGTGGTGGTAAATGTATGAACAACAGAGAGAGAGAGAGAGAGAGAGAGAGAAAAGAGGAAGAAAGAGAGTAAAAGATGAAGTGATGAGCCAAAGGAGAGAATGAAAGGTGGAGGGTGAATAATGAAGGCCAGAGGACCAGGACAGGATGCTGAGCAAGAGAACCAGACATGAATGAGGGATGAGCGAGAGCGGAAAGGAAGGATATAGGTGAAGGAAATAAGGAGAATGTTGCCGAACTGAACCAGGCTGCAAATTAGGAATGAGGGGAATGCGAGGGAGAGAGAGAGACGGAGACGGAGAGAGAGGAGAAGAAAGCCCTCAGCGATGAGACCATTACATTGGGGATAATGAAGAGGTTCCACTCTGTCACACTGAGCATTAGGCCTCTGTCAAACTGACCCCAAAGTGTCAACAAGTTAATAGCCTGAATATCAGCTGTATTATGACATGCCACCATACATAGACGCTGACACACTCATCATTTACACACACCGACAACCACATACAAGACTCATTCAAACACATGTACACAAACAAACACTGGCACACTCACCAAAATGCACAGGGAAAAGCAAACATAAATGAAGGCGGAAAGACAAGTGAACATCTCGCTGTGAAAGAGATGAAGAATATTAGCTTCTGATGCTCTTGAAGGCGTACATTATTTAAGAGGTGTTGTAGCTCTTTTGCACATTGTTAGGGTATTGGCTTTGTGATCCACAGAAAACGCCAGAGCTTTGTTGAATAAATGAAGGCCAAATCTACTGGGGAATATGAACTAAAGAAAGGCACACAAGCATTGAATGAACATTATTTAATTTTTTAGGCTGGAACAAATAAAGCTTTTAAGAAAATGTCTTCTGAAAAGACTCTCTCTCACTCTTATTAGTCGCTACCTTGTTTCTCTGTGCCTCTTCTTTACAGTACAGAGTTACTGCTGATTGGCTCTGAGTTCAGAGTAAACAGTAGTATTAGTCTCAGAGTTACAGTAGAAGTCCAAACTTAAAAGGCAGAATAACAGACAGCTCTAATGTGAAACTTGAAAATGAAAATCCGGTCATTAAATGGATAGTTCACGCAAAAATGAAAATTTGATGTTTATCTGCTTACCCCCAGGGCAAGATGTAGGTGACTTTGTTTCTTCAGTAGAACACAAATTATGATTTTTAACTCCAACCATTGCAGTCTGTCAGTTGTATAATGCATGTCAATGGGAACACAATCTATAAGTGTCAAAAAAAACATGCACAGACAAATCCACACATTGATGTCCTAAGACACTAAACTATTGGTTTGTGTGAGAAACCGAACAGTATTTATATCATTTTTTACCTCTGATACACCATGTTTAACTACTTTGCGCACGGCATCCGGTGCGTGGGTGTGTACGCGCTCTGGCGTAGTTTAAAGGATTAGTACACTTTCAAATAAAATTTTCCTGATAATTTACTCACCCCCATGTCATCCAAGATGTTCATGTCTTTCTTTCTTCGGTCGAAAAGAAATTAAGGTTTTTGATGAAAAAATTCCAGGATTATTCTCCTTATAGTGGACTTCAATGGTCTCTCCAAACGGTTGAAGGTCAAAATTACAGTTTCAAGCTTACGCTGCATGTCCTACGCCTTCCCTATTCAACTTACGGAACGAACGCGGCGCCAGTTCCGTTTTACAATGACGTAACTTGCTGCTTCACTACCATAGTACAATGCATAGTTGAACAAGTAAACTAGCCAGTCATGACTGTTTCCCGAAACCATATTGTCATAAACCTGTTGCTCAACCACATTGGTGAATAATGTCACGCAGGTGGTGGAGTAATAACTTCTTTAAATGAATCCGTTTGAGATTTAATTAATGATTTTTGCTATAAATTATGGACATGGCATCTGAGGACTAATTCTCATTTTTCTCAGTTATTTTGCTTTATTTCCAGATTCAATCATAGGCTTGCTCTTATGTACCAGAGCACGTTAGTACATGCGCACTCTTCAAAAACGGTGCTTCAAATCTCTTGACAAACTAAAATGTAAATGACATTTGTATTCAAAATGAAAGATATACATTGTACTTGATGTCAGCTTGCTTGTTTTGTTCAAGATAACAATTTATTAAGTTCACATGTCATAAAAACAAGAAACTAGGTATGCTTCTAACCACAGCTCGAAAGCTGTCGTTCCAACCACACAAGTTTGCGATGTAGTTTGCGAATGTTCATTTGAACTATGGTTTCGGGAAACACCAAATCGTTGACCTATGTTAGTAATGATGGAACTTGTTATGTTAGTTGGCTAACGTTGCTGAGCAATTTCTATCACTTTAACACTTCAAAAAGTTCATAAGAGATCGTAAAACTAATCCATATGAATTGAACAGTTTAGTCCAAATTTTCTGAAGAGACATGATCACTTTATATGATACAGATTTATACAGATTTAATTTAGGCTTATATTCACATATAAACATTCATCAACTCACATCAGTTGTGGTAAATGGAAGCTCAAGCATGTTTGCTTGACGTGCGAGAACCAATGAGGTTCGTTCTCGTGTGTTATGCAGCACATCTGAGTTTCTGCAAGAGATTTGTTCTCTCGAGGTTCGGTTGAGCTTCTGTAGCTATATTTTCGCTTATCAATGTTTATATGTGAATAAAAGCCTAAATTTAATTTGTTCATCATATAAAGCGACCATGTCTCTCCAGAAAACTGCTCAATTCATATGGATTCGTTTTAGTGCTTAAGCGTTGATTAGTTTAGTTTAAGTGTCAAAGTGGTAGTTGCAGACTGTCAATGGAGAGTAGAGAGTAGGTCAGATTTTATTAAAAATATCTTCATTTGTGTTCCAAAGATGAACGCAAGTCTTTCGGGTTTGGAATGACACAAGGGTGAGTAAATGATGATGAGTAAATTTTCATTTCTGGGTGAACTATCCCTTTGATGCAACTTATGGACTCTTTTCACAAACTGTGATGACATGTTTCCACTGTTATCAACATCAAAAATCTAGTAAAGTTTTTAATATTTTCATTTTTTTTTTTAAATAATTAACATTTATAATGCTATACTTGTGTTATATTACCAGTAAATGACAAAAAAAGAAGAAGAAAAAAGAAAAGAATGCTGCTGTGAGGGTTTCTATTACAACAGCTGAGGGAGTGATGGAAAATTTGACATCTTCCTCTTTTCTGACTGCTGTAATCAATCTCTATCTCTCTATATTCTTTCCCTCTTTTGGAAAGTCGTGGAAACTCTATCATGGATTTTTTTCTTTTGCTTTTAGAGGAAATGCAAATACAAAAATTATATTTGCTATCGTCTCTTCATAGCTATAGAGGTTTATCCAACTTCGACGACTTCCGCTTCTGAGAACCCAGGAAATCTGAAAAGGGTCCATTCCAGTCAAGACAACTTTAACTCCAAGTGTTTGTCAGCTCCATAAATAGTCAACAACATTTTAATGTTATCAATGCAAAGACTGTAACAAAGGCAACATCACATGCATCCTTCACAGATAAGGCAATCCCAGAATGCAATGCGATGAGCCCAGTAAATAAATTTTAAAAAATCTAAGCGAGAAATGTGCATTTATTCATTCATTCATTCATTCATTCATTCATTCATTCATTCATCCATCCATTTTTGCATTTTTTCAATGCATTCAGTTATTTTTTTATTCATGCAATTATTCATTTATTCATTCATTCATCTATTTATTTTTATTTATTTGTGCATCCACTTATTCATTCATCAATTCATTAATTATTATATAATTTATCCATTTTTCGCATTCCCCCGAGTTACCTAGCAAAACTTTTGCATTCCCCAAAGAAACCTTGCATTCACTCGCAAACGAAAGCAAAGTTTCTTGGGAGAATGCAAAATATCGACATATAATTTTTCCTCCCATTTTGTATTTTTACCATGTCTGGAATCCATATTTTCATAATATTGTTGTTTGTTTAAGTAATATTTTGAGGTATGGTTTATCATAATGCTTCTATCTTATATATACATTTTGCTCTTGTTTATATATACAGTGGGTACGGAAAGTATTCAGACCCCCTTAAATTTTTCACTCTTTGTTATATTGCAGCCATTTGCTAAAATCATTTGTTCATTTTTTTCCTCATTAATGTACACACAGCACCCCATATTGACAGAAAAACACAGAATTGTTGACATTTTTGCAGATTTATTAAAAAAGAAAAACTGAAATATCACATGGTCCTAAGTATTCAGACCCTTTGCTGTGACACTCATATATTTAACTCAGGTGCTGTCCATTTCTTCTGATCATCCTTGAGATGGTTCTACATCTTCATTTGAGTCCAGCTGTGTTTGATTATACTGATTGGACTTGATTAGGAAAGCCACACACCTGTCTATATAAGACCTTACAGCTCACAGTGCATGTCAGAGCAAATGAGAATCATGAGGTCAAAGGAACTGCCTGAAGAGCTCAGAGACAGAATTGTGGCAAGGCACAGATCTGGCAAAGGTTGCAAAAAAATTTCTGCTGCACTTAAGGTTCCTAAGAGCACAGTGGCCTCCATAATCCTTAAATGGAAGACGTTTGGGACAATCAGAACCCTTCCTAGAGCTGGCCATCCAGCCAAACTGCAAAAATGTCAACAATTCTGTGTTTTTCTGTCAATACGGGGTGCTGTGTGTACATTAATGAGGAAAAAAAATGAACTTAAATGATTTTAGCAAATGGCTGCAATATAACAAAGAGTGAAAAATTTAAGGGGGTCTGAATACTTTTCGTACCCACTGTATATATATATTTTTATTACTATTACAGTTTTTATAATCTCATTCTTTTCTATTGTTGTAAATGCCAGTTGTTCATTTGGTTTCATTTGTTGTAAAAATGTTAATAAAAAAAGATTAAATGAATGACAGGGAAAAAAAAAAAGAAAGAAAAAAAAAGTATTTTACTTAATATTTGTGTGTGCTATGTGTTTTAGATAGTAAGCTTTGCAACATGCTAACACCAAACTGGAATCAATTGTGAGTCAAATCTGCTGTGTTGGAATTTTTTTTTTTTTTTTTTTTTTTTTTTTTAGGGCTTATGGAGTTGCACACAACAAAATCAAGTCACTTCAGTTAGGAAGCTGTCTATGTAGGCAGCAAACTGCAAGGCAGCTAACTAGGTTCGGGAAAGAGTTTACGAGTTCAGCGAACTCCCAGCACTATCATAAAATTTCTCTTAAAACACTCTGATTTGCACCAGGGGGCCATAAGCATACTGAATGTCCAGTCGTCCTTGGCCTAATATTTCTCTAGGCTTATGTTTCGGCTTGGTCGTCTTGTGTTGCCCTTTGCATTTAATGTGCTGCATTGTTTTTCAGTTACTGGTCATTAAAAATTTAGAAACGACATATCAAAACTCTTAATCGAATCTAAAACCCCTCCCTCAGCGGCAACGGGCTCCTATCTGGACCAATTAGAGGCAGGCGAGGCTGACAGTAATGGGTGCTATCTGCAGGTCCCCCGGGGGCGGATGGAGGGAGATAGATAGCAGGAGGGCAGGTACCGTGTACAGTACCCCCGCAGCAGTACCTCCCCCCTTCCACCCCATCCCAAGAGAGCTAATGCTCCCTAATGCACAAGACGGACAGAGATAATACCTCCCGATTACAAACGCATCCTTCTCTAATCCAATCAACTGTCAGCGCACACACAAAAACACACATACACTTGTCCCTCTCTGCTGTCCCTTATACCTGACTCAGAATAGAGAAGGACTGAGCAAGAGAGACACGGAGAGTGGCAGAAAAAGGAACAGCAGGGAAAAGAGAGGCATAGCGGCAGGAATGAGGAAAAACCATTGACACCTGGGATGAATAGAAGCTTTCCAAATGCATTCGAAAGTGGATGGCTTTTGTCATTATGACATCGTTTTGAACGTTATGATGTCATTAAAGAATTATGAGGGAAAACAACTGCAGCGCTTTAACAATGGCTCAGTCAGGCCAACAGTTTCCGGTCTTATTTCAGAACAAAACCCCATTCATTTCTGTCTGTTTCCATCCCCGCCACTTAGCCACAAAAACCCCTGCACTCTCGCTCCCTACCATGATTCAATCAGCAAAGAGATCAATGTGGCAGAGGGCACAGAGGTCAAAGGTAATGCCACTTACTCCGTGGCATTCTGAGGTCAGACTTCAATGCCTCGTTTTATGCAGTGGGCAGGCCCACATTTAATCTGTATACCCAGAGAACTCACCACTGATGGAATTGGAATGCTGACTATTCCCAGAGTTCCCCTTGAGGGTTTGTTTATTAAATATTTGGGATAATTTGATAATGCTTTCAGTTGCCAATAAGAATGTAGACTCTCTGCTCTGTTTAAAGTGATTCTCTGGAAATCTTCACTTTCACTGTAGCTCTTAAATGAATGCGTATATTCAAATTTGGTACATCATGATGAGTTACATGAACAATGGAAAAACTAATGATGTTTGGCATCATTGATACATCAAATGCACCATATTTGAATATACACTACCCTTCAAAAGTTTGGGGTCTGTAAGATTTTCTTTTTTTATTAATGAAATGAATGCTTTTATTCAGCAAGCATGCATTAAACTGATTAAAAGCGACAGTAAAGATATTTATAATACAAAATATTTTTATTCCAAATAAACACTGTTCTTTTGAACTTTTTATTCATCAAAGAATCCTGAAAAAAATGTTTTATCAGTTTCCATGAATATATTAAGCAGCACAGCTGTTTTCAGCATTGATAATAATAAAGATTTCTTGAGCATTAAATCAGCATATTAGAATGATTTCTGAAGGATCATTTGACTGAAGACTGGAGTAACGATGCTGATATTTCAACTTTGCATCACAGGAAAAAATTACATTGAATACTTATTAAAACAGAAGTTATATTAAATTGTAGTAGTATTTCACAATATTACTATTTACTGTATTTTTGATCTGAACTTTTTAATGGTAGTGTACACAATGATCTTTGAAAGCTGTGACAGAGGAACAACTTAATGAATAACCCTTTTGCCATTTTTAGAGCTTAACACCCCCTGATTTACTTTCATTGTATAAAAAAAGAGCAGTGTGAACATTTTGCTAATCATTCATTTTTTCCCTCAGATTTTCCCTCAAAATCCTCAAGGTAATTTTTTTTTAAATCCGCAGATTCCGCCTGGGCCTGCCCATAGGTAAAACTCTCACATAAAAACCACAAAAACCCATGGTTTTTTGTTCTTGTTGTGATGTGCTTCTTTTTCTTGAGCACTTTGCCTATCCACTTACACCGTACATAACCCTATATTTATGTTGGGGGATTTTTCAAATAATACAGTGCTCCTGCAGAGCAGTGCAATGTGGGTATTTTCAGGAAACACTCGGCTGTAGAAAAGAATTCGATCTGGCTCAGCTTAAAAAAAAAAACAGCTTTCAATTATGACATTCACAAGATTGCACACCTGTCCTTGGAAAGAGCTGATGGAATGTCTCTCTAGCTCTTTCTGTTTTCCCCCTCACCATCTTTCTACCTTTGGTCTCTTTCACAAAAAGGTGATGGACTGCCCAGTGACATCTCTCCTTTTTTCTAGTTCTAGTCTCTCTCTCTCTGGTGTGATGGAGTGTGGAAGAGTAGTATGATTTATCACCAGCTGAAGGCTGAGGATGGCGTCACTCTAAGAAGTCTGTGTATGTGTGTGCGCGTCACTCCGCCAGGTCCATCTGTACAGTAAGTTAATACAGACAGTTTCTGCATGTGTTTGTGTGAGCACACATGTGTAAAACCAGGCGCACAAAACAGCTTATCATCTGAGAACAATTCTCAGATGGCGCAGTCCCTGCTGACTAAGGTTAAATCCATTTTACACCCCACACACATATGTGCTAACATTAGTCAGACTCACACATACTGCTAGTGCACCCATGTTCCATATATCAGAATTTTACACACACACTAGAACAAGCCAACACATCAAAACCCACACAACTCCCCCTCTTTTTTTGTTCACACATGCACACACACACACTGAAGGGCTGCGTTGGTGATTTGTAGCTGTTATGAGCACGTGTGGGCCCATTGCCTCAGCGAGGTGTCACGCTGTGGTGTCACACTGCACTGATAATGGCGAGGTCAAAGGTCGAGTGTGAGCGAGAGGGTGTTGGGGGGGAGGGGCACTCAGGCACTTTGGCAAATTGGCTAATGTCCCAAGAGAGAGGGGCGAGGCAGAGGAGGGTGACACAGAGACATGACATCATAGAATCCCCCTGGGAGGAGGCAGGAGAGGAAAGTGAGGACAGAGACATGCCACCTGGAATGCAGTCCGGAATGGTCAGCATACTGCTTACTGTGCACTATACACTACCTACTAGTATTTTTGTGATGCATGCTAAGGTGAGAATCACTATTACTCATATGTAGCGTTAAGGCCCATTCACACCAAGAACGATAACTATAAAGATAACTATAACGATAACTATATTTGCGTCCACACCAACAAACGATAACGGTCTGTTTATTCTAAGCTCACGCGCTGCGGTTTTAAAGTGTGTACAACATGTTTTTGCTGTTCTTGTTGCATTTACACGGCTTCAACCAGCAGATGTCCTCAGCATGCTATCTTTCGAGTGAATAGCTAGTGTAATCAATCTAATCTAAAAGAGAATTTAGCTGACAAAGTCAATATAGTGGAATAAAAACAATGCCTAGATTTTTTCACTGCAACTTCAAAGGAAGCAAGACAATGTTGTCGAAACTACCGCTGAATACCTGTGGTAATTTTATGTTACACTGTTTGCTAGCCTGACATAATCGTTAATACTTCTCACCAATTATTCTGTAAGTATGACCAATTATTTTCCATATATCCATTTTCTTTAAAGTATCCTTGAAAAGGGGGGTTGACTTGTCAAACAGTGGTGGCTTTTTTTGGACCTCGGCAATCAACTTCTCTGCAATGTCCTCTGCCAATTTAAATGCGCAAGCCCTTAAAGGATTAGTTCACTTTCATATTAAAATTTCCTGATAATTTACTCACCCCCATGTCATCCAAGATGTCCATGTCTTTCTTTCTTCAGTCGAAAAGAAATTAAGTTTTTTGATGGAAACATTCCAAGATTATTCTCCTTATAGTGGACTTCAATTGAGCCCCAAACAGTTGAAGTTCAAAATTACAGTTTCAGTGCAGCTTTTAGTGAAACGATCAGTCATTTTCTAAAAAAAAAAAAAAATGTATATGCTTTATAAACACAAATGATCGCCTCGCAAGTGCTTCCGCCAGACCACCTTCTGTATTCTTCAAAAAAGCTTACGCTGTATGTCCTACACCATCCCTATTCAACTTACGGAAAAAACTAAACTAGCGCCGCGTTCGTAATTTGAATAAGGAAGGTGTAGGACATACAGCGTAAACGTTTTATCATTTGTGTTTATAAAGCATATACATTTTTTTTTTTTTTATACATTTTGCTAGATAGTCCCTTATTCCTCGTCTGGTTTAAAGCCCTTTGAAGCTGCACTGAAACTGTAATTTTGAACTTCAACCATTTGGGGTCAAATGAAGTCTAGAATAATTTTGGAATGTTTTCATCAAAAACCTTAATTTCTTTTCAACTGAAGAAAGAAGGACATGGACATATTGGATGACATGGGGTTGAGTAAATTATCAGGAAATTTTAATATGAAAGTGAACTAATCCTTTAAATTTGAAAGGATTCTGATTGGCTGTCAGTGTTTTATCGTTCAACAGCTGGAAAAAAAAATTTTTCTTAAAGTGATCCCAACAATATTTTTTCTTTATATCGTTATCGTTATAGCTGTGGTGTGGACAGTGCTATTCTTTTATATTTAGAATGATTTTTAGAACTATATCTTTATCGTTATCTTTATAGTTATCATTCTTGGTGTGAACGTTCCTTTAAGGTTAAAAATCATAAGTTCAATCGGTAATAGGGAAGTAATAGAGTGCAACAGTGCACACCCACTTTTTCAGTGGCCTTGGTTCTGGAAGTATTTTTCCCATTCATTTTTCCCACAGGGATTTTAAAAAGTCTTAGCCTTAGGCAGTGTAGGTGATTTGCTTCAAAAACATTTTTTGTTATGCTGGTTGAAAGTCTCTTCATATTCCGACAGCAATCCATAAGTTAAGTGGTCTAAATGTATGTATATGTATTCATATCATCTGTGGAAGGCGTCGGACCGAGGGATGTTTGGACGAACATTTTACGGTCCTAACACAGGATCATAAAATGTGGTCCTATGGTAGGATGTCCTACCTGCCTGTTTACATACCCTCGCGCACCCTGTTTGCGCAGACATAAACGTCATCAGCGTGTTTCATGCTATGCAGACTTAAGACAGACACCAGCCACGATCACCACAACCAAAACAGTAGCCACGTTTTACAGTTCCTCCTAAACCAAAACAACAAGCTTATGCTGTGTTCACACAACAACTACTGTAAATTGGAAGAGATGGAAAACTGTGACGTTATACTCTGTGCGGTTTGTGACTTGAATTTCAATGGCAACACTATCAAAACTGAAATGAATCTGCAGCAATCAAGTGGTACAGGTCAGTGCTCTTTAAGTTGTTTACGTTCAATATTATTGTAATGCTATGTGCTTTGAGACATGAGGTAGTTTCACGCTGTCTCTCGTGATGCTTTTCTTTGCTCCCTGCTGTACGGGTTCATGTATTTTGAAGAAGGCGTGGCTTTGGATCTTATGGATCTTATGCTTTCAAAACTAGCTCACTATTGCTAGCCTCTCCGAAAATTACTTACCCTACCTTTGAGAGTTATAAGCTATGAACCAAACCAACCAGCTATGAGGTAAATCACAACATTACAAACTTTGATTTGAAGCATTAAAACATTTGAAAATCGAACAAAAAAGACAAGACTGCAAGGTACAAGACTGTGTATTTCAACCTTGTAGCTCATAGAAGGCCTGTTTTTTGAATGTTTATAAGTTAACGTTCAAAATCCAAAAAAAAAATTAATGGGATACTTCTTGGAACCCGACTGTTGCATTCTATAAAACGCCTCTGCTCAACAAACCATGTGATTTGAGGTATTGTTCATGTCTGTAGCACAAAGATCAGTGGTAAGGGTCTGTTTGAATCTCTAACTCCATCTAACAGTTGTACATGCTTTAGCAAGTGCCACTAATGAAGATATCTTGCTTTAGTTAACTCAGTTTGTATGTGTAATTCTGGGGCTCAGGTGGGTTCTGCCCTAATGAGCCAATTGAGGCCATCATGATGCATGCCCTGATTTCAGCCAGGAATACCAACACAATTTGGCCCAGAGGACACATGAAGAACACACACATACACACACACACACAGACTTGTGAGGTTCATAACCTCAGCTAGCACAAAAAGGGGTCGAGTTTATGAAAGCGAAGACGGAAAATGTAGAAATAGAGAAAGAGAGAGGGGGACAGATAAAAAGAGAAAGAGGTTGATGGAGTGGAGAGGGCCAGAGGCTGAGAGAGAAACTATCATCAGCCTGTACACCGTTTCAGCTTTCTGTGCTTAATGGACTCAGTGGGCAGAAAAGACAGTGGAGATGAACAGAGAGAGAGAGAGAGAGAGTTACAGAAAGTATGATGCATTAATGGCTTGTATTAATAACACAGTAGGGCCAAACAAAATCATTTTGGCTCATCTCTAACTAACCACTCTCATACCACAGTGACTAGGCGTTCCTGTTTCCCTGGGGCAGTCCTTGTTTTTGGTCCCCGTCTGGAGCTGAAAAGTGAAATTATATTTAATGAGTTAGATATTACAAACAAAACATTAGGCCTTTAACACTGCATGCATACAATGTGTTATTCGATTTCAACTTTTCAATTGCACAATTTTAGTAAAAAAGAAAACAAAACTCACTGAGAACAGAAGACAACTAAAAACAAAATATTCTGTATACCATATATAGTGTAAATAATGGTCCCATAGTTATAACAGTTTTAGTTTCATTAATTCACTGTCTATAACTTACCCGTTTCAGTTTCATTAGTTCCAAAACATGCTTTTTTAATTTAAATATTTGATTTTATAATATATATATATATATATATATATATATATATATATATATATATATATATATATATATATATATATATATATATATTTATTTAAATCAGTATCAATTGCTATTTTCATGGCAAGATCAAGATTTAAAACAAAAAATACAAAGGAGAACAGTACAGTCTTTGTTTTGGATGCGTGCTGATGTCAGTCAAACGAAGGAGTTGCACAAGAATGTTGAACAACTTGAACAGTTCATGATTAGAGATAGACAATTTGTGAAAGAATCATTCCTTTGAGTTGGATCTTTTCAATGAATTGGTTGAACCAGATTACAAAACTGAGGCTACATCCGAAATCGCATACTTTCGATTAAAGTATGTCCGAATTCACAGTACTCATAAAAGTTGAACCTAATATTTGTGTTAGTACTGGTAAAAAGTACCCGGATGACCTACTATGTCCGGCAAGATTCTGAGTGTGCATACGATGGACACTTTACTATCCCATGAGGCCAAAGGAGAGGATTTGTGAATGGCAGTGAAGCGATGTAACTGATGCTAGTAGGTCACATGATGATGACAGCATAGCGAATGTAGTACGTCCGGATTACATTTTTAGCGGTCGTGAATTATGACTTACTCAAAATAAGCACCTACTCAAGAGAGTATGCGATTTCAGTAGTCTCAGCCTCAGACATCATGCCCATGGACAGTTGGCTGAATGTCTAAGACATATGGCACACAAAACTGAAAGCACTTCAAGAGTTTCGAAATCGTCATCTGGTTGGTTGAATTCTACAGGATTTCCAGGAGATGTGTGAATCGCGTTCTTTAACGGTCCACCTGGAAACAAAGATGCTGTGACGCCAAACCCCCTTATGGAAGAAGCAAGCCGTTGTGTTTACAACTGTGACAATGAGCGCTTATCAGGATCAACTAGGCCTAAACGCTTAATTTTCAAAAGCTGTTCTGACCGGTTATTGAGTCAACGACTTACTGAACCAACTCTTTGAACAAAAAACGGCCTCTTTTTGGGCATGTCACAATGAACTGGTGACCGATGAATGACCTGATTGTGATTGAGAGCATTTGAAGTGTACAGATCATTTTAATTTTCAGTCAAATCAAGTATTCATAGCTAAAAAGTAGATTGGTAGAATGTAAAATAGGCTATATATTGATTGGTGAACTAGAAATGTACCTGGTTTTCATTTCAGAAATCTGGTCACCTTAGTATGTGAGAGAGTTTTAAAGTCCAATTCAATTGTATTGCTGCACCTGATGAAAATAGGTCAATTTTCAACCGTAGTTTCATTAGCTACTGAAAACAGGTCTTGTGTTTACGCCTCTGAGCTGTCTCCAACGTCCCATTTCTTTATCTGTCACTCCTCTCTTTTGGTCTCTCTCTCTCTCTAGCAACAGCTGTTGTTGTGTAGCTCTTCCTCAAAGCCCCTGCGGGCAAGAGAAGTGAATGCAACAAACTCAACCCACACCACAAGACTAGGTGCCCTGGTCCGCTGTGCGGTCCTGTCTGACCGACACATCAATGTGATTACAGCATATACATCAGTGAGGTTCTCCCCAACAAAACCCAGCCACTTATCCTCACACATTCACCTCACATTCTTCTTTCGCCCCGGGCGTTTCTCAGCCCTTCGCTGAATAAGATGAGCCCATCAATTAAATGCAACAGAGATATTGATTCAAGTGAATGGTGTTATAACCGTAGAGACGCCCGAGGACATCGTATTATGCCAATGCGTTCATTAATATTTGCTGTAGAACACAGACAGAGCAGGTTCAATGGTGGAGTGTTCAGAAATTCAGCATGGATCTGTTGGTCTGATACTGCTGACGAATAAACTTATAGCTCAGTAGTGCAAACTGTGAAAATGCAGCTATTCAGGAATCATATTAATTAGTCATAATTTGGCTAGATTTGAAATTCAGGTTTGTTTTGGACAATTACTGTGTCTGATTGGCATAGTTGGCAGGTGTCATGAATAAAAGAACCTTGCAGGATGTCATCCATGCTCATGCGCATACGAATTTTCAAGCCTATATGGGTTTATAGGCTTGAAAATTCAACACACTCTTATTACAACTTGAAACTATTTTATGTTTTAGCGAATTTGTGACTAGGTTAGGTTTGGGGTGGACCTTCATGCTTGTTTTTTCTAAAAATCTTAAGTTTCCATTCAAAATGAATTGTATGAATTTATACCAAATCACTTATGTTTTCTCATGAGATCGAGCTTCCACAATAATAGGCAGAAAATGTAAGAAAAACAATGTTGTTCATTGAAAATATGATTTTCATTTCATAAACAGTTGTTGTTGCCACATTAAAATATAATTGCCACTGCTATCATTGTTCTGCAGTGCTTGCCAGTTTAGGCCTACTATTAAGGTTACATATATAAATTAAAGCTGCAAGCAGCGATGAAAGGGCCCTAGCACCCGGGCTCACCGCCACCCGTTGGCCTCAGGAAAACAGCGAACAGTGGGCGACATGCATGTAAACGAGTAAATACAGGAGAATTATGGCAAAATCATGTAAAAGTGCCACACTTCCTGCTGCCAACAGGTGGCGCTATAGCTAACTGAATATTGTCATATAGATGTCTTTAGGCCAGGACTTTTATCACACATGTGAAGTTTGGGGCAGATCAGACATAGTATGCCTGAGTTACAACAGCTTCCTCTTTCATGGCGAAACCTCAGAGTTTGTCAGTCCGCCACGGACACGCCCTTCAACGAAAACTCAAGATCTTTGATATTTATCATCGCTAAGGTCTTAAGATTAGACTGGCCATATATGATGTGCTTCTGGTTTAATCTGTATGAGGAGTTAATCACAGTGTAAAACATGTCATTTCCTGTTGCCCCCAGGTGGCGCTATGACTGTAACTGAATATTGTCATATAGATGTCTTCAGGTCAGGTCTCTAATAAAACATGGGACGTTTGGGGCAGATCAGACATTGTATGCCCGAGTTACAACAACTTCCTGTTTCATGGCAAACATCGAACTTTGCCAGGCCGCCACCGACACGCCCTTCAGTGAAAACTCTAGATCTTCGCAATTTAACGTCTCAAAGGCCTTTAGATTAGACTGACCAAATATGACATTGATCTGATAAAAGCTCTAGGAGGAGTTCGTTAAAGTACAACATGTGGAAATGGCAAAAACTGCCAAAATTTTGTAGAGAAAATTCAAAATATCTCACTTCCTGTTGGGTTTACAAACTTTGCACCCATGGGCTTTTTTGTAGGTATTGGGCTGTTACATCTGTCTACCGAATTTCATAACTGTACATGAAACGTAGCACGAAGGGCGCTTAATTGAAATTTTGTAGGTGGCGCTATTGAGCCATTTTGCCACACCTAATTCTGAAACCCATATCAGACGTAAATTTTCACCACTTCTGATGCGTGTGCAAAGTTTCATGAGTTTTCGAGCACGTTTAGGCCCTCAAAAATGCGATTCATTTTGGAGAAGAAGAAGAATTGGCTGAGCAATTCCAATAGGGTCCTCACACCATCGGTGCTCGGGCCCTAAAAATAGGTTCCGTTACAGGTGGGAGGCGTGCTATATTTCAATAGGTATAACAACAAAAGTGACTGTGAAATACTTATATAAGTATAACTCATAAAAGATCTTTATAATAAAGTGCATATGAGTATCTCATAAATAGGGATTTTTTGTCAGGCATCTTCAGGGCCCTTGATAAGTGTCAATTGTAAATGATCTGCGTATTGTAGTGTGCTGTTGTCACCTGGTGGCTGCAAAGGAAAGTACACTCTCACAATTTGTATAGGCCTACTAATGTTCAAAATTGTAACGTTATAGGTCTCTGTGCTTCATATCCATATTTCTCAAGTCAAAGAACATTTCCGCCATTATCCCAAATTATTGTGTGTGCATCATGCATGCATATTATTTTTGAAAATTTGTGAAATAAAATGACCGGTGCGTTTGTCTTACTAAGACCAATTTTATATGTAGGCATATCCTACACCCGATTAAATACTTTCATGTTTTGAATATTTTTGATACAAACCCACTTGGTTGTAAATAAAACAATAAAAATATACAGTTCATGAGTTGTTGTTTTTTTTTTTTCTTCCACCACCACATAACTACGGAAGCCCTAGTACTATGCTATGCGTCATTTGTTTCAATGTTGTTCAAGATCTCGACTTAAAAGTTTTCTCTTTTTTTTCCTTGTCTAGAGGTAACAAAATCAATTTATATATCATACGTGAATTTATTTATTATGTTTATAAAATAATGAATACATGTGTGCATCGGTTTTTATTCAGAATTCATAATCGGTTCTTTAAAAAATCGGATTAAAAAAATACATTAATCGAATGACGTTCTGTTCAGTTGATCGCTACTGGATCAACACTCCTCCGATTATTACAGAACTCATGGCTCTTATGAGTCGGTTCTTTTAGTGAATCAAAATTATACAGGCCCCCGCGGAATTCTGTGGCTGTGCACGCCACTTCTCTGATCTATATAAATATATAGATAAGTGAATACAGTCAGGGTATTCCAGAATGAACGATTTTAATGGTTTGGTTCCTTTTAGTGGATCACATACAACCTACTACAAAAGTTATGGTAAAATATATAACAGTGTAGTTAAAGACGCACATAATGACTTTGCCAGATTCCTATATCTAATGCATTACTGAAATATCTGAATGGAACTGTAAACTATAGGGAACAGCAACTATTAAGCTATTTAGTAGTTACAATAATCACAAATAGCATATGCGTGACTTTCATGTTACCTAATTGAATTTATTTAAATGAATAAATAATTGGAGGATGCGGGCATCGATCCCGCTACCTCTCGCATGCTAAGCGAGCGCTCTACCATTTGAGCTAATCCCCCCTCTGATAAAGCTATTGTCGGAAAGATATTTGTGCGACACCTGAAAGCGTTTATATGGGTGTCACACTACAATAGTACCGGCGGAAGTGAGTAGAAACGAGTTGCGCGGCCTGCTTCGCATAGGCGAAAATGTCGAGCGGGGTGGGAAGTAAGTGTTATTTTATTTAATAAACAGATTAACATTACTATCTGAAATCAAAGAACTTTGTAAACCGAATTCTAAAGTATTTTATCCTATGTGAGTAGAACATCTAAAGCTCTTAATAACGCTGGGGTATGCGATATAGTTGTTGCGCTAGCTAGCTTCATGATAACAAAGACGATCTATGTTTACATTGTCAACACACATTTCTCTCTATTCTTGAACAACATGCTATTTTTACGTGTTCTATATGTAATTAAAATAATTTTCTTTGAATAAATGGTTCATGTTGTTTTAAATATTTCACAAAGGTCACACTACATGAGTGATTAGCCTTTTTAATTTCAACATAAATTTTTCCCAGACACTTTTGTTCTAAATTGAACTACAGCTTTAAATGAAACTCATATTTTGAACACCTAACTGTCCCTGTAGAACACAAAATGCTGTCTCTGGGTCCGACTGAACCCTGGTCTATTCGGGAGAAACTCTGTCTTGCCTCCTCAGTGATGAGAAGCGGAGATCAGAACTGGTAAGAATAAATAATTAACATTCGTGATCATAGAACTGCAAGAATGAAGCATGTTAAATAATTCAGAGCTTTACCCCGTAGCAGTGTCTGTATTGTGGCATTTCTTAATAAATTCTATTCGGCTTTTCTTAATATATAGGACGTTGTTGATTAACCTTAATAAAAAAATTACAATTGTCTTATACTTCTAGAAATAATTTTGACTGTTATATTAATTCTTACGATTAAGACGTAAAACATGAATTGGAGGATGCGGGCATCGATCCCGCTACCTCTCGCATGCTAAGCGAGCGCTCTACCATTTGAGCTAATCCCCCATTGGGGGAAAAGGAGTTGATAGCTGAGGTCATGGGGGAATCTGTAGAGTCACCCAAAATAATCTTAATATTTTTTTTTTAAATATTTCTGAATTGGAATCACTTTAAAATAAATTACTGACATTTATCCTAGTAATTTCTAATAATAAATTGTATATGACCATTTAGAATTTAGTTTGTTTTATTATATAATTGTAATGATAATTATATAATTGATAATATGTATGCTAATAAATTAACTGTGCAACATATTGCTGATATATATTTTTAACATATTAATTTAAAATAAGCAGTGTAGCTTATTGCATATTTCAATACTATGAAATCAACTTTTTTTATTACTTTGGGTTAAATAGTGTTTATTTTGCATAATGATTAGCTGATAAAATCTCAAACACATTTTTATTTTAAAGGGCCTTATTAATATAATTATTGCAATAGTAGCATTTTTAATAATTTAATGTATATGATCATTTCTAATTGAATTGATAATGTTTAATAATTAATAAATATCTCATTTCTAATGTTACTTTATCACAGATCATTTGTGGTTTCTGTGCAGTGAAATTTGCATGATGTATGTATAATGTATACATTAATTAATATAACCACAATAATAATATGTATATACTAGGGTTGTAACGATATACCGGTATGATATATCACGGTATGAATACGTACGATTTTCTTATCGTGTACATTTGCTTACTTACGGTATGGTAAAATAAATAAATAAATAAAAAAAAACAAGACGCAGAATTTCACTTGCGCATAGACAACAACTTTCCACTTCACTAAACTTGCTCCACACCCACCCACACATACAGCAGACAATGTCAGAGACAGAAGTTGCTATCTCTATTCTCTGTGCCCCGTTGAAAAATAAGTTACAATTTGCAGTATGGGAATACTTTAGATATAGAAAAACAAACGCGGGGCTGTCCTCGAGTGTAGATATCCAAAAACAATGCGGGCGCAAAGTAGGCCTACCTGCAAAAGGAGGAAACACATCAAACATGTTGACCTATATTCGAGAACACCATCCGTGTAGATGCAGGTATGTTCCGTTTATAACTTAGGTCGTATGATATGCGTGATGGGGAGGGAATCCCGGAATCCAGTCATGAAAATGGAATGTACAGTATAACGCAGCGATGTCAGGTAAAAACGCGCGATTTGTTGGACTGATGAATAAAACGAAAGCAGAGCTGTACAATAAATCAAATCGCGACATGGTCTAGGCGGGGTCTTTGAATATTAAACGCAAACATACTGCCGTATAAATATATCTGTCTGTTTAACGTGTCTGCCTGTGTGAATGAGCTGCACTGTTTCGTGCACTACATAATTAAGTATGCGCGGCGCTCTTATTGTTTTTTAAGTGTTTGCCGTCTCGTTATCAGAGGACATGAACACAAACATATCCACGGTTACTCTGAGATAGCGCTTAATGAGCATTTCATCATTTTATTTGAGAAAAACCATTGTCAAATACACTGAAACTCAAAGCTCTTCACTACATCCCGTCAAAATAAAAGACCGGTTTTTTCAACTCGAAGAAATTGACAAATTTATTATGATTGTTAAATAGAATGTACTTCTCAAAATAATATAAAAAAAAGTTAATTTTATTTCCATCATTTTTGATAATATTTGTATTAAAAAAAATAAAAGCCAGAAGAATTAAGTCAAAGCAGAATTTCTGAATTTTAATTATTAATAAAAGTTGTTCAATTTCTAATCCATAATAATTTATTAAATGTATTTGATTGTTTTTTATTATTGAAATCTGAATAGAGAAAACAAACATTTTAATGAATTTATTGGTCATTTTAATTGATGATATAAATAAAAATTGATTGTTTAATACTGTGATACCGTGAAACCGTGATATTTACTCAGACGGTTATCATACCGTGGAAATCTCATACCGTTAGAACCCTAGTATATACACACACAATGGGAACCACTTGTGAAAATGATTCTATTTTTGCTTTTTTATAATTTTCTTGCCCCCCCTCCCCCCATTACTTATTATATTATGATCATAATTTAAAGAGATTGAGATTTAAAAAATGTTCCAAAGAGAATTTTCTGCTTGGAAAAAAAAAGTTCACATTGTCAGTGTCACAGATTAGCTTATTTGATCATTGACCTGTACATTAATGCAAAATGTTAAATATTTCATTTTCACTTAACATTGATGTTTTTGTTTTTCAAAATACTATAATGTTGTTTAGATTTTAAATCCCAGATTATTTTCAGTGTGGTGTTACACTTTGGGTACTTATTATGTTATTATTTAATATAATGTGTTACTGTTGAACATGTCTGATACACTGTTAAATTTTTGTCAGGGTGTCTGTAAGCAGAGCCATCAAGCCCTTCTCAGAGTCTGGACGACCCCCTGACTGGTTCTCCCAGAAGGTAATACTGACTATGAGTGATTATATCAGTTTTAGTGATCTGCTGACTGAATTATGTTTAACATGTCAATATGACCTCTGTAGCATTGTGCCTCCCAATATTCTGAGCTGCTGGAAACCACAGAGGCCCCAAAGTAAGTGATTCTCTCTCTCTTTCTCAAAATATCTATGCTGAGCACCTTTATTAAATCTTGCCTTTGTTCTCGCAAAACCCAAGTGTTAAATTTTCTAGTCCCCAATTCATCTGCTCTGTGTATATAATGAAAAATATCAATCAGCAAAGAAGATGTACTTTATATTTGTTCATGGAAAGCAGTAAATATGTGGAGAAGCAGTTTGTCTTTTCATAGACTTCAGGATATTATTTTAGCCAGTTAGCCTGTTGTAGTAGTATTATTAGCATAGCAACTGAATCCATCTCAAACACATCATTCACAAGTTCATTGGCAAATTTGACGTGCTCTCCTTGTAGACGTAAGCGGGGTGAGAAAGGGGAGGTGGTCGAGACCATTGAGGACGTGATCGTCCGTAGATTGACAGCAGAGAGAATCGAGGAGCTCAAGAGGCTGATCAAAGACACACAGGAGAAGTACAGGTTCGTCACCACCGCCTTCTACCTCCCACTGTCTATATCTGCCACTCACATGTGATAAATTTGTTCTGTACCTTCAGGAAACTGAAGAAAGAGGTGGATTTAATCCAGGCAGGTCATATGGACACTAAACTAGAGGAGCTGTGGGCAGAGATAGAGCTGTAAGACAGTTCTGTACTGTTTTTTTTTTTTGTTTTTTTTTTTACATTTTTGCTGTCATTTCTTGCTCTTTATTCTAAGAATTAGTCTTTAATTTTCCAAAATGTCTTCCAATATGATCTAGTTTCAACCACTCTTGTGGAGATTTAATTTAACAAACGTTGTCACATTGTGTTAACCCTCAGAGATATTAAAAATGACCAGAGCCCCATAATTGTATAAGAATTATTTCTATGAAATGAATGCACTATATTTCATTTCAACAATATTTTGCAAAAATATTTGTTTATTTAATATTTTGTATTTGAGCTGTGTAATGTCTGTTGCATAATCCCAGCGCTGCTGTATGTGCTTTAATGTTAATCAAATAACAAAAGATCGCACACTATTCTTGATGAAATAACTTTTGTAACTTTCATAAGTGTAGCTTATGTAGCTTAACTAATGGTAAACAAAAATATACAGAACTTATGCCTTAATAAGCTGACTAAATCCACAGATTAGCTCTGAAGAACTGCGTGCTCTCCAAACCCGTATCGCTCCGTAGACGAGAAAACCCGTCATAAAAAGAGTCCCGCCTTAGTAAAGGAGATAGTACAGATCTTATACATATTTAAACTTACAAAAAAATATTAATGTATACAAAAACAAATGAGAAGATTAATCATAAAAGTCTGTTACAATAAGGAAGGATTAATATACATGTAATTAATTTATACAGTGAAGAAAATGCATTGTTATTTTACATTTGTTGATTTTATTTCTGTATCTGAAAACTGCTAAACCTACCTAAAAAGCACTGTTTATTTCATATGTTTCTTTTTTCTGTTGTATTTATGTAGGCCTGCTGAATGTTAAATGGATCCAAGCCATGTTCATTAGAAATTATTTGATGCAGCAATATTAAACTAGCTAGTATAATTAAATGCAGGTGTTTTTGAACTTTGCTGATTTAAAAAATGATCAAAATACTATTTTGATGACAAAATTTCAAATAAGAGAGCAAGTGACAAATCGATATCGGAATCGGCCAATAATTATTTTTTATAGGCCCCAAAAAATCCTATTGGTGCATCCCTAATTTATACATTATTATATTATAGATTATACATACATTAAATACATACATATTTATTTATTTATTTGGACATTGTCAATGACTACCTTTTGTCAAAGTTTAGATTTTGTTTTTTTAAATGTTGATTTGAAGTTATGTTGATTTGCATTATGAATACAGTCAAACCTGAACACAGAGAAAGTAATTTGTTAACCGTATACTAAATCAAACATCAAAATTCAATACAAATCTTCCATTGTGTGTGTTCTCATGGGATTGTGTATGTTCTCATGCTTGTCAGAAAGAAGAAGCAGGACGAGGAGGAGGCGGAGCAGAAGAAGAGGGCAACTGAGGCAGCCTATCAGGGTGAGATTTGCATTCACTCAGCACATTTAAAAGTTAATGCATCCACAAAAAAAGTTATTTTGAATTATATTAGTTTAGCAGTTCAACATATTCCTAATGTATTTTCAAATAATATTAGTTTTACATGCAGCTTATTGCAGATATAATACGTTTTTAATACTTAGAAATTTCCGTTTTTATTACTTTGGGCTTATTGCTGCCAGTGAAATATTGTTTATTTTGCATAATGATTAACTTATTTTTATTTCTCTTTCTCTCCAGTTCGACAGGCAGCTAAAAACACACCAAAGAGAGTTCCCAGCGTGACGGTACGTTCTCCACAAGGTGCTAGCTCTCCCAGCATGGACGTCTCGCAGCCAGACACATCGCAGCCAATGACGGATGAATCCTGTGCCAGTCCCATGGTGAGTTCCTGATTCTTTTTTATTAACTTAAAGCTGATTTTAAGAGGTCAAAATCATGATTTCTCTGTCTAGGTTCAAGGAGTGACCATCTTCATGCCTGTGTCAGAGGTCATGGGTTCAGGGCCTAAAGAGTCAGGGTTGGGCACTCTGGTGGATGACTCCCCACAGAAAAAACACCTTGCCCCAAAAGCCACACCACCACCCTCCCCACTGCTGTCTGAATTGCTGAAGAAGGGCAGCCTCATCGCTGCCAGCTCTAGACTGGTGAGTGGGGGAATACTGTAAAGCACTCAAAGTTTAAGCCTTTGGATTTTAGGGGCATGTCACAGCAACAGGATTTTGCTTTTGCCATGTCCCAGGCCCATTTTATATTTCTCAACCTTACTTGTGTCTAATTTATATGGTCTAATAAATAAAGTAAAAAAAGACCCCCAGAAAGATTCCATGGTACTCAGCATACTCTAACGTTCAAAAAGAAAAGCTTCCTCCTCAGTCCAACCAACCCATTTATACTAATAAACTGCAAACATTAACATTTACCAGCTTTACATTGAGTATTTGGCATATTGACAAGGGCATGGTTTTTAGTATGCATTTCACATGCAACAACATTAGCCAGTAAATTTTTATAAAGACTTTGGGGCCATTCACACAGAGCATGCTATTTGCATTCTGCTGTGCTGCTTTTCCATAGTTTTCTATGTAAACAATACATTTAAATAGAATACATTTTACATTCAAAAACTATACATACATACATACATTAAATATATATACAGTACAGTCCAAAAGTTTGGAACCACTAAGATTTTTAATGTTTTTAAAAGAAGTTTTGTCTGCTCACCAAGGCTACATTTATTTAATTAAAAATACAGTAAAAAAACAGTAATATTGTGAAATATTATTTCAATTTAAAATAACTGTGTACTATTTAAATATATTTGACAAAGTAATTTATTCCTGTGATGCAAAGCTGAATTTTCAGCATTGTTAGTCCAGTCTTCAGTGTCACATGATCCTTCAGAAATCATTCTAATATGCTGATTTGCTGCTCAATAAACATTTATGATTATTTTCAATGTTGAAAACAGTTGTGTACTTTTTTTTTCAGGATTCCTTGATGAATAGAAAGTTCAAAAGAACAGCATTTATCTGAAATACAAAGCTTCTGTAGCATTATACACTACCGTTCAAAAGTTTGGGGTCAGTAAGAATTTTTATTTTTATTTTTTTGAAAAGAAATTAAAGAAATTAATACTTTTATTCAGCAAGGATGCATTAAATCAATCAAAAGGTGCAGTAAAGACATTTATAATGTTACAAAAGATTAGATTTCAGATAAACACTGTTCTTTTGAACTTTCTATTCATCAAATAATCCTGAAAAAAAATATTACACAAATATTTTGTACAATTGTACACATTAAATGTTTATTGAGCAGCAAATCAGCATATTAGAATGATTTCTGAAGGATCATGTGACACTGAAGACTGGAGTAATGATGCTGAAAATTCAGCTTTGCATCACAGGAATAAATTACTTTGTGAAATATATTCAAATAGAAAACAGTTATTTTAAATTGTAATAATATTTCACAATATTACTGTTTTTACTGTATTTTTAATTAAATAAATGTAGCCTTGGTGAGCAGACGAAACTTCTTTTAAAAACATTAAAAATCTTAGTGGTTCCAAACTTTTGGACTGTACTGTGTATATATATATATATATATATATATATATATATATATATATATATATATATATATATATATATATATATATATATATATATATATATATATATATATACATACATATATACAGTATACAATATGCAGTCTAACATATGCTAGACTGACTTCTTTGACCATTGCTTCTTGCGTCTTTTGTTGTCTCACATGAGCATCACGTTTTTTGCAATGCTGTGTAAAGTTAAAGGTGCAATGTGTCAATTTTAGGAGGATCTATTGACAGAATTGCTATATAATATACATAACTATGTTTTCAGTGGTATATAAAGACCTTACGTAATGAACCGTTATGTTTTTATTACCTTAGAATGAGCCATTTCTATCTACATACACCGCAGGTCCCCTTACATTTTAAGTCGCCATTTTGCGCCAGCATGTTTCTACAGTAGCCCTAAACAGACAAACTGCTCTACTGAGCGTGTTTGCTTGAATACCTATTCTCTGCTGTCTCAGATGATGACATCTTTGTCCTGTGTTGGCCACCGTAGATTCTCTATATTGCAATTCGCAACCTCACCACTAGATGCTGCTAAAATGTACACACTGCACCCTTAAAAGAAGTTGAGACTGTATTTTTCCCCGTTTTCTCTGGTCATGTAGCATTGATTTAAAAAAAAAAATGTCTTTCTACAGCATAGACACCCAGGTTTTATTAAAAGGTCATCTTGCCAATGGTGAATTACCCCTTTAATACAGTGAGCAGGTGGAAACTGTCACATACAACCAGTGTTATTTTAGCATTATTTATATACTATTGTAGTTTTTATTTTGAATTAGATATTTTTCTTTAATTTCAGTTTTCATTTTAGTTTAATTTTTAGTAATTGTTATGTGCTTTCATAATTTTTATTAGGTTTTTGAAAAAAAAAAAAAAAAATGAAAAAAAAAGACTTTGTTCTATTAATTAGTCTACTTAGTTTTATCTAGTAGTTTTATTGCTTCAAGCTTATTTCAGTTATTTGCCAAGACATCATTTCTAGTTTTTCCAATCTTAGTACTTTATTTTATTTCGGCTTTATTTCAAGTAACATTTTTTATAGTTTTAGTTAATGTTTTTAATAATTTCATATTAACCCTGCGTTATGACAAACTGTGAAACCCTGACTGACATTAAAAGTGGAGAATGTGTCTGTAAATTTTGCTAATGGTTTGTCATATTGTTCTGTGTTTTGGTCTGTCGGGCAGGTGGTTGAAGGCGATGTGGCCACAGGTTTGAGTAACGGATCTCATGGAGTTGAGCTTCACACCTCTGCAACCGCTCTGCCTGCTAATCAAGACATCACAGCAGGTAAACACAAACACATACTTCTATCTGCTTGCCTTAAATGTGCATTTTAAATGTCTCTCTTCAACGTTAAACATTTTTTGTGTCAGTGAACAAACTGACAAATTTTAAGTTATGGTGTTTGTTGTGGTTTTGATTTCTTTTTAGTGCTGTTCATTCACACTGATTATGCATCCTGCATGCAACTTTTAGAGTTCACACCCGCTGTATTGCATTATTACTATGTAGTTTAAGTAATGTGAAATTAGCTTTGGCTTTAGTGTGTGTGTTTGTAGCGCTATATGTGTGTGTCTCTGTGTCAGATGCTCCTACATTATCTCGTCTGTTGGAGAGCTCCACCCCAGCGCAGCAACCTGTCAGTGCTGATCCCCTTAAGCTCCCCACAGTGGTCCCCCCAGCCCTGGACCACCTCTCTGTGCCCAAAACAGGTCTCTGATCTCTCTGGTTTCCTCTCTTCAACACTCTCTCTGTAGGATGATCAGTCTGTTTTTGCTCAAGCAGTCGGTTTCTTGTTTGTGTCATGTGATGTTCATCCTATCATCCTCATCCAATCAAAAATCTCTCAGACTGCATTGACAGTACTGGAGTTTTCTGATTATATTCTAGAATAACAAGAAATAAAGCAAATTTGTTCTAGAACTGCGGGTCTAATATAGAACTTTAGAAGTATTTTTATATAGAAGACTTTCATACATTTTTTATTTTTGAACTCCAGGTGTACACTACCATTCAAAAGTTCACAAAATGCTCACCATAGCTCTATTCAGATGGGACTAGTTTTCATGGAAGATGTTAGAGAAATAACATCTTCTATGATGTACAGGCGTACTTTGTGATTTTAATCCTGTCTGAATCTGTCATGTCTGTGTTTTTCTCACACAACATCAGTAAACATTCCAGGGCAAATTACCGACAGTTTTTTCGGCAAACTCAATGGCCCTCTGAGAAATCGAATCCCGTCCAAAATGCGAATGTCTGTGATTGCCGATATTGTATTATACTAACACTTCTCTTCATGTTTTTTTTTTTTTCACCTACCTGAGATACCATTTTTTGCACACCAGTTTTTCACATGCTTTCATTTAATTTTAATATGGATGGTAAAGAATAAAAATTATAAAATTAATAAATGGAGCCAAATCGCAGAAACTGTGAAGACTGCCCATTTTAATATCAGTGGCAGGTAAGATGTGTGTCAAGATGTCTCTGCTCACTAATGTGGGTTTATTATAAACAGCCACTTCTATAAACTAAAAAAAAAAAAGAGAAGTTTATTTAGATTATTGATTATATCAATAAGTTATTCATTAAAAAACATATACAGTATATCATATGTGATGCACTCAAGCACAGCAGATGACCTTCTGTAACGCCCACTTTAGAGCTGCATGATTAATCATTAAAAGATCGCAATTTCGATTCGAACACTCATGGGATCTTATTCCTAAATGACAGTCATTGGGGAAAATTCAGATCTGTGTTGCTGCTGCCACTGACCCAGAGAGAGCAGTAGTTATGTTAAGGTATGAAACAGCTTCACAAACTCAACCACACAGAACCATTATTTCTGTCTTGCAGTAATTCAAATTATCGAAGTACTGAAATAAAAGTTTATAGTTTGGATATAAACACAGATATCAATGGAAGTTATCAAAATAGAGCAAATCACTTTTTGAATAATGATTGTATCAATTACAACGTGAAGTTACTAGGTGGCGACAAGACAAGAAAAATTACTGTCATTGAATTATTCATTTAAGAGACTCGTTCAAAAACGTTGATTCATCCAGTAATGAAAAGTTTTAATGAGTAAGTGAATCATTGAATCATTCATTCAAACCCATATTTTGCATAATTCATTCAAATTAATTAAACATTTTTAAATAGACTGTAGCAATTAACATTTTGTCAGAACATCTACTAAAATAAATTAATTTATTCAGTTGTCTGTTAAGAACCATGGGAGAATCGTGATCTCAACAAAAAAAAAATGTGATTCTCTGTTCATCCAGAATCCAGCTCTAGCCCACATCTAGAAAACACAAATTTCCACCTCTGTAGTAAACACGGAGATGTTAGTCCCTATCCGAATTGGTGAAAATGAAATCACAGATGTGGAGTGCTAAGAATTGTTACTCAGACATTGTTTAGAAAGCTAGTCCTGTCCGAACAGGCATTAAGGCTTCATTTATTTGATCAAAAATACATTAAACAGTGACATTGGTAAATATTATTACAATTTAAAATAACCATTTTTATTTTAATATATTTTAAAATGTAATTTATTTATGTGATGACAAAGCTGATTTTTCAGCATCATTACTCCTGTCTTCAGTGTCACATGATTCTTTCTTTCTTTCTTTCTTTCTTTCTTTCTTTCTTTCTTTCTTTCTTTCTTATGTGTGTGGATTCTTAGATGAATAAAAAGTTCAAAAGAACAGCATTTATTTGAAATAAAAAACTTTTATGATATTATAAATGACTTTTGATCCATTTAATGTGTCCTTGCTGAATAAAAATATTAATTTCTTTCAAAAAAAAAAAAACATGTTTATTGTCCTCAAAGGCCAAATTCAGCCTTCAAAAACATTGCTGTGGTTTTTCACTGAAGAAGAGTAATCACTCCATGAAAGAGATGAACCATAGTAAGAGTAAGCATTGTGTTTGTTGGCATGTGTAGGAGCTGCAGCTGTCGCTGAAGGTTCTGGAGCAGAGGCGGTAATGGCAGGTTCGTCCACACCGGCGGAGGTGGAGGGGAAAGAGGCAGAGCTGGTGGAGGAGGACACAGTGGTGTCAGTGTCATACATGGCCCACGAACTGGACCTGGAGACTGTGGGAGACATCATTGCAATCATAGAGGAGAAGGTATGCACACACAAAAACATACAACCACCTGTGTACAGTTGTGATGATGTGATTGGTTGCTACTTCATGTGATTTAATGCAAATCTCCTCAGTAATTGCTATAAACTGTTATAATAACAAACAAGCTGACAAATGTCTAAAAATTAAAAAAGAAAAGTGATAGTAATATAATTTTTAGACCATTTTTGTATTTTTTTTTTTATCCTAATTTTTTAAAATCATTAACCTATAGTTATCTAACGAGTGATACATAGTAAGACAAAAGATATCAGGGTGCTAAAATGACATTTTCAGCAAATATATTATGTAGTTCTACTGGGAGAGCAAGAGCATGACTAGCAGTCTTATTTATTATTTATACACTATTATAGTATTTTTTAAAATTATTACTAGCTTTTATATATATTTTTTCAGTTTTCATTTTAGTTTAAATATTTAGTAATATAATAGTATAATTATAGTAATATATAGTAATAATTTTGTTTTGTGCTTTTGTCATTTTTATTAGTTTTTGGTGTTTTTTTTTTAATATTTCTATTTTCTTTTAGTTATATTTATTTCAGTTTAGTCATTATAGTACTTCATTTTATTTTATTTTATTTCAGTTAAGTTTTTTAAGTTAAAATTTAATCTAAAATGTATATGTTATTTCAACTTTATTTCAATTAAGGAAAATTATTTTTAATAGTTTAGTTTTAATTAACAGTAACAGCAATGGACGTAAACAATGCTAAGGTCATGGTTTCAATTCCCAGGGAACACAAACCGTCTCCTTTATGGTTAACAAATGCAAATGCAGAATGTGTAGAAACAAAATGTGACTACTAATATTATGTTTCATTAAAAACATAGTAAATGAGTGTAAATGTATCAGTGTAATGAGTAAAACAACAAAAACAATGCAAAAGTGACACATGCGGTGTTTTAGAATGTTATTTTTAGTTTTTAAATTTATAAATGTAACACAAATTACAAGAGGTCTCCAACCCACCGAATGCTTTCATGGTTCCCTTCATTTTATTTTAATAAACTCTTCAAAAAGCTCTTCCTTTCTATTGCCAAATCTGAAACAAACTAATCAAATACCTCTGTCTCAGGTGGACGACCCTGTGGAGGCTCTGGACGCAGCTGCAGTGGAAGCGGCTCTCTCTCTCTGTGAGGATCCAGCGGTCGGAGGCCACCCCCTCACCAGCCCCTGGGAGTCACAGACTTTTAAGGAAGCTGAACCAGAGCCCATAGCCCAGCAGAGTGCCTCCTCAGCAGTCACACAGAGCGACCCTGACCCTGTGGGTGTTCAGGAAGAAATGGAGGTTCTGGTAGAGGAGGCTACAGAAACCGAAGCGGTTGACGAAGTGACAGGGGAAGCTGTGGCACCCGTCGCCCCTGATGCTGGGCAGAGCCAGGACTCTGAGGTTAAGACTGAGGGGGAGAGGGAAGCAGAGGGAGAAGGTGGGATGGAGGAAACACAGCAGGAGAACAGAACCCCAATTCCAACTGTGAAGTGTGAGGGAGAGGACTGGGTTCAGCCAGAGACCGTGTCGCCCTGTCTGGACTCTGAGGACAGCTCAGCATCGGCGAAAGACACAAAGGTATCAGCAAGGCAGTAGCAAAATTAATATTTTGTTTTCATATACAGTTCCTTTCAAAAGTTTGGGATCAGCAAGATTTCTTGTTACTTTTATTCAGGAAGTACGCATAGATTTTTTTTTTTTTTTTCAAACCCATATTACTTTTTTTCTTTTGTCGAACACAAAATGAGATGTTTTGAAAATAGTTAATGCTCAGGGTTTCGTTTCCATGGGTCTTTAAGTCTTAAATTTAGTTTTAGCAAATTTAAGGCCATAAAAAGTCTTAAATATCTTAAATGGTTTAAGAAAATAATTCTGGGGCAGAAAAACAAGAGTAGCGATATGGACTAATGTGATTGATTGTTAAACTTTAAAGGTGCCCTCGAATGAAAAATTAAATTTATCTTGGCATAGTTAAATAACAAGAGTTCAGTACATGGAAATGACATACAGTGAGTCTCAAACTCCATTGTTTCCTCCTTCTTATATAAATCTCATTTGTTTAAAAGACCTCCAAAGAACAGGCGAATCTCAACATAACACCGACTGTTACGTAACAGTTGGGGTGTACGCCCCCAATATTTGCATATGCCAGCCCATGTTTCCAACATTATAAAAGGCATTAGACAAGGGCAGCCAGTATTAACGTCTGGATGTGCACAACCAAATCATCAGACTAGGTAAGTAAGCAAGAACAATAGCGAAAAATGGCAGATGGAGCAATAATAACTGACATGAGCCATGATAACATGATATTTTTAGTGATATTTGTAAACTGTCTTTCTAAATGTTTCATTAGCATGTTGCTAATGTACTGTTAAATGTGGTTAAAGTTACCATCGGTTATTACTGTATTCACAGAGACAAGAGAGCCGTCGCTATTTTCATTTTTAAACACTTGCAGTCTGTATAATGCATAAACACAACTCCATTCTTTATAAATCTCTCCAACAGTGTAGCATTACCCGTTAGCCACGGAGCACTATCAAACTCATTCAAAATCAGAAGTAAACAATATAACAGTATACAATACTCACATAATCTGACGCATGCATGCCGCATGCATGACAAACACTTTGTAAAGATCCATTTTGAGGGTTATATTAGCTGTGTAAACTTTAAGGCACTGTTTAAGGCAAGCGCGAGCTCTGTGGGCGGAGAGCACGGGATTTAAAGAGGCCGCAGCATAAAATCGGCGCGTTTATAATGATGCCCCAAAATAGGCAGTTAAAAAAATTTAATTAAAAAAAATCTATGGGGTATTTTGAGCTGAAACTTCACAGACACATTCAGGGGGCGCCTTAGACTTATATTACATCTTTTAAAAACATAATCTAGGGCACCTTTAAAAAGGCTATGATTTAATTAAACGTGTGCACTGCATGTTTCAAAGTAAATACTCAGTGCTGCTGTGCGTTTTACAGGCTCATGGTTTCAAAGCAGTTTGCAATCAAATCAAATACCACAGATTTATGCCAAGCAATTGCCAATTGCTAATGATCTACTGTTGATGAATTATAACATTATTTACTTTGTGGTGTTTATATCACTTGCAAACTCATTGCTTTTCAGAGAAATTTGCCTTTCTAATAAGCACAGGTGCTTTGCATACGGGGTTACTAGGGTAGCCGTTATATTTCTGCTGTTCCATAAGCACCACCTATTGTCAGAGAGTGAAGTCTACTGTAAATTACTTCAGATTTTAGCATCAGCTTAAAGCATAAACAACAGGAAGCATCTTTTCCTAAAAAGTAAATGGGCACAGACACTGTTGACATCAAAAATGACAAAACACACCATAAAATTGGTCTATACAAAACATGCATCATATTTCAAGTCTTATGAAGTCATTTGATAGCTTTATTTTACCATATCAACCCGAGTGCGAGTCCGATGATGAATCATTGGAAGATCTAGTTATTCAACCCTCCATCGCAAGGATGACTTGAGCAGGACATTTTTCAGTGATACACTACTTAGTTTGTCGTAGCGGTAATTCCTCACCATCCGCATTAACAAGTGTATGTCCAACAACAAACCAATGTGTACATTTCTAATTTATTGCGGTGCACGTGGGAACTTTATCATTAACAATATCAATAACAGCGCATACGTTAGCTGAGCACTAATGTGAATGACTGATGTAACATTAAAGTTTGTAAAACAAATCTTCCTCCATCCTTTATCATAACTCAAAGTAAATACAACAGACAATCTGCATCAATGGACACAATTTTAAGTAATAGCGGTGGCCCACAGCTGATTAGCAGAAGTATTTCAGCAAGCCATTTGTAACGTGAGTTAGCCGGAGACCTACACAATATAAAACAAAACTATGTATTTTGATGATTAATTATACTTGCACGTTGTGATTCTGAGGAGTAAGTTGGTCCAAATAAACCAACTTCCAAATAAAGTACTCTCCCATCTTTAATGGATAAGCGTTTTGTAAATCCCATTTAGACCTCATAGAAATTTGAGAAGCAATTGTTAAAAGGTTATACTCCTGTTGTATCACTGTGGTAATTTTAACCACTGACTCTTCACATCCTCATCCTTTGGAAGTGTTTACAAAGAGAATTTGCTTTTGCAGAGCAGAAAACAGCATCTTCTTGACATGTACACAACACGGACCAGCTGCAGTGTTTGAGAGCAAAAGTCGAAGTAGACATTGTTCGTGGGCTACCAATGAAGACCATAGGTGGGCATTATGCAAATGTGTTACCGCATTACGTATGCAGGTCACAGAAGTGAGACTGGAATTTCTGACGACTCGTTTAGGCAGTTCAGAGTCGATTCTTTTCTTTTTTTGGGGAGACAGTAACTTTTATTTATCGTGCACTTTCGGCTTTACAACTTTGCAGATTGTTTACATTCACAGACCGCTATATTACACACTGCAATGAAAGGTAGTATTCAAAAAAGTATAATAGGGACACTTTAAAAGAAATGGTGAATCGCATTGTGCTGATGATTGATTATTATGTCTGTGGTTGATTTTTCTCTTTCACATGCTGTAGGAGGTTAAGGAAGAAGATGGAGGCAGTGAGGTGGATGTGGATGAAGGGATGGAGATGAAAGAGTGTGGTGACGGGGATGGAGAGGGGCCATATCTCTCAGAGGTTGATCCTCCTGCCAGTGAGAGTGAGGATGGATACGGCAGTCACTCTCAGCGCTATACTACTGCAGACTCCACCGCAAGCAGCCCCGCCTCATCACAGTTGTGAGTACATGTTTGTGTGATAGCATACATTACATTTTTTTTTTTTTTATCCTTCATCTGTCTTTAACAATTTCTGTCTCTCAGCTCAATGTGTAGTGAAGATCAAGAGGCCTTGCAGGCTCAGAAGATCTGGAAGAAAGCCATCATGCTGGTGTGGCGGGCAGCAGCTAATCACAGGTAAGCTTGCAATTCATACTTATCACAGCTGCTGTTTTATTATGAGAGCTGATAGAAATGTATTTGTGTAGTATGTGTGTATAATTTATCGTTTTGTATTTCAGGTATGCAAGTGTGTTTCTGCAGCCTGTGTCTGATGACATCGCCCCTGGTTATCACAGCATTGTACACAGGTACCAAGCTTAGACTCCTTTAAATATAAGAATGTCTTATCCTTTTAATTATGTAGAATTTTCATGATGCAGAAAACATGAAAGGAATCATGGAATCCAGTCATAAAATTGGAATTTACAGCATAACATTGAATGTCACAGAATGTGGCAAAATGTATATGAATTATTCAAAAGTATGTCTGTACAATTAATTAATTTGCACTATGGATGAGTGTCTGTGAATATTAATAATACATACTGTATGTATTAAATCATAAATCCAGAAAAATTAAAAACATTTCATAGAGCCCCATCATTGTAAAAATGTTAATAAATTATTAAATTGTAAATTTTTTTATGAATTAACTTAATTTGACATGCTTTTGATTATTTAAATTTATTTAAACCATTAAAATGGAAAAATCCAGAAAAAAATAAAATGGAAAACATGGAAATTGAGAAAAATAAAATGGAATTTGGGAAATAATTAAATAAAACAGATTTCATAATGGAATCCAGAATAATTAAAAATGCAGTCTGTAACTTTTTTTGGTTAAAAATGATCCAAAATCAGTTTTTGAGCAAGTACATAACCAGCCAGTGTTCAAAACTATCTCCTTACTAGGAGAGTCCCTAGAGTCCCAGCTAGTAGGCATGTATATGGCATGCAAGGATGCTACAGGCGGCGGATCATTTATAGCCTTTTCTCACAGCAGCTGCAATAATTAAACTTTTTATTTTGATGGCAGATTGTAATCCAGAAAGGGCCAAAATGACAATCATCAGTGACAACTGGAGATTCACCCGTAGTCTTCGGACTGCGGTCAAAGTGGCTACAGAAATTGAAATCTACAAGTAACGCTAATACACACTAAATACACATAGTCACGCAATGCTGATGTTGTTAACATTAACAATTTGACGACAAAGTATAACAATAATAATAATTTGCATGGTTTGACGTGATCCGAGCTAAGCGATTGTTAGATTTAATCACCATTAGCAGTGCGATTTATTGTTATTCTTTTTTTCTGTTGGTCAGAATAAAAGTGGCAGCTTGTTCAGATTTTTCATTTCAGACGGTAAAAATTCTTATTTTGGTCATACTTCCAAGACGTAGAATCTGTGATTCCAAAGTACAGTATCCACACCGATGTGGTGACTGACAGCAAACATTACATTTATCCGCACTGAGGAGCCGTGCCGAAGCACAACCCACATAAAGATGATAATTCCGCAAATAACTGCAATTGCAGGTTTCAAACAGAGATGGCGACAAGGAGGCAAAACTTATGGACTGCAGCTTTAAAATGGATAAAAATGTAATCAGGAAAAATAAAGCAGAAAATTTGGGAGAAATTGGGGAATTTGGGGGGAAAATAACATGCATTTCTTAGGGCCCTAAGTAAGGAGTTTCTCTAGTGGTTAATAATGTTTCTGTCTTTCCTGAAAACTCTGCCGCCTCAGACCAATGGACCTGTCAGCTATCAAGAAGAACATTGAGTCTGGGCAGATCCGTACAACAGCAGAGTTCCAGCGTGACATCATGCTGATGTTCCAGAACGCAGTGATGTATAACAGCTCAGATCATGACGTCTACCACATGGCCCTGGAGATGCAGAGGGATGTTCTGGAGCAGATCCAGCAGTTCTTGGCCACTCAGCTAATCATGCAAACGTCAGAATCGGGCATCAGCACCAAGAGTCTGCGTGGAAGGGAAGCCAACCGCAAACAAGACCCCAATGAGAAGGTTAGAGACACACATGGATAGTCACACACACACACACACACACACACAGAGACACAAACACACACACACACACACACACACAGACACAAACACACACACACACACACACACACACACACACACACACACACACACACACACACACACACACACACACACACACACACACACACGCAAACCATGAGTGGAAACAAGATGCTGTGGAGAAGGTTGGAAGAATATCAACACACAAACACACAGTGAGCACTATGTGGAGACGCATCAATCACACAATGCTTTAAGCACTAATTATTTGGCCAGTGACATTTAATCGTTTTTCAACAGCTTGACAAACTCTTATTGATGTATTTTCTATTTCGTTTGTCATTGGTTCCTTAGTACATGAAAGGAACAGGTCCGTGTCAGTATAGATGGTCATTTCATGATATAAAAAAAAATTAGAGCAGATCATTCAGTGAGGCAAAAGAGAGCTCAATGAAGCAGGAAGACCATTAGAGGATCTTTAAGACTGTTATTTCAGTATTATTTATATATACTATATACTTATTAATATTATAAATAGGCTTTTATTTTTATATTTTCAGTTTTTATTTTACTTTTAGTTTGTTTTAGTTATTTTGTTATGTGCTTTGTCATTTTCATGTGTTTTACTTTTATTAAACATTTTTATTTAGCTTTATTTTTATTTCACTTATTTTTTAAGTTGCCATGTTTATCTAATATTTATATTTATATTTTATTCCAGCTTTATTTCAATTATTGAAAGTTATTTTTAATCATTTTTGTTTTAGTTATCAATATCACTAGACTACTAAGTGAAAAGCATGTGCAGTTATGAAGAAAAATAGCATCTCTAGAGAAAATCAAGATTCTTGATCCTTTTCCAGGATATAGGACTGGGATTTTTTTTTTTTTTTTTTTTTTTAGAGAGCATAAGGACATCAAAGTACTTCAAAGAGTCTGTGGACATCTGAAGTGAAGTGTTGTGGACAGTGAAACGGTTTAGGAAGAGCGACAGTCAAAGAAAGGAAAGGGAAAAACAGCTTCCTGTGCACCACAGCATGGAACTTTATCTGTGGGATTGGCTCTTATTTCTGTATCTGTTGAAGCAGCATGAATTCAAAAGTTTCCTGAAAACATAATTTTTACTTGGATAAAACCATATGCCTCCAACTATTGGCTGACAATTGGCACTTAGCTGCCAGTTCCTGCAACTTGACCTGATTTCAGTCCAGCTGAGAAAGAATGAGAAAACACAAACTGAAGCATCATCAGGAAATATAACTCATAATGTCTTTAGGCTGCAGACTTAATGGCCGTCAGTACACTCAAAATGGATTTGCGACCACAAACTGCACATGACGTTGTAATACTCACAGGTAATCTGCACAAATTGATTTTCTGACTCTTGCGCTCAAATTGTCGTTTCAGCACTTAGTCCCTGAGCTAAGTTTTAAAATGCTGAAATGCAGGAAAAAGTGTCACTGTCCAAATAGTTTCTGTATAAACTTGAAACCTTGTATGGTGAATCTCACAAAACCTGTCAAAAACTTGTTCGGGTCATATTTTACCCCAAAATGAGAAGCATGAAATTAGAACCAGATGTTTAATTGTCAGTTTCTTTGTCAAATATAATTCAGAAAGACATCATCTTTTTTTTTTAACATTTTGTTTAATGGTTGACATTTTTGTTTGTTTTTTGTTTTTCACATTTACACTCCATACCACATAATGACAGTGTAAGTACCAGATCTGTGATAAGAAAAAAAACTGAAAAGTTGTAAAATTAAGTCTGAATACTTTCTGAATGTGCTGTACCTTTGATTTTGGGCTGAAAAATAGCCGGATATGTTTTTGTGAGATTTATCCAGAAGCAATTTGGTTTCCACACACTCCACATAGATGAAACTCTTTCTGGTAGGACCCAAACAACAGACTTTTTGGCCCTTACACTCACTCACACACACATGCACACACAAGTGAACTGCTGAAGCCCCTGACAGTAAGGTTAGCGTTACTTGCACTAACACACAGTCTCGTATGTAGACCCTGAGTCCTGCACACAAAGACCCTCATTTAGAGCCAGAACCACCAGCCAGAAGGAAAAGGAACAACTCCAAACAAGACACTAATGAGAAGGTCAGTGATGTACACACAAGCACACATTCACAGGTGAGAATCAAGGGCACTGCAGGTGAGATGACTACTGCACTACTAACCCATGCACAAACACACAATGAGTCGATGACGCATGAGTTTCTCTTCCAGGTTTTTCACACAGCACTGTATTTGTGGCTCTTGTTGTTCTGTAAAAGACTGAATCTATGGTTCTATTTGTCCATCTGTCTGTCTATCTATCTGTATATACACTACCAGTCAAAAGTTTGGAATGATTACGATTTTTAAACATGTTTTTGAAAGAACAAGGCTGCATTTATTTATCAAAAATACAGTAAAACAGTAATATTATTACAATTTAAAATAACTGCTTTCTATTGTAATAAATATTATTTTTTATCAATGCTGAAAACAGTTGTGCTGCTTTTATATTTTTTTGGATTGTTTGGATTCTTTGATGAACATAAAGTTTTAAATAGAACATAAAGTTTGTATCATTATTATAAATGTTTTTACTTTTGTTAATTTCTTTAAAAAAAAAATCTTACTGTCCCCAAACTTTTGAACGATAGTGTATATTATCATTTTGTGTGTGATTATTGTGAAAATATAAAAAATTTATTTGTGTATGTTGTGTAAGGGTTGGGTTAAACAGCCTTTTGGTGTCTTCTGTTGTTGAATCTTCTCCATTTTTATTTTTCAACACACACCAGACCAAAGTTAAGTGAAAGTTTTTTTGTTTTGTTTTTTTGCATGGTTTTGTTCAGTGATGCTTTCACACTGAGCTGTGTGATTGAGATCATTCAAATGACTGGACACTCATTTCATCACCATCTATTTGAGTTTATGTTGGAGAGCTGCAGTCATCATGGAAACAGTTACAACACATACATGACTTCATCTGGCTAACACACATATATACACATCTCACTCATCAACCCCACAAATCCTCCCTTTAGCATCTACAGTCTTTGGATTCTCTTTTTTCCATTTTTATTCCATTTAATCCTTCTTTTCTTTCTCTTATGTGTGTTCCTGTATGTAGAGAAGCTTTCTAGGGTGACCAGATGATTATGTTAGGAAACTGCTCCATTGTCCGACATGTTTTATAAGGGAGAGACTCAAGGTCAACCATCCCAGTGTGAAAGTCTATGTTTTTGTTTGAATTCACAACCATCTGAAAACAAAATCTAACAGTAAGCAACTTTTTTGTTGACCTGAATTCATCATAAGATGTTTTTAAGATGACTGGCAATGTAAAAGATTTGTCAGATTTCGTCAAGTATGAGACAAATTCAAATTCTGCAGTAAAGCAGCTCTGGATGTCGTTATTCAGCTCTATTCAGTTCAATGTTGATTCAGTTCTGTTCAGTAAAGTGTCTATGTTGCAAAAATAATCAATTATGATCCAAAGTCAAAGCAGCTCTGCAGAAAACTGCGTAAATGAAAATGAATAATTAATATCATGAGTAGGTTTGTTTTTATAAGCAATTAGATGTAGATGAAATCATTTGTCAGATTTTATTGTTAGAACAATAAAGTGAGAGCGTCTATTTCAACTTAAAACTTTTGTCATTTTGCACAAGCAGATGTTTTCAGCTTATCTCTTCATATTACGAGCAATTTAATGTTACATTGAATCACTGCAATGTCAGTATAAACATGTTCATTTATCGCAGTCAAACTAAAGGTAAAACTAATTATTGGTTCAAATGACATCCCGATTAGAAGTCCATCAAGACATTGCTAACATCTGGTAATTCTGGTTCTGCACATGTCTTCCGTCTCATGATCAGTGTTTTAGATTAGTATACCTGCTGTATGCACCCATAACACCTGCTTTTGTCCTGTTCTACATGTCTGTCTGTCTGTCTGTCTGTCTGTCTCTGTCTTGGGTAGGTTTTAAATAGTGAACTCTCTTTTTCTCACTGTGCTGTTTGTCCTTCTACAGGACAGCCTCTCCATGGCCTCTCCTGCTTTCCTTCTCTCTCTCTTTGTAAGTATCCAGGCTGAAGATCACAAAGATATTTCCCGTCCCCTTTTACCAAACACAAACACACACATACATTTATATACCCTGACACTGTTCTCTGATTGGTTAGAGCTGATTTCTTCGCTCGCTCCATGATTGTTGAGCAGCATTTGGTCACTGTTGTTATGAACACATCCAGGTCTGTATGCTGAAAGGTTGTGAGCTCCGTGATATATTTAGCCGAATAATCCATTTAAAAATGAATATTGTCATTATATATTCACCCCAATGTCGTTTCCTGTAAGATTTTTTTTTTAAATATATTAATAATAATATTATTAAAATATTAATATTTTATTCATCATGGATGTATATATGTGTGTATTATATATATAAAATATACACACATCGATCAGGCATAACATTATGACCACCTTCCAGATATTGTGTTGGTTCCCCCTTTTGCTGCCAAAACAGCCCTGACCCATTGAGGCCTGGACTCCACTACACCCCTGAGGGTGTGCTATGGTACCTGGCACCAAGATTTAGCTGAAGATCCTTTAAGTCATGTACGTTGCGAGGTGGGGCCTCCATGGATCGGACTTGTTTGTTCAGCACATCCCACAGATGCTCGATTGGATTGAGATCTGGGGAATTTGGAGGCCAAGTCAACACCTCAAACTCGTTGTTGTGCTCCTCAAACCATTCCTGAACCATTTTTGCTTTGTGGCAGTGTGCATTATCCTACTGAAAGAGACCACAGCCACCAGGGAATACCGTGTTCATGAAAAGGGTGTACATGGTCTGCTACAATGCATAAGTAGGTGGTACGTGTCAAAGTAACATCCACATGGATGGCAGGACCCAAGGTTTCCCAGCAGAACATTGCTCAAAGCATCATACTGCTTCTGCCGGCTTGCGTTCTTCCTATAGTGCATCCTGGTGCCATGTATTCCCCAGGTAAGAGACACACACGCACCAGACCATCAATGTGATGTAAAAGAAAACGTGATTCATCAGACCAGGCCACCTTCTTCTATTGCTCCATTGCTTTCGGCGGTGGACAGGGGTCAGCATGGGCACCCTGACTGGTCTGTGGCTATGCAGCCCTATACGCAACAAACTGCGATGCACTGTTTATTCTGACACCTTTCTATCAGAACCAGCATTAACTTCTTGAACAATTTCATGATCGGACCACACGGGACAGCCTTCGCTTCCCATGTGCATCGATGAACCTTGGCCGCCCATGACACTGTAGCTGGTTCACCACTGTTCCTTCCCTGGTCAACTTTTCATAGATACTGACCACTGCAGACTGGGAACACCCCACAAGAGCTGCAGTTTTGGAGATGCTCTGACCCAGTCTTCTAGCCATCACAATTTGGCCCTTGTCAAACTCGCTCACATCCTTACGCTTGCCTATTTTTCCTGCTTCTAACACATCAGCTTTGAGGACAAAATGTTCACTTGCTGCCTAATATATCCCATCCACTAACAGGTGCCGTGATGAAGAGTTAATCAGTGTTATTCACTTCACCTGTCAGTGGTAATAATATTATGCCTGATTGGTGTGTGTGTGTGTGTGTGTGTGTGTGTGTGTGTGTGTGTGTGTGTGTGTGTGTGTGTGTGTGTGTGTGTGTGTGTGTGTATTGGAATGATTTCTGAAGGATCATGTGACACTGAAGACTGAAAATTCAGCTATGCCATCACAGGAATAAATTACATTTTAAAAAATATTACTGTTTTTTTTTCTGTATGGAACGGTAGTGTAATATATAAATGTGTGTGTATCCGTGTATCGATTTGGAATGATATGAGGGTGAATAAATAATGCAAAATTTTTATTTTGGGGTGAACTTTCCCTTTAAATGTTTTGGATTGGTTTTTCCTTTTTTATTTCTCTTCAAGAAACATTTAAAGATGCTCTTCAACTCTTCAGTAAGCAACTGACGTTTACTATTAACACATTCACTCTTGAACAGCATTTCTTTTGCTGTTTCACTGTTGCTTCAGCTCGTACTCTAGTACTTTACTCTCATACTTTACTCTCGTACTTTACTCTCGTACTTTACTCTCTCGTGTTCTAGAAACGCATACTTCCTATTCTCAGGTAATAGCTAGTTAGTTTGGCTCTGATGGTCTGGTGTGTTAGGCCAGTGGATGAAAGGCATTGGCTCATGTCTTCTCTGCTTCTCTGCTCTTCCAGGACGGAGGCACCAGAGGGCGCCGCAGTGCTATCGAGGCTGACATGAAGATGAAAAAGTGAACTGAGATGTTTCACTGCAGCTGTCATGGAAGTTCAGTAGGCTTTATTTCCCTGTTTCTTTAAGAAGTTCTGGCTAAGTTTAGTTACTCAATGCCTTGGTGGTTTGATTCAGCAGTTCTACACAGTCTGATTACAGCTGGACACAAAAAGAAGAGACTTTTTAAGGGCTCGACCCCCTTTCACAGAAACTCTTCAGTCCAAGACCTGAAAAACTGGTCCAGCAGACCTCACCGGACAGTTCAAACTGACCTCATGTTTATTTGGGGTTAGAGGAGCTGGGTAAACGTTTTTGACTTGATGTCACAAAGTTAGCCATCAACACTGGCCTCTTAAATAATCTGAATGTACCACCATCATGACCACTAGATGGTTAGAAAGCAGAATGTCACTTTCTAAAGACAAGTATGAAACCTTACAAGCCATTGTACAAGACAAAGATTACCATCGCCTTATCACTTTGGGATAATGTGAAACTCTGATCGACTGAGGAAAGAGCAATAAAAATAAGCTTTTTTCTTCTATAGGAATGAATATGGATCCTCCGTTTCTTTGAACTTGATTTTTCCCTAGTCAGGATCCTAGATGCTTTGGGTTACAGTTTAAAGGCCTACTGTACTATGTTCAGTTTGTTTTTGTTCTTAAAATAAGTGAGACTTAATTTGACATCTGTATGTTTAGAAAGAACATAAAGTTTTGTACAGAGCCTTTGTGTACAGTGTTTTTGTATAGTGTCGTGAAATGTTTTAATAAAACATGAGAGTCTGCAAATAAACAAGATTTTCATGGGGGGTTTTTTTAAGAATAATTTATTCCACCTGTGCTTTCAAACAAAAATACTATTACAAATGCTTCACTGGGAGACAATACCAGCTTGTCCCATTCGTTTCACAGTCACAAGACAAAAACACACTAATAACTTAATGGCGTCAAACATTTATCAGCAGAGGGATTCATATACAGTCTGAACCCTCTTATTTCCCTGAACATCAGTAAACAGTAGTGAAGAATCAAAACTGAACATTCTGCAGTCGCAACACAAGTCATACAAACATGCCACTGTGATCTTATCACACATGCGGTGTCACCTGACAAATACAACTAGTAACATAGTAGTGTTTGTTATTCTTTGATGAGCTTTTACAACATTATATAATCCCAGATTATACATAATTGGTCAGTGAGAAATTAATATCTTTAAAAATCTTACTAACTTTAAACTTTCGAACTGTGTTTATGCATTGGGTTCCATGTTATTTGTTTGTATGTATAATAATGATCTTTTAAGTATCATATAAAGCAATATTATAACAACATAGCTGCTCATATTGTGCCAGAAATATCAGCTGCACAATATCAACTTATTTTAAGTTTTAAACGTCATTCGGAGAACTCTGAAATATATTGATGTAACAGTGAAAAACAATGTGCAAAATGAACATTTCCTAAAGTTGTCCTCATCCTCTGAGACCTCAGGCATTGTCTTCTTATTTTACTCTTAATGCCACAATTTTAATAAAACTCAAGTACAGTAGGTGTGGCGGATGAGTAGAGCTTCCGCTTGATCAGCCGGTATTCCCGTCGGAGACACAAGACCTTCCCGCTCCCGAACAGGATCTTCAGCGGAGGCCATCCACCCATGTCAGGCTGCAGGACCACCGAGACCTCGAAGGTCGGCGTGAGACTGTGATCAGGAATGACGGTGCCCAGCCTCAGTAGTGTGCCTTTGCTTTCCATGAACATGTGGATCAGTGCGCCCCGTATCCCACACGGCTCATCTGTGGATGAGCGCAGGATGCCTCCGGCCACACGTGTGGTCATGTGCCTGGGCAGACGCAGCTCCTGGCAGCGCAGACTCGCTCCTTTGGCATCATAGAGGCACTTCTCTATGCGTTTGGACAGGTCGAGCTGAAGACGCACGTCTTCTCCTTCTTCCTCTTCCAAACTGCACTCAGATCCCAGACCTGTGAATGAGTAAATGGGAAGAATGTGTCAGGCTCAGATGATCAGACAGAAACTTTACACCTCAGCAGTTTGAGAGTGACCGATGGATCATTAGATTAGGATCAGGAAACTAACACGTCAGCCTGTAATACAGTGTCATCAGCTGATCAAAGCTGTTGGACTTTAGTGAGCAAAATTAATATGTTGCAAGTTTGGAAAACTGGAACAATGTACATCCCTGCTCATAGTGTCATCAATAAAATAATCACGTTCTTTAAAATTGACCTTAACGAGAAATATTAGGGCAGACTGGGGAAGTTGTCACAATTCGTAAAGTCTTGATACACAAAAGCTATTGAACATTAAAAGATAAAATTTGATACATTTTGTTGGTACACTATATACAAGTTGTCAATGTGAATATTCTATTAATTGTATATTAGTTAAAAATTATGAAACAACCAAAATGGAAAGGGTAACAAAAATGTCATCTAACAATGAATATAGATGTTTAAAACTGAATGTCTTGTTGGAGCAAGTTGTCAAGTCTTATGTTTTAATTTTATACAATAAAACATATATGATTTAATATAATAAATATAGAATTAATTAATCGCAATAATTGTTGAAAAGTGCGACAAATACATTCCATTATTTAAATATATAACAACTTAAAATCCTTTTTAAAAGTTGATGTGAATTATGCCCTTCAAACTTAAAATAAAACAAAACATTTTTATACACACAAAAAAATCAATGATATACATTAGGGAAAAGGTCAACTAATAATGTACTTTTCTATTAAATGTCAGATTGTAGCAAGATTTGTAACACGTTTTTTTTGTAGTTTTATGCAATAAAATATAATTATATTACCTAATAATAAAAATGTTTTAATATAATAAATATTTAGCCTGTATTAATGGCAATAATTGTTGGTCAATATATTGTTATAATTTTAAAAATAGGATAAAATATATAAAAAATAAATTAATTAAATATAAAAATAGGCTATAAAACACGTGACAAATTGCCTCAACCGTTTTTCATTCAAAAAGATCCCAATTTAACATTATTGAAATAGATTATTTAAGACCAACATACAAAACCAAAACTTTTGACATAGTTACTGAGACAGAGCTCTGTGACAACTTGCCCCGTCTCCCCAACAATATATCGTTATGTATAATGTATCGTTAGGTATAAGATTCTTACTTGATAAGCTCTGTGCTTTCATGAGCCTGCCGCAGTCTTTTACTTTCTGTCTGTCTGATCTGAAGCACTGTAGAAAGCTCAGGTTCTCCGCTAGGTTTTCCTGCACGCTCCTGGCGGACATCCCGTTACCGAAAACGAGAGCTTGTGTATAGACCATTTTAACGTGATTTCCTCCGAGTGTTTCCCCGAGAGCTCGCCCAACTCTTCCGATGAGTGTTTCTTTGTTCCTTCCATGAATGCGAGAGTTTGAAATGTGTGGCTCTGTCGCGGCAGCCTGTATTTATACTGAGCTCTGTTGCATCAGCTGAAGTTTGTGGGATGGGCGACCTTACGCAAAACAGTGAGAGGTTAAATCAGATCATGCAACCTCACCGGCTTCTTGCGTTTATATTATATTATATTATATTATATTATATTATATTATATTATATTATATTATATTATATTATATTATATTATATTATATTATATTATTTCTTTTAAGAATTTTGGATTTAAATGTTATATATTTATATTATGTAGGCTAACATAACCCATGTTTATATTTTTAGATGCTGTGACTGATCACTATTTCCTTTTACAAAATTTTGATTCACCTTTTAGCTTTTTTAAATCATATATTCGTGGGATATTTTCTATTTTATTTACTATTTCACTTAAATAGTTTTAGTTTAATTAATTTAGTTCACTTAAATTACTTACTGCTTTATTTATTTATTTATTTTACATGTCGTTTCTCAATTTGGATAGACTTTATTTTGATGGCCTCCCTTAGACATTCTGTTAACTATAAGTAACATTGCACCTACATGTCAACTAACTCTCATTAGAGTATTAGTTGAGTATTAGTAGACTGTTAGGGTTAAGGTCAGGGTTTGTAGAATAAGTTGATGTTGCATGTACTTGCAAAGTAACTTATAGTCTGTAACATTTCATGAACATTTCTATACTTTCATCTTTAGCAGACAATTCTGGGAATATTATAGCAATATTTGAAACAGAAGAAGCATGTAATGTAAAAAACAATAATTCAGACAGTGATATTAGACATGTTTATTCACAGGTGAGACTCACATGACCAGAAAGACAAACACTGCAGTCAGTAAAATCCAGTTCAGCAGCCTGTCAACAAAGCACTCTTAAATGGATAGTTCACCCAAAAAGAAAATTCTGTCATCATTTACTCACTTTCAAATTCCAAACCTGTATGAATTTCTTTTTTCTGCTGAACACAAAAGAAGATATTTTGAAGAATATCGGTAACCAAACAGTTGGCTCCACAGTATGGAGAAAAAAAAAATTAAATACTATGAAATTCAATGAGGTGAACTATCTTTCACTATCAAAATAACTTTTGTGAACTATCCCTTTAAGAGCAAAATGCTCCTCATGACCCAGAAAATATTTCCACACTCTTACAATCACTCTTTGAAATCTAAATATTTATAAGGCTTACATTTGGATTAAATAAATAAACTGTGATCTATTGTACCTGCTTTTTAAAACAGTATTCACTACATTTAAAACTCATTCTAGTTTCTTTTTCTGGCAATCAGTTTTACTCTAAAATGATGTGCTGAGTTTGATTCTATTTTTTAATGAAGGATAATATAAACCCAAATGAGAACATATCTGTGACTAAAGTCTGTTTGTTTTGCTGATCTAGGAAGAGCTTTTACAGTCTTACTGGCATTTCTTAAATCATCAACTGTCTGTTTGCTGTCTGTCAGTCTCTGAGTCATGATGAGGGACTTTTCCTCGTGACCTCACCTTTGTTCTCTGCCATTAACCAACCAGTTGCCGCTATGATGTCACATTGCACCACTGAATGGAGAACCATCTTACGATATAATGAGGAAGTAGATGAGACTTCTATAGAACCACCTTCGAGAAGTTACAGGTTATGTAAATGAGGAAAGAATAAAAGTGAACCACAGATCTCTTATATTCCTGAGTGGGTGAACAAGGAAGGAAGAATAAACTAATGTAAACCTTTGACCATGAAGTGTTTTAATAATGTGATTACATGTGCAGAATGTGATTGTGTGTCTTCACTGAATCAGCTGTTAAGAAAAAACATTCATGTGACCTCAAACTAGACTTAAGTCAAGATATTTAGCTTTCTTTCCAGTTCACGGCTCCTCAGCAAAGAGCAACATCATATCAGTCTTTGTTGTTTTTGATCACAAAACTTGTGATAGTTCATCCATTAATGTCAAAGTAAAATCTGATGGACACGTCGTCTCAATCAGCTGCTTAGAAGGATGACTGAGAGTATTGATTCATGGGAAGCCCCTCAGTCAACAGACTGAGATACACTGTAAATATCACACTAATAAATAACTACACCCTTAATAAAATCTAATGAAAGTGATTGTTTGAGTTGGATATCTCACAATAATTGCTTAAAAATCCATGGTTTAATTTTTTTTAAAATTTACATTTGTTATTTAAGTTTTTTATTATTTATTATTTTTATTAATTATTACTTACTCCATAACAAAAACTTAAGAAACTGAATAAGTTAGACATAATTAACTATTGCGAGCAAATTGAGGAACATCTCAAGCAAAGAGAGTAAATAGTAAGATTAATACTTGTGTTTTTATACAAAATTAATATAGGAGGAAATCTGTTAGTGTTTAATGTTTTGTAAGGTTTGAATTTATATGGGTTATGCTACTGTAGAAAGTAGAAAACATTTTACTCAGTTATATTAAAATATTTTGTTAATTAAAATGTATTTTGTAGTAATAATAATACTTTATTACTTTAGTATTTATTAATAATGTATTTTATATAAAATTTTAAATACATTTTCACACACAATTCACTGGAAATAGATAGCAGTCTGAGTGTGATAAAAATGAATCAGTTTGTCAATCCACTAATGAAATTACATCAGCTCAGCTGTAGAAACCTGATGGACTAGTTTGCTAAGTTGCTCCGCTGCATTCACTTTAGTGTAATGGGCTTTATAGATTATCATTTCAAAATGTTAAAATTAGCTATCAGCTGATCTGTGGATAAATGTTGGATTAAAATATATTAGTCATAGACAAGCAGTGATTCAGTTTGAATCTTCCCAGTGTTACGAATCACCTCCGTCATCACAACTTGTTTAAACGTGTTTCTCTCATTCAGTGTAATTGTTCTGCCAAGGGACATGGAAAATTATACAACTAAGAGGAGAGCTGTTCACTGGAAAAAGGAGTTTTTCAAAAACATTTATTTCATGGAAGTTCTTCAGCAAGGAAACAGCCTCCAAGGTTACCATTTCTGCTACAGGCAAAAATGAATTTTATTTCTTGTCAAATATTTTAGAGCCGCAAGAAAAGCTTTGTTAAGAAGTAATTCCTTTCAGTCCTTTTGGAACATCTTTAAGTAAAAGTCCTATGCTTTGTAGGTGCTACCAAGGCAGTATCTTTCAAAATATTCAAAGATATAAATTCATCTAAGTAGCCTACTAGTAGTAGTACTGTATTGCCTCTGAAGATAGCATTGACAGTAGCCTCACGTATAATGTGGAGACTTAAGACACGTATTAATGGCATTACATTTGACAAAATATCATATGAATGTAATATCAAACTTTATTTGCATTTGCTGATACATTTAGCTAATTTGTACACTTTTATGTGCGGCATAGGTGTCCAAATTCATTTTAAGGCCACTGTTCTTCCGTATGTTATGAGTGTCACCTATGAAGATCCTTCTATCGGCCACCGGAGGTCACCCTCCCCTGAGTTTTGAATCATGAACTCCATTTCCCCAGAATCCTTATACCTGGCCTGATTGCGCAACACCTTTTAGCCATTTCACAGACTATTTATAGCTAGTGTATGGTTCAGCATCACCATCAGAAATTACCTTTTTATTTCCAAGAAATGAATGTATTGATAATGTTTTTTTATTTAATATTTTGTATTTTTAGGGGATTTTTATGGTACTAAATTATATTTATAGAATAGTTATGATCCATTTATTACCTCTTAACCACTTTTTGAGCATGATAATACAATTTCCAGCTTAAATTGACAAATCCTAAATGCTTTAGAACAGACTTAAAGCTGCAATATGTAGATTTTCGCCACTAGAGGTTGCCTATTCAAAACAAAGGCATAGCTTGATGACACCGAGTATGAGCGCGGAATCTTGGGAGATGTCGTCTTCACCTCACAGCCAGTGGAAAAGAATCTGACGGAACTCGGGCAGAAATCATATTCATGGATGAGATTATTAACGTTACTGTAGTATGAAGCAGCGCAGGGCCGAGTGATGTTGGAGCTGAACAAGGCCGCTGGAGCGATTTATAATAAGAGACGAACATGACACGCCTCACGAGCAGTCGCCGTTTCCGATCAAGCATATGAGGTAACACCAGAGATTGTATATTATAGGGAGATGAGAGGGTCTTTATCTCTTACCATTGGAGAAAGTGTAACGGCTAACTTAATCACGTGCTGCACCTCTCAGCCTATTGTGCAATGGCAGTGACATCAGTGCCCACCGTGGCCAACTGGTTCAAAACTCCTTCCCTGAGCACCGCCACAGCCGGAGCCTTAGCATTAGCCGTTACGCTTTTTTGGCTAAAGGTTGCAGGCTTGCCTTCCAGTGGCTTTTACTCAACATCTATTGTTCTATCTGTTAAACAGTAATGCGGCTCTGTTCTTCTTCTTCTTCTGTGGATTTATTGGCGGGTTGCAAACCAACTGGAGAGGTGCATACCGCCATCTACTGTGCTAGAATATGATGACGATGTAACACAAGGTAGATTCCCTGTTTTTCAGGCCACTATTTTTCAAGAATGTCATTAAAGCTGTAATTGTTCTCCCAGATTCTATTCCTGTCTTTAAAATATTGTATATGGTTATTTCTGTAATATCCAAGGCTTGCATATCTCTTATAAGATCAATTCTTTCCTGTTCATATTTTTTTTACATCTAATCAAAACGTGTTCTACAGTTTTCATTTCCTGACATACATTACATAAACCAGAGTTGTGTTTGCCCATGATATGGAGTGTTACATTAAGATTAGTGTGACCCATTCTTAATCTTGTAAATATAATAAATTCCATTCTATTATGACTAATTTTACCTTCTTTTATGTTACTTTGTTTTCTATAGAAATTTAGAAAGGTATTTCTGCCATTTCCTCCCACAAGCTTGTTGAATCAAATTTCCTTCTGCCCTGCTTAAGGTGACTGCTACTTTGAGTGCTTCCTTGGCCATTTTATCTGCCATTATATTCCCTTGTATCCCATTATGTGCTGGTACCCATAAAAACTGCACTACAATTCCCAGATGTATTAATCTATATAAAATAATCAGTATTTCTGTCAGTATATTGTTTCTACATGATTGAAAGGTTTGCCAGTTTGAAAGTGATGCCATTAAATCTGAACAAATTTTAACTTTAAACAAACTTTAATTTTAGAGTTTGGCATCTCCTCAAACCATTCAAGTGCCATTTGAATGGTGACTAATTCTGCTGTATTGTCACATAATGCACGGAGACAAGATGGTAAGATCCAAGCGCAGCTTTTAATGTGATAATCCAAAATCGTATACCAGAAACAGTCCACAAAAACAGAAAACCAGAGATACAGAGTGCACATAACACAATACAACAAACCACAAACAAAGGCAGAAACAACTGAGTATAAATAGACAGAACACCAATGACAAAACTCAAAACAGCTGGTGCAATGAAGGGATAATGAGCCCGGGAAGTGGGTTATGGGAAATGAAGTTCCAAAAGGTGACAATAGTCCGTGTTTGGAGTGCCCTCTAGTGGTTAACTGGGGCACTCCAACTGGTGGTCATGACATGTATACACTGATGTTGCATCAGTTAGTCAATTCTTAAACTCTTAAAAAAAGATTTTGACAACAAGATTTAGTTGTGGAAAATTTAAAACCCCATTCTAATTACCATCTCTCAACACTCCCTACAGCTTTTTGAATCTTTTGAACAATAAAAGTAATATTCCATCATCTGCGTATAGTGCTTTATTAATATCCTGATTAATTCCTTCAAAAATATCATTAATCATGATATTAAATGAAATAGGACTAATAACACTTCCTATGGGTCAGTTTCCACACTGACCATATTTGATAAATTATCTCCTACTCTCACTTGAATAGACCTATCAAACATAAAACTCATCACCCAATTATAAAGTCTTCCCTCAATTCCAATTTTCTCTAACTTTAATAATAATCCTTCCTTCCACATCATGTCATAAGCCTTTTCAATGTCAAAATACACAGCTATCAGTACCTCTTTCATTGCCAATGCCATTCTGACATCTGTTTCTAACCTTATTGTATCCATGGTAGAATGTCCAGAGTGAAAACCATGTTGGTATGATGCTATTAATTTTTTGCTCTCTAATATATAGTACAACTGATTTGCAATCATTCTATCCATTAATTTACATATATTAGATGTAAGAGCAATAAGTCTGTAGTTACCTGCTACTGATGTAACGATACGGGACTCATGGTAAGATCCATTTGCAGCTTTATTGAAGTTAGAGTGATCGTACAGGCAGGGTCAGACAGGAATCACAAGGAACAGGCAGAATCGTGGTCAGAATACAGGCAATGGTCAAAGGCAGGCAGATATCAATCACGGAACAGCAGACAAGGCAAGGGTCAGGACAGGCAGCAATGGGTCTATAACGGGTAGCAGGCAGGAACAGTAACAACAGGCAGACAGGGTATAAATGCTCGGAATTGCTACACTAGTACACAAGACTTCGCGGTGAGGTGGTGTATGTGGAAGTCCTTTATAGGTCCTTTATATAACTGATGGATCTTTCTGTGGTTTAACTCTGGGAATTATTACAGCATGTTTCCATTCCCTTGGCAATTTACCTTCCATCCACACCTTATTAAATAGGCCCAATACTGCTTTAAGCGCTACTTCATCAGCATACTTAAACATCATATAACACACTTTTAAGAGTTAGTACCATTTTAAGTTCAAACATTTCAAATGTAGCATCTAACGCAATATGTCCATTAGGTTTCTGATTATATATGTCTTGATTCTGTTCCAAAATGTTTCTTTCTTCTTTTCCTGTAATTATCATCTAAATTTTCTTTACTATGTACTTTTTAAAAAGTTTGAACTAACAGTTCTGCTTTTACTTCCTCTGTTACTGCTGTCCTCTCTTCTCCTATTAAAACAGGGATATGTTGGGTCGATATATACCATTCATTTTCTTTAACATATTCCACACATCACCTAGTTGTGTATCTCTTCATAGTGAAGAGCAGAATGAAAACATTCTATTTGTGTGTCTGTTTTTATCTCTCTATATGCCACCCCATTCGTTACAATCCTATCCTTCCTAATTGTTTTATATCCAGGTATGACAAAGTTCAGCTGTGGTTTAAGCCATGTTTCTTGGACACATATGAAATCTGGTAATGTTGTTAAGTCAGTTATAAACTTTTTGAATTCTTGACCATTTGCAATTATACTTCTAGCGTTCCATTGTAAAATTACAACTGTCATTTAGTTTTACTTCTCTGACCGCCTTTCAATTCCTGGGAGCTTGATGCACCCTCTGGCTGACCTTGTAGTGACTGAATCTGATCAATTGATGTGTCATTTATATCCAAGTGACAAGCTGCTGCAGATATTAAAATCTTCAGTTTTTCAGTTCTTTTGTTTGTTTGAGCAGTACAGTTAATAACATCAGCAATAAATGCTACAAACTTGACCTTATTGATCTCCTTTTCCTACATCTCCCTGCATTTGGAAAACTATTCCTGACATCCCTGCGAACAGTCTGTCACATAACAATATGGCACATTGCTAGCTTCCATGGCTTGCTTTTGAGCTTCACATTCTAGATAGGCAGCACTATGAGGTCCACCACAACTACAGCATTTCACTTCCACTTCTCCATCACATTTACAACGTCTCCTTCCGCCTTTACACACTGCTGCTACATGCCCAAATCTTTAACATTTATAGCACCTCAACAATGGACGCACAAACGGGCATACTGTATAGGATACATACCCTATTTTGATACGCTTTTGATTACTGCCATTATAGTGCTAGCCTCTCCACTCCCATTATTTGTAAATAGACATTGCACCTCAGTCACCATTTCTCCCTTCAATTATTCTCAATATCTGCCAGTGAAACTGGTACTCCTGTAATCACTCCCTTAGCGCTTTCCATTTTTCCCGGTATATGAACTTTGATAGCTACTCCACGCCATTCCTTCATTTTCAGTGCTTTATCTTGTTGTTTTTATCCACACAATACAGCACATGATTATTTGACATATATTTTGCAGCTTTAATATTACCAAGAGCCTTTTTAAATAAACTAATACTAATAATAAATATGAATAAAAAATATATATTTAAAAAAGCAATAAAACTTCAAACTAATTCAAAATTAACAAAAACTATAATAGTATCAATGAAAATAACACTGGTGATAACACTCAGATGTGTGATTCTAGAGCAATATATTAGCAATCCTTGACCTGTAAATGTGGCATGAGCACTTTTGGGTGTGTTGGCAGATATTCGTCGCAGAAAATGTATGAGTATTACAAGAAGGAACTGAAAGGAAATACACAGAGAAAATTATGAATAGCAGCTGGTTTAATGGATTCTTTATTATTACATCAAAATCTATAAAATAATGACTGAACAACCAAGAAATCATGCAGAGCACACATCTGTTAATAGCTACTGCTAATAATCAGTAGACTCCACTGGCTCAGATCTTAATGACTGGGGTGGGCTGAACATGAGGGTGGGTTCACTGCTCATTTGGTCTTCTGGGAAAGTGGCATACAGCGCACCCTTAAAATTCCTAATCTGACCCTCTTCTGGAACTGGATGGATTTCATTTGGTGGCTCTTGGATGGGATCCATGTGAATCTCTCCATCCTGCTGTTTCAGGTGCTGGATGATCACTCTGGAGAGGTAATGAGGGTCACCTGTGTGCTCATCTGAAAAACAGCTCTATCAAATCAGTATTACGGACACTAAGCTGAACTATTAACGCTGCAAGAATAACATCCAAATAAGCTTTTTAAACTCTAAAAGTCTGTATTTTGATAATTTCCAGGACAAGACTCTTTGGCCTGGTTTCACAGATAGGGCTTAGATTAAGCCAGGATTAGGCCTTAGTTCAATTAGGACATATAACTAGCTTTTACAAAAATGTGCCTTAGAAAAAAAACATTACTGGTGTGCAAGGTGCTTTCAGTTAAGACAGCTCAAACATTTTAGTCTGGACCTAGCCTTGTCTGTGAAACCGGGCATTAAAAGCCTTGCTCAGTTTAGTAATCTGAATGGAATTTCTCACCATTGAGCAGGACGAGCCTGTAACGGTTCCGGCACTCTAGAGAATTTTCCAGAATTTGGCTGAGGGTTCTGTAGAACAGCAAGACCTGTTGTTTTCGTTCTCTTTCTCCAAACCCTGCGCTGCTCTCCTGGGACATCTGATACAGCGTCAGCAGAGGTGTGGCATATTCCAGAACACAGCTAAAAGTCTAGGATTAGACACACAAAGAGGAGGTAAGACCTTGCATTTATTTTCAGTGCGAGTATAGTTTTTAGCCAAAAGGAGATATTTTTTTTGACAGCTAAATGTGTCATGAATCATGATTCGGATCGCGTGTCAAACTACCAACGGCTGAAATCACGTGACTTTGGCGCTCCGAACAGCAGATTCGATACACTGATTCATTTATGATCTGATGCTTCCTGAAGCAGTGTTTTGAAATCGGCCATCACTAAATAAGTCTAATCACTAAAAAAGTTGTTAGATTATGAGAACAAATTCATTAAATTATGAGAAATAAAGTCATTAAATTTCGAGAAAAAAAGTCGAGATAAAATGTTGAGGAAAAAGTCGTTAAATTATGAGAACAAATTCGTAATTTAACAACTTTTTTCTCGTAATTTAATGAGTTTATTCTCAACATTTTATCTCAACTTTTTTCTCGAAATTTAACTATTTTTTTCTCTAAATTTAACAACTTTAATCTCGAGATGGTTGTATTTTTTATTATTGCTTGGCCCTAATTCTCTTCCGTAGGTTTCTCAGAAACACTGTTGATATTTAAAATTAACCCCAACAAACATCATTGCTCAGGCCCCAAAATGCAGTGTGGGCGTCTCTTTATTACGGAAGAGGATTAGGGCCAAGCAATAATAAAAAAATAAAACCATCTCGTGATTAAAGTTGTTAAATTTCGAGAAAAAACTCAGTAAATTTCGAGAAAAAAGTTGAGATAAAATGTTGAGAATAAAGTCATTAAATTACGAGAAAAAAGTCGTTAAATTACAAGAACAAATTCGTTAAATTATGAGAAAAATGTCGTTAAATTTCGAGAAAAAAGTCGTTAAATTGTAATTTAATGACTTTATTCTCATAATTTAATGAGTTTATTCTCAACATTTTATCTCGACTTTTTTCTCAAAGTTTAATGAGTTTTTTCTCGTAATTTAATGAGTTTATTCTTAACATTTTATTTTGACTTTTTTCTCGAAATTTAACAAGTTTTTTCTCGAAATTTAACAACTTTAATCTCAAGATGGTTTTATTTTTTTATTATTGCTTGGCCCTAATCCTCTTCCGTACTTTATCATATAAAGCAAAGCAAAATAATGCTTTGCGAAAAATATATCAAAGGTGATAAAGAATAAGGAAGAGCAAAAAATTAACATACAGTACACAAGAGAATACACAAGTGAGAGTTTATTGTCAATTGCCAGCAGCACACCAGCTCCAGTGACATGGTGCTCTGTCCGATCCACTTTAATCAATGTTTCTCAGAAATTACTTATTATATTGCAACTTTAATACTGGCATACTACCTTACCACATAATTTAAAGAATGTAATTTCTCAAGAACAGAGAAATACGGACAAAAAGCATATGCATTGGCATGCAACATAGTCATACTTCGTATCATATTTTTGCTTTTTCTAAAAACAAATTTCATGATGAACTCGAGTATCAAAGAACTTAAATGATCAGTAATAAGCATTAGCCCACCTTATTGTTCTGGGTGATCTTGTAGACGCAATTCTTGTAGCTACGATTCCGTACCCCTGCTATGTCCAACTCCAGTTGTGGAAGGTCCTCGTGGAAGACCACATTAGTGTCCTCCTCTTCAGGTTTGGTTGGGACCACAGCGTTGAGGGGCAGAAGGATATGTAGACGTGGAGAGCTCAGTTTCGCCCTCGTGGAGGAATATTGGCTGATCTTGTTCTGTAAATCTGCAGGTGAAAAAAAATTAAAAGAGAAAATGAAAAAGGAAAGTGAGCAGAATCTCTAAAAGATCAGTGTTTTTACAGGTTGAAGGTCAGTGTCATCATTTATGCATTTTCAAGTCATTTCAAACTTGTGTGAATATGCAACGAGAAATGATGAAGAATATTCACACTGCCCATTTCAATGTGAAAGTATTAAGAGATCAGGGGCTGCCATGCTCCACAACACCAACAACCCAATAATTCTCTCACATTCACTAATATCACATTCATGTATGCACATACTAAACTTGCCTTATGACCAAACGCAACAAACCATGTTTGAATATGTGGATGTGTGAAAAATATTTGAGAGCTATGGCAATCTGAAAGATTTTCAATGTAAAAATGAGGTCCAGTAACATTAAGGCCTTTATTTTCATGACAACGTCCAGATATTTAGTTTAAGTAAGTGATGCATCATTACTGCCCTCTAGAGGCGTCAACAAGTAATGGCTCACATGTGGACTGCAAATTAATGTACCTGGAAGGACAAATTTGAGGTAGCCGATATAGAAAGACCAGGCCAAACCATGAGCCACATTCATCTTCTTCACTTCACAGATTTCTGAGATCTCCACCGGAGCAGGGCCCTGCAAACACCGAAATATATAGATAAAGAGAAACGAAAGTTAAACAGAGAGATGTTACTTAATTTTTTTAATTACTTTAAATTACTTTTTATTATTTTAGTTGACTTGCACTACTTTTAACCGTCCACAGCAAGGTTGCAGTACAACCACATAGTTGTTTGTAATGGCAATAAATTATCATTGAAATTGAGTGAGATGTTTGTGCATAGGGACAGAACGTTCAGAGTGATTTTTCTGTGGAAGCTAAATTTCCCATATGGACTAAACAGACATTTAGACATTTATTCTAAGGTGCAAATTATTGTAAATAAAGCTCTGTAAAAACTTGAATTTTGTTGTAAGTGTGTGTCCCATGGTTCTACATACACTTGATGACTGTCTTCACACCCACTTGAGCACTTGGGCAAAATACAGGAAATCAAAGTGCAAATGCAAAGACTGTGAGCCTGGGTATTGAGACAGGCCCATATACATGTGAGATTTGGTGATAGGATGGATAGTGTCTTTATATGACAAATGGCAGTGAGTGTAGAACGCTGGTATGCTATTTGCAATTCAGTCGTATAGCTGTGTTCGAAATCACCCCTATACCCTCATTCACTATTCCCTATATTAGTCCACTAACATAGTCCACTTGAAGGAGTGAATGAATTAACGAGTGAGTGAATTTGGACACTGTGTGCACCGGAAGGGCTGCCGCTTTGCATAGTTTGTGCTTGCCGTTTAATAATCGTTTGAAACTGGCAGCTCCAGTACCAGTAGTAATGAAAGGATGTATCTTCAATTCTGTCATGGAAACTAGCATGCATAAACCTTAATTAAACAATTTAATAATCACTTAAAAAGGAATATATACCTGTATGATATTACACTGTACCCACATTGGACCAGCAGTTAGGAAAATGGATGGATGGATGATTCAGCTACAGGCGCCATCTTCTTGTGAGACGTGGATTCGTTCGGCACAACCCTCACAGTGCATTATGGGTATTCTCTAGGCATTGAGTGTACATCAGTTGTACACTCGTTATTGCGGTGCATTGTGGGATTGAATGAGTACACTCGATAATGTCCATTATGGTCAAACGGCTCAAATAGTGCCCTATTTAAGGGTAGGATATAGGGGGCGATTTCGGACACAGCCCTTGTGTGGTTGCAAAATTAGCAAGCTGGTGGAAGTGAAGCAGAAGAAATGATTTACAGCACCTTTTGTTGACCGTTGTGTAATCCAAATAGTGTGTGTGCTTGAAATGAGTGCTGAGTGTGTTTTATGTTTCCTGTGTTACAAGTCAATGATGACAAAGACTATATTTTTGGAGATAATAGACTCGACCATGTGATTACTTGAAAACCATTGTAAGTTAGAATTAGCTTTGTTACATTGCGTACTGTTCCTTTGGCAAGAAAGTAACTGTACCAGTCAAACAAATATTGAATATTGAAAGGTCTGCAAAGTTACAAAGCATTAAGTCACTCCAAAGGGAGTTTTTCTCTATATCAGTAAGCACCGTTTCTAAACTCCCTGAAATGCATTGATTTGTAGTCTTGAGTTTTTATCCGGGGACGAACACATCACAATATTCCTCATTTAAAAAATTCCTAGGCATATGCAAAAAAGGTTGAGGCATGGTTGAGTTGTGTCAGTAGTGTGTTGACACTCACAGTTATAGTAAAGGGCGTGACATTTCCCAAACACACTTGAAGCAGCTGACCAATCACAACACACTGGTCCAGCCAACCAATCAAAGCACAATGGCCCTCATTTATCAAACGATCGTACGCCAGAAAACAATGCGTACGCTCATTTCCACGCAAAATTTGGCATTTATCAATATAAGCGTGAGCGGTGGCTACGATCAAATCTCACGTCGGGGCCCCTTTTCAGAAAGGAGGTTAAGTGAAAACCCTGAAATGAGGGAAACTCTGGGTTTTCTGTTTCAGAATGGGAGGTATGTCAAACCCGAGAAAGCAGGGTAAGTCAAGCCCGTTTCTGAAAGAGAGGTAACGTCTACTCAGAATCAGTTACCATGGTAACTTACTCTGTGAACCTAACCTGGTCGGGAGCAGGTTTTCTTCGGTAAACCCAGAGTTTCCTTCGATCTCCTCCCCCTTTTTAAAGTGCAAGTGATATTTAAATAGTTAACTCATTCATTCACACTGCAAAAATGCTTTTCGTACTGAGTATTTTTCATCCTATTTCAAGTACAAATATCTAAAAATTCTTAAATCAAGATGGATTTTTTATATAAGAAAATAATATAAGATATTTAGTCTTGTTTTCTGGGGGAATCTAAATTAAGTGCATTTTACTTAAGTAAAATTATCAATATCTGCCAGTGTGGTAATAAAAATAAACTTAATGCAAACGGAAAGTGTCGGAGTGTCTACCCAGGTGAAAAAAGTGCAGTAAAATACACTTTATTTTAGTACTCTTCCATAATGTACTTAAAGTGCTCTTTTCCATGCACTTATTTTTTTAATATACTAAAAGCTCTTCTTTAGTACTTCTTAAGATCATCTTAAGAACATCTAAGTGTACTCAACTGTGCTATTCTGAGACACCATGAATTTGAACTAAAATGTGCTTTTAATATACTATCTCTGTATTTAAAAAAAATTTATTTAGTTACCACTTGTAGTACACTTGAACCCACCTTTCATACACCTTTAAATGTACTCATCAGACATAGGAAATACACTTATGAATTACTTAAAATATAAGAATAATATATGATAAATATATACAAAACGTATTCATAATGTTGTAGGCAATAAATTATAAATACATTTTGTATATATTCATTATATATTAGTCTTATATTTGAAATACATAAGTCTATTTTAAAAGTGTTTGAAAGATAGGTTCAAGTGTACTACAAGTGGTAACTAAATAAATTTTTTTTTTTTTTTAAATACAGAGATATTAGTATATTAAAAGCACACTTTAGATCAAATTCATGGTGTCTCAGAATAGCACAGTTGAGTACACTTAGATGTTCTTAAGATTATATTAAGAAGTACTAAAGATGAGCTTTTAGTATATTAAAAAATAAGTGCATGGAAATAGAGCACTTTAAGTATAGAAGTGTACTGTGTACTAAAATAAAGTGTATTCTCCTGCACTTTTTTCACCTGGGGGAAAATGTACTTATAACTAGTATATTAGTAATATATTTGTAAGAAAATCAATGTCATTTAAATTTAGGATTACTATATAAAAGTCTATTAAGATTGAACTAATTTTAAAGCAATGAAAGCATATTTTTAACAAATACACTAATAAAACACAAAAACTGCATTGAAGTATTTAGTATACTTTTCCAAGTGCAGTGAAGTACTACTGAAGTACAAATATACATTGAATTAGTGTATTTAGTGTATAACTTTGACACTTTTATTTAGCACCAAAATAAATAATGTACTACAAATGTACTTGCTTGTATTTAAATATATTTTTAATGCACTCAAGTATACTTTTTTTTCACCTGGGTATTACTAAGTGCAAATTCACAGTAGCTCCACCCACCAGTGTCACACCAGGTTAAAATTGCTACAGGTTCTAGTGGCTGCAGTGGTGTAGGCAGTACTGCCCTACAAAGCAAAAAGGCAGTAACTGCATTTTTGGTCAAACATTTTCATGACATTCAAGGCATCCTTTGTTATGTGACAAATTAAATATCAGAATTGATATGTACAAAGAATAAGCTAATATAAAGTAACATAACAGCAACATGTCCAATAATCTACCTATAACTACTTAGCTGGATGACAGGATAACTTTTAAGTCATTTTTCTCAGTTCTGCACTCTGCGTAGTTACTGCCTTTTTGCTCTGTAGGGCAGAGTAGTGTGATATGGTGCGCAGAATTAACTTGTAATGTGATCGACTGTGTTCGAATCCACCTTTTGCCGAGCTCGCTATTCTCCCTTTTCCTGTCACATATCACATCAGAAAGGCATTTATTTTTAATAAAAATGAAGAAAATTAAGTGGAAGTAAATTGCCTAACGAGTGTTTAATAATGATACAATCATTTACACTCTTATTATTGCATCCTGCATTATTTTTTTCTTCTTCTTTTTTTGCATGTGGGATACCATGAACATTAATATTATTTCAATAACTTCCAGTTTTCACCTTTGATATTATAACAGTGATGAGAATTAAACTTGCATTGCCTCGGAAGTATGCGGACATCCTTTTGTCACGTGCTGTTGCCATGGTGAATCGTATTATCGGAGCTCCATTGATGATGGCTTTTCATAGTCGTGGTGCACGCGCTTAACTCAGAGTCAACCTACTCAGAGTCGACTGAACTAACTCAATTCAGCTGTTCTGAAACAGAAACCCCAGAGTTTCCCATCTCAGAGTAAGTCAACTCAGAGTTCAAGTTTAAACTCAGAGTTGGTTGAACCTCCTTATTGAAACAGGCCCCAGGTCTCAGCTCGTGTACGCATGTTTTTGAGTCAGCGAGAACTTGCGTGCAGCATGGTAAATCTGGTGGAGAATTGTTATGAGAACATTTAGATTATTTTCCTAACCGACAATCACTCACTAATATTAACCATTAAACAACACGATTAAAATGTCAAATTAAAATTAGAATAGATGCGTGTCTTAAAATATCACTTTTTTTTTTTTTCCCAGGGATTTAGCTTTTGATGCGCAAATGGCAACATCAAAAGAACATTAGGATTCACACATCATACACCTGCAACGCAGAGAACAGAAAATATAGCCTTCAAGGAATAAAAAAATAGAACTACACGAAATATCTCTAAAATAATTAACAGATTAACAAAACAAAAGAGAAAAACTGTGCAGCAAGTAGGTGTAGTACAGGCTGAGCTCATTTGACGTGTTGTATTTGTTTATTTTATTAAAATATTTATCTTTATTTTATTAAATTCAATGGATCGCGTGGGCACCTCACAGTTCTAGCGTTGCTAACTTTACATTTCAGCCATTTATCAGCAAACTAAAATGCATACAGAGTTAACACTGCTCAGTTTAATGGTCCGAGTATTTTTCATGTGATTACTTCCTCTTCATGGCCGGGTCACATTTCTCTGTGTCGTAAATTATAGGGCGAGGCTTCTAAAATTTGGGGCAGCCGCCACATTTATCAACACCCGTTCATTTGTGCGACGGAATTGGCCGCATACGAAAGTTTAATGAATCACACGTGAGCGTTGCCATAAGCTGATATTCCGTTCGAATGTACGCTGGTTTCTACGCTCATTCGATAAATGAGGGCCATTGTGCTTTTCAAAAGGGGGGCTTATAGAGACAGGAACTAAACAGAGCATTACTGACAGCCTGAGAAGAGAGGTGCTGCAACAATGTCAAATATCTGAAAAAACGTTCAAGCATGAACATCTGTTCTAATAGATCCAAGGGCCTAATAGGTCTTTTTTAAGCAAATATTTTCTCTATTTTATCATTTTGCAAGTATTATGGAAATATTATTTTTGAAAGTTCTCTGAACCATCTGAAAAAAGTGGCAAGTAGTAACGTCATTAGACGAATGTCCAACTATGTTTCAGAAAAACATTCCATGAATGATGTATAAATAGCATTTTTGCTCATAAATTGCTCATTCTCATAAATATTTTTAATTTGGATATGGATATTGTTCTCCTGGCATGGGATAAATCTTACCAGCACCCCCAGGCTGTTGAGCAACAGGTAACCGGCGCACGTGATGGCCATGGTGCTCCACTGCTCATGAGAAAAGGGAATGCCACCAAACATTAGCATCAGGAATATTACACACATTCCCAGAATGACATGTCCTTTGAAGCAAGCCTGAAAGATCTCATTTATTCTGCCATGATACCTGGAAAAGAGCATATTATACTGAAACAATACAAAAACGATTTTATCCAAGATAAAATTTTATTCAACTGTTTAATTTGTTTTCTAACCTTTGCCTTGAATGGACGAGCCACTCCTCTGCAAACAAACACATACTGTGCAAAAACCTTTGCACTATGAGGCAAAAAAGGAACATTCCTGCTCTGTCCTTGAAGCTGTCAGAGTCCAGCATCCATGCAAAAACCAGCATAAGAAGGCCAAGTCCAGCAGCACACACCACCGGAAGACTGCTGCGTGCTCTGGGGACGAGACCGTCCTCTCTGATCACACCACACATCTGAACACATCACATTCACAATTTAGACATATGTATGGTTTTCCCACAGTTGTGACATAATGTCCAAAACACCCAGTAATTTTGCCCCAAAAGTTAGTGCACTTGTTTGCCAAGGAGACAACAATGTCAGCGTAGAGCTTGAGATAAATATGAGACCATTAATAGCTTTTATTCTATGTCATTTCCAACAAGCTGCAATTTTGTCAAATTATGTTTTTTATTATTTAGAACATCTAAAATGAAATTAGCCTTAGCAAGACAAAGGAGTAAGGCTTTTTATTCCAAACATTGTTCAAAATGTCATTTCATCATCCAACACATCCACCACATAATTATTTTAAAAACAATGCATAATTTGAGTTGTGGTGGAAATGTTCAGGGTTGGGCAAATATACATCAAAATGTATTTTAAAATAAAATACCAAATAACTTAATTTTAAGTGTATCAAAATAAACTACAAAATACAGCAGCCACAGTGTATCAAAATAAACTACTGTATTTTTGTATTTTAAAAATACTAAAAAATACTTTTACATGGGAGCATGAAATTTCTTTGCAAACCTTCCATCAGTTGGCCTATTTGATCTATCCCTTCACCATTACACTGTCTCAGTTAAGTAAACAATGTTTGATAGCAACAGCTTTTCTCTGCCCAAGTCATGCAATAAATCTGACATATGCAATCAGTTAAAGGCACACTATGTACAGGATTTTTTAGATTAAAATATCCAAAAACCACTAAAACAATGTTATATATTTTGTTCATTTGTGTACTTACATTATCCCAAATGTTTCCAAAAATGTTTATATCCAGAGAAATATGCCATTTTAACCAGGACACGGGCCGTGTCCGTGCGTCGCCTATCAATGACATCATACCCGAGTTATACTCGATTTCCGGTTTTATTTTGTAGAAACCATGTAATAACCAAAGACGCATTATATTACTCATCTAATTTTCAGTCGATGAATCCAATCATGTTATTAGCTTCTTGTTTAAATCTCGTTTTCTTGATTTACCGTGAGTACCATGTTTCACCATGACTAATATTGATCTAACTTACTGCAGTGTGCAACAAGTGTCTCATAGCAGCTGCCAAGCGAATGCACAGAGTAGCATTATTACAACTTTCAACACACAAATGTATCTAATATGAGAAAACAGCACCGCATTACCTCACATACGCTAGACCAAAAAAAGCGGAAGCGGCGACTGTGGCATAATAAAAGTTCTGCTGCTCTCGAGACGTGTGTTGCGCTTGTCTCTCATTAGCAATCTCTCCAGTGGTCTCGTTCAGCTCCAACATCACTTGCCTTGCTCTGCTTCATACTACAGTAAGGTTAATAATCTCATCCATGAACATGATTTCTGCCCCATCCTGATTCTTTTCCACTGGCTGTAGACGTGGAAACAACACATCCCATGATTCCACAAAATCAAGGATAAGCGACTGAATAAGTGACCTCTAGCAGCAAAAATTTACATATTGTGGATTTCACAGATCAAATATTCACATATCCCTGTTATTGCACAGATGAAGGGCAGTTTTAAAGTTTCATTTTTAACAGTTTGCGAATGACTTAATAATTGTTACCTAATTTAGTTACTTGATATTTGGTAACGAAGGGCCTACTTTGCATCAGCAACACTGACTCAATGACAAACAAGTCATTCATAAGAAGACAACTGATGGCTCCTGTTATTCATAGCAACTAGTTTATAACTAATTAATCAATTGATTGTTAATCATAAATATAGGGGGCTGCTGCTCGGTATAAGAGTTTTTAAGAACATTATGTAAATTGGTAAACTATTTAGCCTAGGCTACTAAAAGGAACACCAAAACTTAACATCTATTATGAACTCAACAAGTCTGGGCAAACCACTGAGTAGGTACCAGTCAGAGGTTGCATTTTTATGATGTCATCATGTAGATTTCTTACAAAGTATTTTACAGTTTTTTAAAACTACAAAAATACAAAACACTAAGTATTTTGATACAAAATACAAAGCCGTTTTCATCAACCCTATCAAATACAAATGACAAAATGCTATTTTGTATTTGAAATATGTATTTGAAATACATGTATCATAAATACTGCCCATCCTTGGAAATGGTCATTATTTTCATAAAAATGACATGCATAAGAGAATTCCCCTGTGATATGTGCAGGGCTGTTGCTAGCGGGAGCAAAAGGTGGTGACGATTCTAGGGGCCCCCAGCCTTAGGGTGGACCAGGAACGCATTTTCATCCGAGCCAAAGGAACACGATTTCAAGGGGGGCATCAGAAACAACCTGCACCACTTTTTAGGAGTGTGAAAAGCATGCTTTAAGAGTTCATTTTCCTCTATGGGCTTTTTCCTCCAAAAGTGCCCATAGATAAATAAACAGCCATCTGCATCTTCATCTATATCTATTGTGGTTTTACACTCCTAAATTCCAGGAAAGTTTAATATATAATAATTTATTTTCAGTTCCGAATTGGTTCCTGTTTTGGACTATTTTTTCTCTCATGTGCTTTTTACAACTGTGCATGAGATCATAATTATTCAGTGGGTTTACAGGAATCGCAGGTTTTACGATAATGAATGCCACTCCTTATTCCACCACTAACGTCTCTAGCTTCATTTGGATACAGGTATATATGTTAGTGGAGCTCTTTGCATTTCTCCTAACCCACATACGGAAGATGAAACCACAAGATGGTGAGATTCACAGCACCTGCTGATTTATTTCTATATCCAAATGTAACCACAGACATTACTGTGACGCATATAAAGCATCTTAAAGATGAAACATTACAGCAACATGATAGCTTTAACAGTGTTAACAGTACCAATAATGCGCAGGTCATTGTGTGTTCGATTAATAATATTTTAAGCATGCATTTATAAATACTTCCAAGAAAAGGAAGAAATGTATACTGCACCAAGTAACGTGAAACACATTAAATAGCATAGAAACGTACATACTTGGAATACAACTAAAGATTTTACATTTTTATGTATTTGATTTCTTTTATTCCTTTTTTAGGAAGTTTTGTTGTCATACCACCAGAGAGATCAGTCAGCTAAAAAACAAATTAAAAATTAACATAAGACATATAAATGCATTGTTAAAAGTAAAACTATATGGGGAATTTAAACATATACAGTGGTCCCCAAAAATGGACTCTTAAGCCATATAATATATAATTGCCATTCCATCAGATAAAATATCTAAAAGTATGCTTATGCCATCTTTGACCTATTATGTAGATTAGCTATGCTTGCTTTGATATTCTGCCCTGTCATACAATTGCTGTACATTTAAAATTATAAGAAGGTTGATTATAAGAAATTATAATACATGTTCAAGCTTACCTTGCATTAGCTTTGATGGTGACTGGAGTGATCTTTATTCTCTTTCTTCTGCACTCACTCTAAATTTCTCTCGCTCTCTCACTCGCTCTTTTCTTTTCTACCACACCTAGTTTCTTTTTTTGGCAACATTCAGTTTCACTTTCAGTAAATGAATAATGCCCTTCTCCAATCAGTCTTGGAGTTTTCTATAGGTTTCATTTCTATGTTACCCTCAGAATAATACATCGCAGAGTTTAAAATAGTAGCCTACATAATATAGAACATACTAATAAGAGTATTTGTGCTCTATAAGTATAGGCTACTTAGACATTTGGACTCCACTGTACGTATAGGCTGAGACCACACTGAAAATCTAGGACAAATCTTCAAACTTTCAAATGTTTTAGGATTTAATGCATGATGAAAAAAAAAAATAGCATATAGGTCATTAAACAAATAATCATATAAATTTTCTAATGTGAAATGCTTTGTATAGACAGTCAGATGTTCTTCCCCTGAGGACAGATTGAATGAGGATTTGTTCATGCAGCTCCAAAGGTTGTTTATGGAGTCTTTCAGGTTACATTGTTACGCCAGTAGAAGGTGTGAAGTGACTGTCTTTATGACAGGGTCATTCATTCCACGGATTCATTCTCGTTAATTCAGAAACGAGAATCATTTGGATGAGTGACTGCCCTTATGAATGAGTCACTGAATCATCATTGATCCGATTCATTCAAAAACGCTGCTACATTTCAGAAACAAAAAAGACACTTATGAGACACTGAATCATTCCTTCAGCCTATTCATTCAGGAATGAAACATGTTACTGCCCTTATTAATGGTTGCGTCCAAAAGCTTAAAAACGCTGCCTTCAGAGGATGTGTTGCAAGGTAAGACGGCATCAAGGCACTTCCGAATCCAATATAGCTTCACTGTCCGAAATCAGTTTTGTGCGCAAATGCTGTCTGCAAAGTCATTGTCTGATAAGGCAGGGAGGTAACACGTCAGCTGTCCAAGCTTTCGATATATGTTCAAATCACTGCTTCATTCGGTAACAAAAATGACTGTCCATTAGTCTGAATCATTCAACTGATTCCTTCAAAAAGCTGATTCATTCATGAATGGAACAAGACTATCATCTGCAGTCCAGGTATGCCCTGCTATCTTCTAGCCCCTGGTTGCAAATGTAGATGCTGTGTCACAGCCAGTGAAGGCATGGGACACAGGAAGGGCCTTGGATTTGTCAGGACCCAGAGACTTGGCAGTCTCATGGGCAGGTATGTATCTTAAGTTCTTGCCTGTCCCAAATACCACCCACATTTCCTCAATGTCCAGCTCTGACACATGTGTAATGGCTAGGACCATGAGATCTGTGTACCAAGTGTACCAAGGAGAACACTGTTGAGGTGGCAACAGACTGGGGTTGGATGGACCCAAGCATTTGGAGAACATTGTGGTCAACTCTTCCAAAGCCAAGGCAGACCATCCTTGAACTCTTAAGCTGTGGCTGCAAGAAAGCTTAAAGTGCACAGCTTTGTGTCAATGTGGAGGAGACTGTGAAGGAGATTCAACAACAAACACAACAACAAAACAATCAAACAAACATGTTTCTGAAATAGATTTTTTGAAGTAAATCTTTGTTTGACATTCTTTTTAAGCTATGTTGCTAAGGAAATATATAATATTCTAATCTTTAAACAGTCACTATCAGGGTTAATGAACAAAAGGATTAAGCTTTTAAAACTCTAAACAACATGCATGCAACAGACATGATATTATAAAGTCTAGCCTAGGTTCTCAGATACTGTGATTTCCTTCTCAATGAATTCACCATTAACTATTCACCTGAACAGTTTTTGATTTATATGGCATCATTGTAATCCTTGACCATCAAAACAATGGGGTAGACATAATCTTTTCTGTGATTCAGGAGATATGATACAAAATACATAATTTGGTTATGGCGGTTAATTAGTAAAATGGCCGCCATGGCAACCACGAGGCGTTTTTGCGATGGCTCTTTTTCTGAAAATGTTCAGGGCCCCAAACTGTACAAGTGTGCCAAGTTTCATGCTTCTATGAAAAAGTGAACATATCACCTTGTAGCGTCTGGACCAATCAGACACACAATTATTCATTATATTTAATGAATTATCCAGAAACTCACTCTATCAAAGTTCTGTGAACCCATCCCCCTAAAACTGCAACTAGCATCCTAAACGTAGCTAACACACAGGCAGAACTAGGTGTCCTGTTACAGAACACAGGAAAACTGATAAGAACTTTTACGATCAGAAAGAATTTTGCAGAGACTAGTGACTCTGACTTCATTCTTTCTGAGAAGGACAAATAAACCCTCTTAATCCTATATATTCTATATATAACCACTTGAGATATGTATAAACATGTATCCAATTTTCCTATCTCATGACTTTCCTTTTATAGGCTTTATTCTATATATTAATTCTCTCTTTTGAACTATTTTGGTATTAATGTTCCAGAGTTGCAAATTTATAGTTAACTGAAATCACATGGGTAGCATGTTTGGTATCTATGGGCTCCAACTTTCGTTTCCTATTTGGTAACTTATGTTACATGTTACTAACTCTGTGACACATTAGTAGAATCTAGAAGGTTCTTCTCTCATTCATCCAATCCAGTGTCTTATGCTAATATCCTGCCAAAGGCACAAAGACTCGTAAATTTCCCTCCGTGAGAACAACTCATTGGCTCAGACACCATAAGAGGGTGTGACATCTTCACCCTTTAAAATTACTGATCACAAGATCAGTCTCTTTCCTTTTTTCCCCCCTTTTCCTCTCTTTTTCCTGTACTGAAAATGCTGATGTGAAGATTATGTTAAGAAGCTAGAAGCTTCTAAGGAACCCCAAGCTTGTGCCAGGCTTCGGCCTAGACCTTCCATTCACCAAATATCCTCTGAATCCAATCCTCTGAATCAATTCTTTTTCATCAAGACAATATCAGCAAAGATTCAATGGGAGCCTCCACAAATTGCATCAGGACAGTTTTAATTCAAATGGGTGAGACATGCAAGTATCAAACTTAGTCTCATTATTTGATACATTGAGTATCCTTACCCCTTTTAAAGAAGGGCATGTTAGAACTAAACTGATGGTTTGCTCAAGGCTATTGATGTGCTGAAATTCAAACAATGCTGTAACTTCTTGCGTCCTGTACTCTGCTTTAGCTCTCTCTTTCCTATGGTAAACTGTATGCATGTATGTGTGTGAATGTTAGAGTAGATAAGTGTTTAGTCTAGTTAATAAAGTCTTATTCATGTCACACATAAAGTTGTCCGTGTTTCATGCTCATATACTGGAGTCACTATTGATGCAGATTCTGACTACATGCTCTGAGTAGTACTGTACATAAGATTGTTATTTCCCATAACCTGGAAATGAACATTTCTTAGAATTAATAAGCAATTAACACTATATGTTCATTGGCCAAACAGGTTAATTGATTGTAATATTAATTTGATTACATTAAGTAAATTTTTATTTAACTGATCTAAATATTTATAATTAATTATAATTAGTTGATTAATTATCATATTTATTTTGAGCTAATTTGCTACAAACATAGGAGCGATTATGTTTTATGACTTATTTTAAAAAGTAAAGATCATTGGAGTGTTTTTTTCAAAGGGCATTTGATACAAAGTCAAAAAAGGTGTAGTGAGAAAGAAATAAGGGAATAAATGGTGTAAAATGGAAAGGCATCAGGCAAAAAATTATATTAGGGTCATATTCTGGCTGGAGGGGTGTGAATGTGTGCAGTTTTCTAAAGCACCATAATATGGTGTGGACAATAATTATTATTTTTAAGCAAACAAAAGAGTACAACAACAGTATAAGTATGTGCCCATTGAGAGAATAAACAGCAGATGTTGGCTATTTCAGACACATTTATGTTAGGGAGTAGCCTACAGCTGATAAAACCACCACTTTAACTGATCTCTGACTTCTTTAATTTAAGCAAACACTGTTAATACACATTTAGTTAACAAAATAAAACCATGCACGTTTTAATGCTAGTGAATAAAAGGAAATGATCCACCTGCATGTCTCTGCTCAGCCATGGTGCCTTGCAATGGCATAAAGTGAAACGCACAGAAAAGTGAAGCGCAAAGGGAAAACGGTATCGCAAGCTCAAACTTGACTGAAACAGATTAAAAGGAGCATTGCAAATTAATTAGTAGGTGTGACCATGGAAAATGTGTGTTACAATTGCTGCTAAAAATCTGTTGCAGTGATGAAAAAGGATAAAAGTTCTTAAGCTTCTTTATTTTATTTATATTTTCATATTTCAATACTTTATTTTTCTTTTACAAAACTTTATTGTTTTGCAAATATATGTGGCATGGAATTGACTCCATAACTGGCCTTATGACTGAGTCACTGAATTGATCATTCAACTGATTTGTTTAAAAACGAAACAAGGAATTAATCAAGTGATAACTGCTGTGTTTCTGCGGTTCTGTTATCGCTGCGTGAGTCCACATTCATGATTTCTGTTTGATGTAGTTTGGCAAGTGAAAAGTTGTTACATTTCACAATGGCATTCACGTTCATAAAAAGTTAATTATTATGTGTTATGTATAGTTTATAGACCTCAAAAGTGTGGGGTGTTGTCAGAGCTGACTTAGGTCGTGAGTCTGTGAAGGGCAGGGGATTTACATGTCACTGACTTTTAATTTTGTTATATTTGAATTCTTTGTTGTCTTTATTTGTATTAATTAGCATTTGTTTGTGTTTGTACAAGAAGCACTTTATCCATCAGGTATCATTTTAAATTACCACCTGTTGATCTCGTATGTGATGCTACAACAGTTTCAGAGAATATCTTCCATTGGAGAGAGGGAAGATAAAATTGAGAAGTTTAGATTACCTGTAACACACCACAAGCTTCTTGGGCACTTCATTGATCAATGCATTTATATAGACTTTGACAACTACTGCTGTACTGCAGACACATTTCTTGTTATCAGAAAATACCTTTTCTAATTCAACTACTAATGGAACTTACCAACATAACTTTGAATACAGAGATAATATGGCATGTGTTTATGTATTGCTTATCATAACTAGGGAGAATCATACAAAACATGTCAAGAACATGTCCAGGTCATACACTAACATTTAAATGATTTCTTGATTTTTCTTTTGAAAGATTTATACATTTATTCAGCAAGGATGCATTAAATTGATCAAAAATGACAGTAAAGACATTTTTAATGTTGCAAAAGATTTCTATTTCAAATAAATGCTGTTCTTTTGAACTTTCTATTCATCAAAGAAAAAGAAAAAAAATATTTACACAGTGTGACTTGGAATTGTTCAACTTTTTTGTTTGTTTGTTTTATGGCAGAACATGGAGGAGATGCTGATGTCCATGTTGATTTATAGCATACTGCTTGTAGCCCTAAAGTAAGACCTGTGACACTCTGGCAATGCAAGTTGAATAAATCAGAAAAATCCAAAAGGTTCATGCATATTTTATTCAAGAGTAAAAAAAGAGATTTGTCCCATAGGGCATGCTCACACTGTCCGTACTGTAGGTCAGGAAATCATGATGCTCAGAATGAAGCTCAAGAGAAAAATACAAGCTATAGAATCACAAATAACTCATGAACATTTTCATTATTCATAACGTAAAGCACAATGAGCAACCAAAACAAGGATGAGGCAAAGTGGAATAAACCAGCAGAACTCTTAATAATAATTAATAATCATAAATAACCAGAATATTGTTTAGATTAGAATAATGATCAGAATATACTTCTCCTTAAAAATGTGAGACACGTTAAGGTGTGTCCATATTTGATTTACATTTGAAATAACCATGCATTCATGCTTTGGCAGCCCTGATGTCTTTTCACAGAATTATATGTCCCTTCACACTACTGGATAACTTCTGTACATCCATAAAGAACTGCAAAAGGTTTAACACGTCAGTGGAGCTTAATTAACTGTACAGCAATGTAAACGAACAAACAATAAATAAATAAATAGCTTGAATACAAAATAAAATAACATGAAAATAAGCAATAACAAAACGTTCCTTAAAAATATACGCCATTTATATACAAAATAAACTCCCATGAATTATGCGTAGCTGGAAATCCGTTCAGTCTAGCGCACCTATACAGGACAAGGACCTGTTTGAAACCACCCAGAATGGCCTGACAATCCCTCAGGTCAAATCATTTCCCTATTTCTCACACACACACATATGCACACGCAGCCTATAGTCTTTGACGCAGCTGACAGAATGCTTTCCGCCGCTCTGCTCCGGAGCATGAGAGGAGGCGGGGAAGCACCAGACACCGAGGGACATGGGGAAAACTGCCATAGCAACCGCAGCATGACGTGACAATGGCGGATTTACACAACGCAGCATCGAGCACACAGCTGAACAGCATGAGGGGCGTTACGGCGACTCCAAACCTCTCTGTTATTTGCGGATTATTCGTGATAACCTGTGTGAAGTTATTTTGTGTAATATTAGTTATTCTGTATATATAGTGATTACTAAAGTAGCAAAACATGGAACTGCGAGAGAAGTGTAAAAGTAAATGGTTATAAGCTCCTCGCGCACATATGAATGCAAACGTACACTCCACCACTCTCTAATAAATAGAGCGTTAGTTTTGTATTTAACGTTCCACGGCAGGCCAAGAAAAAACGGTAAGCGTTTGTGAAAACCTACTTATCATCATATAATTATATATCACATGTCTCCTCCACACACACAGACACGCACGCAGAAGTGCAAACAAGCATAAATAAACATCTCTTCGGACAAAGGAAAAGGAAATGCCCTCTTCTCTGTGTTCACATTTCCATTACATAGCCCCATATCCATAAAACTACATATCCCATCATGCAACTCTCATGCATGATCTCCTTCGCGCGGCCCTTCTGTCCCTCTCGTGTTTGCTGTTGAGGCCGTTGAACGTCAAGCAGGGAGTTCTGTCTAAATATATCACATAATCCATCTGCTACATAGACAGTAGCAGTGAAAATAAGGGGAGAGGGGAGAACTGCATTATGGGAGAAGGAGTACGGGTGAGTGAGGGACAGGAGAAGGAGATGAATCACTGGATATTGCTGTTGTCGTCTGTGCCATTGGATTCGGCCATGTTCATCTTGCCCATTGACAGCCCCACGCTGTTGACCACGTCTCGGCGAGGGGGCATGCGCTCGTTTATGCGGTCCAGACCCTTCGCCTCCTCGAAACTGTTGATCTTGTGCTGTGGAGAAAAGCCACGGATGGCTATGAGGAAGAAAGGAGAGAGAAGAGAAAAGCAGTCACTAATTGTGCATGGGCAAAATCTAAAACAGGCAATCACACATAAGACAAATGATCACATACTGCTAGATGAGTGAAATTTTCTAAAAATTTGACAGAACCACAAAGTGTACTTTTGATATAGTGATATGGTGAATACTAGTATATCAAGAGATGCACACATGTCCGGGTCATATTTCGCTTCAAAATGATTTGAAGCTTTGCAAAAATATTTTTTAATTCCAAAATGATTAATACTGTAATGTAAAAAAAAAAAAAACAATAAATACAATATTTCTTTTAAACACACACACACACAAATACACACACACACACACACACACACACACACACACACACACACACATCCTATATAATATATATCATATAATATAATAATATCATAACGCAAAAAAAATCTTTATGTTCTTAATTTGTTCAATTTTTTTTTTTACATGGTCTTTATGCAAAATATATTTTTTTCTTTTTGGAGTGAAATGTGACCTGGAATGACTTTAAATTTCACTCATACACAGACATCTCTTCAAACACTCCACTGATCCACTCTGCTATGTATTAGTCACAGTATAGGCATGTATTTTACAAACAAACACACACACACACAATATATGCTGTACAAGGGAAAAGCTGTGGCGATGACAATGAACGTTACATCTTAACACTTTTACTTCAGCTGGAAAACCCCACAAGGACCAATAGCACAGTCAATGTTTCCATTAGAAAACAAACCCACTTCACCAGCGTCACAATTTTTTGTAATGTACATTTTATAGGTTTGAATGTACTTTGATCAGTTCTGATGGAAACATAGTGCTTTATACCACAGTCAGAGATGATGTGAGACCCTCTCTAGGGTTTGCACTCAGACCACATAGTTTTTGGCTTTCAAATGCATCGAAAATTTTCCCATCTCACCCTGCGAGCTGAGAAAAGAGTCCTGGAAGTATTTTTGCCACTGATTTTCTCCATAGGCATTCCAAAATATTCTTTGATAAGGAGCTATAGAAACCTTGAAGCAAACCAACCAACTCTGAAATGAAACTACAGAATTTGAATTTATTCTATGAACTATTGAAATAAAAAAAGAAGATTGTGTACCAGTGTTGTCATTGTCAATTAAAACCAAGGGTATGTTTACACGACAACAATGTACTACGATGTGTTTTTCACATACAGATGACAACGTCGTCAAAACGACCCTTGTTCAAACGGATCTGCAAAAACTGTGTGTGTGCAGAACGTGATTAAGCATTAAAAAGTGAACTGACAACGGAATTTAGCTGCAGTGTGTACATGGCCTTTATAAAGAAACACTATGCTCCTATAGACTGAACATGTAATACGCATGCGCATCATGTCACTGTTTTTACAAATTCGTGTTTTTGTAGTTTACATGGGTACGATAATGGTGTCGTTTTCAAAAATTTGCATTTTCAGGCATCCAAAATGCCATTTGAAGTTTGTTGTGTGAACAGCCAAAACGCATAAAAAGTTTTCAGTTTTTAGATGAAAAAGGTGTCGTGTAAACGGCCCCCTAAGCTATCAAAAATCATTTTTAATAAATTGATATAAAGCTGACATAAAATAAATTATACTAGGGCTGTCAATTGATTAATTAATCGAAATTAACGTGTTATTTTGACAGCCCTAAATTATACATATTAGATACTTGCTGCTTAAGTTAACTGAAGTAAAATAAGTTGAAACACTAAAATTACTAAAACTAATACACACACTTATATAATAAAAATGACAAAAGAATATAACAAAATTACAAATTTAACTAAAATGAAAACTACAAAATATAAAAAGAGCTCATTCAAAATATTAATACTATAACATTATTTAAATAATACTAAAAAAAATGTTTTCATCCCAAGTATTGCAGAAGAACTAGACATTTTGTATATATTTAAAAACATATTTATGTTGTAATTTTAATACTTATAGGGCTCAGAAAGATTCTATGTAAACTGTAAAACAATTCTTACATAAATGTTCTCATTTTATGAAGGCAGCCATTTATGGAAGAGTGTTTATGAAAAATTTGTGAAAAAAACATGTTTTGAAATTTTTGAAATTGGGGATGTTTTGATTTTTTTTTTTTTTTTTTTTTAATTTGTTAAAAACCACAGTGGTGCTATATACTATTTTTTGGCAGCTGTTACAGAAACATTTTTACAAAAAATCTTCTGAATTAACCTTGATATTTGAAGTATTAGATAGCTTAGATATTTGCACCGCTATTTACAATGACACTAATAATTCTTAATTTCTGATAGGAATGCAAAATCAATCGGTAGTTATTAATAGAATAATGAGACACAACCCTCTACATTCAATTGCATTTGGTCCCATTTATTTTTGATCATAGTGCATACACATACAAAGTTTTAGTCCAAAAGTGCACACATTTGTAGAAATACACGTTTACCTCAGATTTCATTAGACAGAATATAAGATGGGCCGTACACAGAGTTTCATAATTACTGAGGTCAAAAATGTAGTTTGCTAGGGGGGTATGGGGGCATGCTCCCCTGAGAAAACTGATTTCCCTGGTGTTCATATGTGCATTTTTAAAACATTTTAAGGCCAACAAATTGGATAACAATAGCTTTAAAACCATGTCAACAAATACATGCATGCACAGTTTTGAGGCAGCTTTAATTGCATGTTTGGTAATTTCATGACTTAACTTACAACAGAACAACGGTGCATGCTCGTAGTTTCTTTTGCGCTTTATTTAAGCTATAATAAAGTAATAAACAGTGCGCACCGCCGCATTTGCGCATGCAATTCTTGAGTGATTCTTGAGATGTTTTAAAAAAAGATTTTTATTTTTATTTTTAAAGATTTTTTTTATTTTCTCTGTTGGTGGTTTGTGGAGTAGCATCACCCGAGTAGCATCATCGTATTTTTTAATTTAAAAATAATTCAGCAGAGGCAGGGATACATAGACCAGTATCCCCCCTACAAATCGCACCCTGCTAATAGTACACACTTAAAAATATACTTCAATTGGGCCAATTTAGTCCCAAGCGGTATTGAAATAGTACACTTACAAGTTTACTACTAGTATATTGATACTAATATACTTACTACATAAAGTATACTTAAAAAAAATATACTTGAGTATTACTTAAGTATACTTGATAAAATTAACTTGAAGTATACTTCTTTTTCGTAAAGGCAGTGTCTCACCTGTTCCCTATAGTCCTGTGTATTTATAACCTCAGTTATCGTTCATCGTTCTTCTGTGTCAAGCTTCTTTTGTGGATTATCTAGTCAAGCCAGCATGTAACAGTGCTAGGTCAGTCTCACAAGGTTAATATGTTATTGACTAAAATCCTCTTTTGCTGGAGATTTTAAATGGCATTTTAACTTCCAGAACCCTCATTGACATTTAAGTCACTTTTTTCCAGATATCCGTGAAAACATTTATCTCTGAATGAGTTTAAAATCAAACCCTGTCAGAGAGGTCACATGATCCCTGCAGATCACATGGTCATGGCAGACCAAACCCAGAGTGAGTGTGCGAGGAGCGGCGCTGGGTTGATCAGCGTTTGGGGCACGGTGCTGTAAGAATACTGGGTCATTTGTGATAGGCAGGGGACATGCGCCCCCACCCGGCCATGGCCCAGATTCTTGTCGTCTGCTGAGTCATTCTGTAACCTTGCTGATTATTAAGTACATAAAAATGTGTGCCGTTGAGAAAAAAGGGTGGAGAACAGCAGAGCAGAGTCCAGCATTTGCATAAGCAGGAAAACACAGGTGTGAAAGTGTATGTGTGTGCGTGTCTGTATGTATTTGTGTGTCAGTATATTTCTATAAAACACTATTCAAACTGGATTATCAATATATATACATATATATATATATATATATATATATATATATATATACTTAAGAAAATTTACCGGCTATAAATATTTTTTACCAGCTAAGAAACATGGATTAATCCTAATTAAAGTTAAAAAAGTTATTCAGTCAATAGCAATGAGTGATTGTTCTTTGTCTTTTGTTGTTTGATTAACATTAAAAACACAGACAGCAGCCCTGAATATTAGCCTGCTGTCACTTTAAGAGCTAAAGCATGGATCCAATGTACTGTTACACATGCGTTTTATTTCTCAACTGTTTACCCACAGAAAACTTCCCACACACTGCCCGAATAACAACTTGAGTTCCTTTTCATGTCTTCTTGAGCTTGAATATTTAAATTGGCAAGGCTTAAACTTTTGTGACAATGCAGTACTGCCCTGTCAACTGTCCCGAGTGTTGTTCAGTTTTGCAGAAAACATATTAGTGCTGTCAATCAATAAAAAAAAAAATAATCACACATTTTTCTGTAATTAATCGCGATTAATCACACCTAACATTAAAGTTTTTAATATGTTTTTTATATTGTAATACTTTCACATAGAATCTCCAAAATAATGTAGAAACAAACATAACGACAGCATATTTTAAATATGTGTCTAATGGCATCTTTTTACTAAGCACTATGAATGAAGGCCAGTATCACTGGCTCTGTTTACACCTGGTATTAAGATGTGTTTTGATCGACTGGATCACAAGTGGACAATGCTAAATACAGGTGTAAAAAGTTTTGAGGTTGACCACTTTTGACCACTTCCAGAGGTAGTCGAAAGCACATTCGACCAGACTGCTTTCGTAGTGTAAACGCTCATGTGGTCGAATGTGTTCGAACAGCCACAAAAGACCGCCTACTCTCTGCCTACTGACATAAATCGTAAACATTATGGGTAGCGCGATAGTCAGACAGGATTTAAAGTTTGTCGGCTGAAGACCCAAGTTTGATCTGAAGATGAAAAATGTGCCAAGCACAATGTTCTCTCATCATTCCTGATTTCTAACACATACTCACAGCGTTCATCGTGGTGTTGCGGCTGTCGGAGTAGAAATGAAAGCTGCTGCTCCCCGTATGTTTTTCCATTGTCTCTGTAAGCGTTCATATGTAAATTGCGCAGGCTTATTTTGTCCATTAGATCAAAGATCTGAAAAAGTCTATACTTTTGATTTGATTTGACCACTTGTGATTCGATCGACTAAAATGCATCTTAATACCAGGTGTAAACAGGGCCGCTGATACCAGTACTGGTACTGATGTCCCTGATAATGATTACTGATAATGTTTTTTTTTTTGTTTTTTTTTTCAATTTTAGCCATTTAACTTTACAGTGTTGAAAGCTATCATTTGTAACATATAATAGATATAACAACTTTATTTCAAGTGAACATAAAACTATCTTCACATAAACCCACTGTAATAAATCTCACATTTACCTCAGATATTTATCAGGGCTCAATGCTAAGGTTTTTTTCTACTGGCACAGTTGAGCCGGTTCTGAATTTCCTGCTTTGCTAAAATGCACAAAAAAGTTACTGTTTTCACTGTTGTTGACCCATTTAACCTTGTAAACAGTGCATTAAGGTCTAACAGGTAAATATACAGATATTGAATAATTTCTGTATCTGTGCACTTAATAAACCCTGCACAGTCTTCACTGCATAAATTATATATAGAATATATATTAATCCTTATTAAAGCAACAAAAGTGATTTAGTCATGAGCAGTGGGTGATTTTCTCTTTGTCTTTTGTTCTTTGATTAACATTAATGACAGACAGCAGCAGGTTTATTACTTTAAGACCTGATAAACATGATGCAAATCTGACACACATATTTTCTCACTCTTTAAGTTCATTAAAAAGATTTTTTTAAACTTGTTTAAGACTGTGCTTATGACGACACTCAACAAAAACATTCTGACATAATTTTGGGTGTTTTTGTCTGAAAGATAATTCTGAAGCGGCATTCTGTGCATGCGTTCCGGGTGTTGGTTCACAGAGAGCTGCTTCACAAACAGCGCGGCAAGTTCTTTTTTCATCTTATTGTGCTGGAATGGTTTAATAGCACTTAAATGAATAATAGCATCATCATTTAATGTAATTTAATTGGCATTGCTTAATTATAAATTAAAATAACAATTACTTAAATATGACATACAATTTTTAATGTGTTTCTCTCTTATACAGCTCTTATGCAAAATTATGAAATATTATTACAATTTAAAATAACTGTAATTTATTTACTTAGTAATCTTAGTATTGAAATCAGTTGTACTGCTTAATATTTTTGTTGATAGTATGATTAGATTTTATTGATGAATAGAAAGTTCAAAAGAACAGCATTTTTTCCCCAAAATATTTTTCAATGGAAAATGTTATAAATGTCTTTACTGTCCCTTTTGATAGATTTAATGTACCCTTGCTGAACAAAAATATTTATTGCTTTTAAGAAAAATCTTACTGACACCAAATTTTTGAACATAGTGTATGTCCTCTTTTAGATATTCATATAAATGTGCATGGATATGTGTGTGTCTGTGTGAAATACACAATCCCTGACCAGTCATAGCACCCCACACGCTCAGTTAGCTAGGCTGCACTGTCTAGCTAGCTAGCGTGTTATGGCGGTCACTATGAAACCTCTGAGCAGCACAGAGAGAGATAGAGGCCGGCCAGTTTACCTTCTCCATCCTTATCCGTCTCGACTGCTTCAATGGCCTCGATGGTAGCTGAAGAGGCACAGAAAGACAGACGGAGAGAGGGAGAGAGGGAGGATGGATGGGGGAGTTTATTGTGACAGTCATGCAGGCAGCACATTCCCCCAGCATTAGCTGCCAAGTAGCTGCCACGGGCAGGTAGCAGTTAGCGCTAGCTGGTTAGTTTCCCAGTATGTTTGTGTTTGCACATTTCAGATGGTTTAATTAGCGAAGAGAATGAACGAAAATGTTTCACCAAAAGAGAGGGGTTAGCAAAAGTGAGTGAGTTTGTAAGACACTGTCTTAGTGACCTTGAAAGAGAAAAGAGGTTGTGATTGGAAAGTGAAAGAGCAATGTTTGGGTTTGTAACTCACCACTCTGCAAGGTCTGTTTTCCTCCAGACAGTACGCCACTCGGCAGCATGCCAGTAGGGGTCAGACCTTTCAGGGTTAACACATTCTCACTCTCCTCTCTATAGAAATACACAACAGAAATTATGTATTATAATTACTAAAATTGAAATAAATATAAATTCAAGCTATAAATAATAATAATATTTACAAAAGCACACAACAAAATTACTAAAACTTAAATTGGTTAAAATGAAAAAATAAAATAAAATAAATAAAAGCTAATTAAAAATATTAACAAATATTATTATAGTACATAAATAATGGTAAAATATTACTAAAACAAATAAATATGCATTCAAGCTAAATATAAATATTAAAATAAAAACTAATAAAAATTAGAAAAATGACTGAAACTACAGTTAAAATGAAAACAGGAAATATAAAAATAAAAGCTTATTAAAAATACTAACATATACTTTTACAGTATATACAAACTAAAGTATTACTAAAACTGTACTAATATATATATATATAGTAGTCAACATTTTTAATGGATCAAAAAAGTTCATCAAAGTTGTCCTAAGAACTAAGCTGTTCTAAGAAGAAAGTTTTATGACAACTTTGATGAAAGGTTTTGATCCACTTAAAATGTTGACTACTGTATATATATATTGTGACGACCAGGGCGGGCGAGAGCCGTGAAGTAACGGCGTGAGGCCGGTGACGCAAGTGATAATGAGCGTCACCTGCGAGGCGCGCCGGCCTTGAGTCTCTCATGGAGGAGCTCCGGAGGCATAAAAGGAGGAGTGACGACAGTGAAGGACGAGAGAGGACCAGAGCTGGATATTATTTTATGTTTTATTATGTTTGTGTGGCTGGCAGACGTCCGCGAGGGTCTGCCAGCATTACTTTCATTTTGTATTTGTTTATTTTGAATTAAAGTTTTGTTGAATGTTCGCCGGTTCCTGTGTTTTATACATATATATATATAAGCTCAATACAAATATATATAAAAAAAATGATAAAAATGAAAGAAGCACAACAAAAAAACTAAAACTTAAAGTTAAAATGAAAACATAAAATATAAAAATAAAAGCTAATTAAACATGTTATAGTATATACATGCTAATCAAATAACTGTTAACATAAAACTGTTATATAAATAATACTAAAATATTACTAAAACTGAAATAAATATAAATTCAAGCTAAATAGAAATATTAAAAAACAAAAATGAATAAAAATGACAAAAGCACAACAAAATTACTAAAACTACATTTAAAATGAAAACAGAAAATATAAAAATACAAGTTAATTTAAAATATTAACAAATACTATTATAGTATATAAATAATATTAAAATAACATAGGTTATACTGTTAACATGAATCCTGAGCTGTCTTTTCACACTGCTATACTTTATCAGACTTTTATATTTCACACTGCAGACTTTTATATTTTCACACTCCCTTGTTTAACGTTCTTGTCTGCATAATTATGAGGTAAATGAAATTAATTGGACAAGCACAGCATGCAACCTGTTTTAATAACTGCCTGTCTATCTGTGGAAATGTGACCACATAAAACCTCTCTGGGGTGCTTTTCCCATACAACTATGTAACTCGCTGCTTAACCTCCATAGTACAATCAAGTTCTTTGGTACAATGCATCGTTGAAGAAATCGACTAGCAAGTCACAACCCGAAAACCGCATTGTTGCAAATTTGTCGTTCAACCACCGTGGTTAATGATGCCACGCAGGTGGTGGAGTAATAACTTTGAATTAATCCATTTGAGATCCAATTAATGCCCAAATCTTGCTATAAATTACAGACATGTCACCTGAGGAAATTAATTCTCATTTTTCTCAGTTATTTTGCTTTATTTCCAGATTCAATCATAGGCTTGTTCTTACATACTAGAGCATGTACGAACATGCGCGCCTTTCAAAAACGGCAAGTACAGGTAGGTACAGGTCTCTTTCTTGTTTTCTCATTATCACAACTACTTTTTTTAGCGTTTAGATCACAAGAAAACAACCTATATCGAGATAATGAGAAATAAATTAAATAATGCTGCATGCTTGACTTCCGTAGCAGGGAAACTATGCTTTTTCCCCCCAAGTGCGTGCATAGACATATGGAAACATTTTACTATAATATATTCATATTATATATGAGATATTATACACATATTTTGAAGAGCATCTAGTCTATGAAAGATATTTTATATTAAAGGTCACTCATTTATTTATTTATTTATTTTTCTTTGCATAGACTACACAAATGATAATGACACGGAATGTAATTTTGTCACAGTATAGCTATTGTAGTCTATATGTACATTGTACATCAATGCACATTGGCATGCAATCATATTCATCAGCTGCTCGCAGCGCGGGTATTTAAAGGTCCCGTTCTTCATGATCCCATGTTTCAAACTTTAGTTAGTGTGTAATGTTGTTGTTAGAGTATAAATAAAATCTGTAAAATTTTAAAGCTCAAAGTTCAATGCCAAGCGAGATATTTTATTTAACAGAAGTCGCCTACATCGAACGGCCAGTTTGGACTACATCCCTCTACTTCCTTCTTTAATGACGTCACTAAAACAGTTTTTTGACTAACCTCCGCCCACAGGAATACACGAGAGTTGCGTTTGTAGAGTGTGTTTGTCGCCATGTCGTCGAAACGCTGTTATTTTCATCCCGCAGTCCAATCACCGGGTCTGATTCCGGCTCAAATTGATAGGGTAAAATTAAAGACATGTTTACAATAACACTGAGCGCATGCATCTCCACGTTGCGTGACCTTTCCGGGCAAGATACGCTAAACTGCTGTCGAATCACAACACAGGAACCGCTGGCACAATCAGAACTCGTTACGTATTTCTGAAGGAGGGACTTCATAGAACAAGGAAGTCATCAGCCCGTTTTTATGACAGTGGAAACAGTGGTATACAGATAAGTAAATTATGTGAAAAATACTGTGTTTTTTTACACGCGAAACATGAACACATGTTATATTGCACACTATAAACACAATCAAAGCTTCAAAAAACCACGAAAAACGGGACCTTTAATGAGCAGCAGGTGCGTTGCATCTTCAGGTTTTCATTGAGGGGCCGAACCAAGCAGGTGGCAGCATCAGCGGGGTACAACGACTGTGGCAACGGGACGTACGTCTTCGTTCCCTCCTTCAGGGAACGAGGGTTACCTTTGTAATCGAGACGTTCCCATTCAGTCGGTCACGTTCGACATACGTCGGACAGACCGACGAATAGGAATCCCTACCAAAGCACCACAGGAGCTGCCCCTTTCCAGCGCTCTGTTGTAAGCCAGCTGAACCCCCTTGCCAGAGGATGGTGGGACAGGGCGATCACTGCTGTTCCCCAAAACTCACTCAGTGAGACTATTGGGTAACACTGGGAAAGCGTACCCTTTCGCTGGGAAAGGAACGCTGCGGAAGCCACATCCTTCACCGAAGGAGTTATGTGGAGAAGTACATATGGACTAACCTCATAGGCTCTACTGCATATGGAAGAACTGGGGTGACTCCAACCCGATGAAGGGTGGGTTCTCCCAGAGGGAAAGACATGGGATTCGTTTAGGAGCAACCATGGAACTAGACATATGGGATCCCTGTAGGGTCACACATATGGTAGCCAGCCTAAACCCGGTTCTCAAGGATGCAACGGAATATAGGCCTGGCGCCAGACGCTCCGCCACGTCGGCTGCCGAAGGGAGATCGGAGGACTCAACAGGGTCTGCCTTGTAGGAACTCTCTGGAGTAATAAGCGCATGTAAGCGCAGCAAGCCGACACTAAGCCGGGGCCTCTCCGTGCCTCTGACCTGAGGTGAGAACACGGGAGGAGACCGGCTCGACACGAAGGCTATAGAATCTAGCGAACGTGTTAGGTGTCGCCCAGCCCGCAGCTCTACAAACGTCTGTCAGCGAGGCGCCACGAGCCAGCGCCCAGGAGGATGCAACACCTCTCGTGGAGTGTGCATGCAACCTGAGCAGGCAGGGCACGCCCTGAGCTTGGTAAGCCAGGGCGATGGCATCCACTATCCAGTGGGCCATCCTCTGCTTGGAGACAGCCTTTCCCTTCTGCTGGCCTCCATAACAGACAAAGAGCTGGTCTGAGGTCCTGAAGCTTTGGGTTCTGTCTATGTACAGTCGCAAAGCGCGGACTGGACAGAGCAAAGCCAGGGCTGGGTCTGCCTCCTCCAGGGGTAGCGCTTGCAGGCTCACTACCTGGGGCCAGTTGCATAAACTTAGTCACTATATTAAGACTGTGTCTTAAGAACTAGTTTGACCAACTTGCAGTTAACCAAGGGGTAATCAATGTTAATTTTCCAATTCAAATTACACCAATCTACCTTTTTATGTAACAGACTTTAAAAAATTAAGACCACTCTTCAAGAAAAACATTAGTGTCTTAAAGACTAGTCTAAGTGGTTTATGCAACCGGCCCCTGGTCCCAGAAGGGAGTGGTAGGAACCTTGGGCACATAGCCAGGCCGGGGTCTCAGTACCCCCTAACTCAAGGCACGATTCATCGACTGAAAATGCCTGCAGGTCCCCTACCCTCTTGATGGAGGCCAATGCAACCAGCAACAAAGTCTTCATAGACAGAATCTTTAAGTCTGCTGACTGCAAAGGCTCAAAGGGAGCATTCTGGAGTGCTCTTAGCACCAGAGCAAGGTCCCAAGAGGGTATGGAGGGGGGTCGAGATGGATGTAACCGTCTCGCCCCCCTAAGGAACCTGATGACCAGGTCGTGCTTACCAACGGATTTGCCATCTATGTGGTCATGGTATGCAGAAATAGCAGCAGCATGGACTTGGAGAGTGGAGGGTGGAGAGGGACAGCCTACGCTCCAACCCTTGCTGCAAGAAGGAAAGCACGACTCTGATCAAGCATCTTCGGGGGTCTTCTCGGCGAGAAGAGCACCACTCGACGAACAGGTTCCACTTCAAGGCGTAAGCACATAGAGGGTGCACGTGCCGAAGTGATGGTGTTCAGTACCTCGGGGGATAAATCACCTAGAACCTCCGCGTCCCGTCCAGAGACCAGACATGGAGTTTCCAGAGGTCTGGATGTGGGTGCCAAAGTGTGCCCCGTCTCTGAGAAAGAAGGTCCTTCCTCAGAGGAATGGGCCAGGGAGGGGCTGTCGCGAGAAGTGAGAGTTCCGGGAACTAGGTCCGGTTGGGCCAATAGGGCACAACTAACAGGACCTGCTCCTCGTCCTCCCTGACTTTGCACAAGGTCTGTGCAAGTAGGCTCACTGGGGAAACGCATATTTACGAAGGCCCCAGGGCCAGCTGTGCGGCAGTGCATCTGTCCCGAGTGTTCCCTTGGACAGGGAGTAAAACAACTGGCAATGGGAGGTTTCTGGTGAGGCAAACAGGTCTACCCGAGCCTCTCCGAACTCTCTCCAAATCAGCTGGACCACCTGGGGGTGGAGTTGCCACTCTCCCGGCAGTGCAGCTCGTGATAGCTCGTCGGCCACACGGTTGAGCACACAGGGAACATGAATGGCACGAAGCGGCCTCAGATCCTTCCGACTCCAAAGGAGGAGAAGGGGGGCGAGTTGCGACATGCGACGGGAGCGCAGACGGTTGATGTACGCAACGGTCGCAGTGTTGTCCGTGCGGACCAGCACATGCTTGCCCCGTAACGGCCCTTTCAGGCAGCTCAGGGCAAGGCATACTGCTAGCAACTCAAGGCAGTTGATGTGCCAATGCAGTTGGGGGCCCGTCCACACCCCGGAAACTGCATGCCCGTTGTACGTGGCACCCCAGCCCGTGGTGGAGGCATCTGTGAATACCACAGCATGCCGGGACACCTGTTCTAGGGACACTCTTGCCCGAAGAAACAAGGAATCCGAGCACGGGCTGAAGGCTTGGCGGCACTCCGGAGTGATTGCCACCCGGAAAGTGCCAGTTGCCAAGCCCATCTTGGGACTCGGCCGTGAAGCCGGTGTTGAAGCGGTCTCATATGAAGCAAACAGAGTGGGGTTACTGCCGCTGCGGCTGTCATATGCCCCAGGAGCCTCTGAAAGAATTTCAGTGGGACCGCTGTCCTGCCTTGAATGTATTCAAGCAGTTCAACACCAACTGAACACATTCCTCTGTGAGGCGTGCTGTCTGCTCGACCGAATCCAACTCCATACTGAGAGAAGAGATCCTCTGCACAGGGGAGAGTTTGCTCTTTTCCCAGTTGACCTGAAGGCCCAACTGGCTGAGGTGACTGAGCACCAGGTCCCTGTGTTCGCACAACTGATCCTGCAACTGAGCTAGAATGAGCCAGTCATCGAGACAGTTGAGGATGCAAACACCCTGTTTTCTCATGGGAACAAGGTCTCCCTCCACGACTTCCGTGAAGACGCGGGGAGACAGGGCCAGCCCGAAGGGTAGGACCTTGTACTGATATGCTCGACCCATGAACACCAAGCGCAGGAACGGCCTGTGTCGAGGTAAAATCGAGACATGAAAATATACGTCCTTCAGGTCGATCGCTGCAAACCAATCTTGGGGACGGATGCAGTCGAAAATGCGCTTCTGCGTGAGCATTTTGAACGGTAGCTTGTGGAGGCTCTGATTCAAAACTTGCAGGTCCAAAATCGGTCGTAACCCACCACTTTTCTTTGCTACAATGAAGTAGGGACTGTAGAACCCTGACCTCATATCGGCTGGAGGGACCGGCTCTATCGTGTCCTTTGCCAGTAGGACCACGATCTCCGCACATAAGACAGGGCATTGACAGCTTTCACTGCAGTGAAGTGGACGCTCCTGAACTTAGGGGGATGCCGGGCGAGCTAAATCGCATAGCCGAGCCTGAAGGTCCGAATGAGCCAGCGAGACGGACTGGGGAGCGCTAACCAGGCTCGCAGAGACCGTACAAGCGGGATCAAAGGGACCGTAGGCGTCTGTAGGCGAGTGATAATGAGCATCAGCTGCGCTGCACCGGTCTCGTGTCTCACAGAGGAGCTATGGAAGCATAAAAGGGGGAGTGACGACAGTGAAGGATGAGAGAAGACCAGGCCTGGACTTTTTGTTATGTTTTATCATGTTTGTATGGAACCATTTTACTTTCGTTTTGTTGTTTGCCAATGAGCTCTTTTGGCGCATTTTGCTCTGGTGGAATTTTCTATACAGCATCGTGTGTAATGTACTTTTTCACCATGAAGTCCACAGTTAAACACAATTATTTAAATAATGTAGGCTGGCGCTTCAACAGAAGCACTGATTAACAACCCTGTTGCTCATTGTAGGGCTGTCATCAAAGGTATATAAGTTGGCGTTAAAGATCAGTTTCAGTATGGAGAAAATTAATAAAGTTTTTACTTTCAGAACCCGACTGTTGCACTCTATTTTAGTTAATAATAACAACACTGTGTCTTAGCCAGGCCGCACAAACACACACATATTGCTTTATTATTATAGTAAATTTTTTTATGTTGTAAACATCCAAACCACAAACATGCGTACCCAACCCATCCAGACTCACCGCAGGACTGAAAACATTTTGGCCATTTTGCCAATGGCACGGATCTTGTTTCTGATGACCTCCTTACGGGCAGCCGCAGCATTAGCTGAGAAGAACCAGGAAACAGGCTTATATTTCATAAACAACATACTGGAGCTAAATATTCTATAGAAGAATTTAAAATGAAACAATGTTTCTCTGTAAGTATCAGATGTCTAAGATTTTTATTTTTAAAGCTACAGTATGTCAATATGTCAACTGTTTGTTTGCAAAACAATTTACTGAAGTATCCACAATTGACAGGGAATGCCAAAAATTGCACAATAGGTTCATTTTAGTTGTCTTTTGGTCGTATTCAACTTTTAAAATTAGGTGTAATCGTTTTAAAAGTCTTGACCTGTGTGTTTCCAAAAATCTTAGAGGAGAAAGTTGAGGAATGTGCAGGCCTCACCATCAAAGATCTCATCTCCATCGTTCATAAGCTCATCGTCAGAGCAGATGCTGAGGACATTCACCAACATCTCTGTCACTGTGGAGGTGTCAAAAGTCAAAAAGGCAAGACAACAACAAAACAACAACAACAAAAACATAAAATGTCACTGTAATATTTATACACCGCCTAAACTCGATCCTTTAATCTATCTCTATCAAATTACTTTATAGGATCAAACTTTTTGGGTTTTTACCTCATTCTAGTTTTACTTGTTGAGACAGAATAGGTGAAATACAGTTTGTATCAGAGCTATTCCATCTTCTTTGTTTTAACAAGTCAAGACAACACCTGTCTACTATCCCTCACACACCCAGAATGAAAACGTGAGGAATTTAACCACAAAGTTGTCTCCGGGCAGAATGATGATGTCTCATGCTGTTTAGGAAAACCTTGTGTTTCCTCTTTCCCACCTTTTTCTCCAACAAATGGAAGCGACCAGGTGAAGACGTCCATGAAGTTGGGCAGCCAGTACGGATGTGGCGAGCAGTTGAACTGCCGTATGTTCATTACGTTGTTCTCGTATTTAAGCACGGCCGCTGCGGAGAGGCATTAAGGCTGTTATATTCACACATTACAAACATGTTTTTATGAACATAATTATCTCTATTTCTCTAATGAACATCTGTACCTTTCTTTCTTTTGCACATGACTGTCATTAGATATACACAACAAAAGCACAAAGATACATGAGACATGACAAAATCTATCAGCAACATGCCTTGGTCATATTTCAGAAAACTAACAAACTAACAAACTAACAAACAAACAAACAAACTAACTAACTAACTAACTAACTGTGGTATAGTGTGTAAAAATAATAATAAATAATTGTATTTCATAAATGATTGTATATTATATATTCAATATAAATGTATTATATACTTTATTTTAATTGATATAAAAATGTATCTACATTTATAACAGACTATATTTATATAGAGACTATTTAAATGTTGAGCAAGCAATCTCATTGCACCATGTGATGATGTGATTGATTGTAGATTGCATGTGTGTATATATATATATACAGTGCCCTCCACAATTATTGGCACCCTTTAGTAAATATGAGCAAAGGTGGATGTGAAAATAAATCTGCATTGTTTATCCTTTTGATCTTTCATTCAAAAATTCGAACCTTCCATCGAAGTAAAACAGTTGAAAGTGAGGGGAAACTCAGATTATGAAATAAATGTTTTTCTCCAACACATGTTGGCCACAATTATTAGCACCCCTAGAAATTCTTATGAGTAAATATCTCTGAAGTATATTCCCATTCATATTTAAATTTTTTAGCACACCAGGGTGACTAGGAGCATGAAATTGTCCAGCCATGACTTCCTGTTCCACAGGAATATAAACATGAGGAAACACAAATGCCAAATTCCCGTAATCATTCATGACAATGAGTAAAACCAAAGAATATAGTTCTGCTGTGCAGCAAAAGATTGTTGGGCTTCACAAAATAGAAAGTGGCTGTAAGAAAATACCTAAAACATTGCAAATCCCCATTTCCACTATCATGGCAATAATTAAGTTCCAATCAACTAAACATGTTACAAATCTGCCTGGAAGAGGATGTGTGTCTAAATCATCCTAATGTGAAGTGAGGAGGAAAGTTTGAGTGGACAAAGACTCTCCAAGAATCACAGTTTGAGAATTGCAGAGATTAGTTGAGTCTTGAGTCTCAGAAAGCCTAAAAAAATTACCAAACAGCACCTACATCCCCACAAGATGTTCGGGAGGGTTTCAAGAAAAATCCTCTGCTCTCATCCAGAAACAATCTCCAGCATATTCAGTTGTCAGACACGGCTGGAACTTCAAACAGGACTGGCTTCTATGGTCAGATGAAACTAAAAAAAGAGCTTTTTGGCAGCAAACTCACCAGATGGGTTTGGTGCACACATGGATAAAAAGTACCCCATGACCATGGTTAAATATACTGCAGGATCTTTAATGTTGTGGGCCTATTTTTCTGCTGGAGGTCCTGGACATCTTGTTCAGATTCATGGTATCATGGATTGTATTAAATACCAACAGATAAAAAAATCAAAACCTGACCGCTTCTGCTAGAAATCCAATAATGGGCGATGGCTGGATCTTCCATCAGGACAATGATCCAAAACAAACATCAAAACCAACACAAAAATGTGTCACTGAGCACAAAATGAAGCTTCTGCCACGGCCATCTCAGTCCCCTGACCTGAACCCTAAAGAAAATGAGTGGAGTGAACTGAAGAGAAGAAGCACCAGCATGGAGCTGGAATCTGAAGGATCTGGAGAGATTCTGTATGGAGGAATGGTCTCTGATTTTTTGTCAGGTGTTCTTCAAACTCATCAGGCATTATAGGTGAAGACTCAGAGCTGTTATCTTGGCAAAAGGAGGTTGCAAAACGTTTTGAATACAAGGGTGCCAATAATTGTGGCCAACGTGTTTTGGAGAAAAACATTTATTTCATAATGTGAACCCCCCCCCCCCACACACACACTTTCAATTCTTTTCCTTCAATGAAAGGTCATAATTTCGTGAATATTTTGAATGAAAGATCAAAAGGATAAACAATGCAGATTTATTTTCACAGCTGCTTTTGCTCATAATTACTAAGGGTGCCAATAATTGTGGAGGGCACTGTATATAAACTGAATTCAGACCTTTGTTGTTGTAAACGTCCAGGTAGTTTGGAGCAGAAAAGATGGTGATGAGAGAGGGGAAACCTGTGGTCTGACTCTTCCTGTACATACGGTAACTAAAAGGGCAAGAAAACAAAGAAGAGGTCATAGAAAATTACAGAATGACCATCAGAATTGACATGATTACAATTACGCTGAGATGTTTTCATTAACATTAATAACATTAATAATAATAAGTACATATTTGTAATATAAACCCTTTTCTACAGCAAGTATTTGAAGCCTAATGGATAAAAACTTTTCACAAAGCATAGTCTCAAATCATAAACAATAGTTTTAAATTATTTATTCTTTCTTTTCTATTTATATTATTATTTCTTTAAAGAACTTGGCCTTTATTGTGCGAAAGCATGCAATACAACACAAAATTATTAACATGAAATGCATTAAAGAAAATTAATAAACATTACAATGCATATTATTTTTTTAATAGTGTAATAGTGTAAAACTGTGTAAAATGAACTAATTTACTCAGTGAGTATGCTGTCTGCTGTTGGCGATTGTACAGATTGTTGTGGAGTATTATACTGACTGCTGTTTAGTTGACTGCATGGAATAGTTTACTATTGCGGAGTATTGTAGAGTCTCTTTGCACATTTAAAAACTACTCTCTGCATTATGCCTGAGACAATTACTGATAAAAAGGCCCGGGCTTAGGTGAATGCGTATGCATTGGTGGCATTTCAGATCAATGAACACTACTGTACAGTAATGTACGTGGATTATGGAGAATCAATGTCTCTCTGCGTCTGCTGGTCTGCTGTATCTGCACACTGATCATCCACCAACACATACTCAATCCAGCCTGTCAATATACACATATTGTGTGTGTTTTTAGGGTTTCTATATCTGTAGGAGGTGAGGAACAGAGCTGAAGAGAGAAAAGCAGTCATATAGAAAAGGACGGGTGGTCAAAGGTGATGTTGTGTGTTGTTTTCTTACCCTGCGTCCTGCGCCTCATGTGCCCTGATGACCGACAGTAAGTTGTTGGTCTGTAAAAACTCACACACTGCAGGATAGCTGTACAAAATAATAAAACAGACAAAATGAGGCATGGTAAACAATATTTAAAGTATATTAAATATTTACATTGATAAAACACTGATTCAGCAACTTATTTGGCTGAATAAATAGTTAGCTGGTCTGTTTTTGATGGTTTTAGAGGGGTTCCTGTCAGCTAACTAGCTAAACCCCAATAACAGGGAATGTTCTCACACTTCTCAAAATGTTAGCACAAAACATTTTGTATACATTGTTCATGGAACCTTTTTTCTTTCTGAAACATTTTAGTTTGACCTTTATCTAACATTTCTAACATCAAATGTTAATACTTGTTTCAGAATGTTCAGAGAACATTCAAAAGTAACATGCTCAAAATGTCTGCAGAATGAAATGTTTTCCAAGAAATTCATTGCTCAAATTCATTGTGTCATTGCTAATAGCCCAGCTAGCACTTGTGATTTAGATCTAACATCATTTTGAAACATTTTCACTAGGTTTCATTTGATTATACAGCTATCCTGATATTTCTGAGGTGCTCAGAAGTGTCAAAAACCATAGCGAGTGGATTTTAACCCATTGCTAGCGTGTGTATTATTGTCTTACCACTATGAGCCACCAGGGGGGAGCAGTGATGTAAATGTGAAGATTACAGTGAAAACCACTATCATTTCCTCCTCAAAATATATCTAAATGTGGTCCTAGTAAAGAAATGAAGGCCCAGATGTTGTGTTGTATGATCCCATGTTGAAAACTAGTCTTGTATGTTATGTTAATTTTACTTGGCAGTCTTTTCTATTTTTTTTCCTGGTATATGTTGAAAATGACAGGCCTTAAGTGATTTTCAGTACAACTAAAATTTGTAAAATTAAAATACTAATATTTATGTCTTAATTTCTTCATTTTCAAACATTAAACATCAAATGTTTATTTTGGTGTACAACTGAAATGCTTCTCCTTTATCTAAAGATTCTCCTCTGTTGGCTACAGGTTTAAAAACTCTTCTCATAGAAAATGTTGTGAAATGCTTCACTTAAAATTTGCAGTGTATATATTTAATTAAATTGCAGCCTTTGCAATTTGATAATCGCACAAAGTCATATTGTGATTTTGATTTTATTTTGATTAATCGTTCAGCCCTATTTTCTATCCTCTCTCCTTTTCCTGTTCCATCATTTCTGTATTTCTTTCAGGTTCTCACTATATCTCTGTATCTTCATATCTCAGCGGATCTGGCAGTAGTAGCCAGTTGTCATGGTAACAGCAGAGCGCAGATTCCCGTGGGATTGTGGGGATTCTGTGTTGTGCTGAGGCTGGTCACTGTTTGGAATGCTTTACAATTCCAATTAAACTCGCACAGCACTTCAGGCGCTGGACTTTTATCTACACCTTTATTTCACTGTATAACCGTTCCTTTCGTGATTCAGGAGACTTAAAGTGTCAACTCAGTCTCAGGTGTTTCTCCTAAAATTCCATAGGGAATTTTCCCTATTTGTTCAACAATTGTGTCATTTATGTCTCTTTATATTTATAAAGAGACATAAATGACACAATTGTTGACATACAGCAGTGGTTCTCAAACTTTTTTGGTCACTCCTCCCTTTAAACCTTTACAAAAAAGCGGCTTGCATTATTTGGTCTTGGAAGAATTCATATTGAGATCTCTGACATTTGATTGTGTAATTTAGGTATCTTCTTAAGTCTGAGACATTGTTGAGATCTATAGGCCCTGTTTACACCTGGTATTAAAATGCAGTTTGTTCGATCAGATCACAAGTAGACGAGAGAGACACATACCCGTTAAAACCTGGTGTTTTAATCTGTCTCTTTTGTCCATTTTCGACCACTTCTGTCTAGATTTCTTAGAGGGGAAGGTCTATGGGTGGGTAAATGTATGGACTTTTTCAGATCTGAGCGTCTACACTACGAAAGCAATCTGGTCACATGCGTTTTCGACTACCTCTGGAAGTGGTCTAAAGTGGAGAAGCTCAAAACCTTTTAGATCTCGTTTACACCTGTATTTAGCATTGTCCACTTGTGATCTGATCGATCAAAACACATCTTAATTGTAACGAGCCGGGACTCAGGCAGAGATCCATTTGCAAGCTTTATTAAATAGTGTGGTCGTACAGGCAGGGTCAAAGCAGGGGCAAACAGGAACAGCAAGGGCTAGGCAGAATCGTGGTCAGGATACAGGCGATAGTCAGGACAGGCAGATATCATTCACAGATCAGGAAACAATGCAAAGTCCAAAGGCTGGCAGCAGAGGATCATAAACGGTACACAGACAGGTTTGAAGACAGGCAGACAATAAACACAGGCAGACAATAAACACAGGCAGACAATAAACACAGGCAGACAATAAACACAGGAAACCGCTCGGAATTGAACACAAGGGTGAATCAAGACTTCGCAAAGAGGTGGTGTGTGAGTGAGTCTTAAATAGTCCAGATAATGTGCTAAGCTGTATGTGGCAACAGGTGATTGGTGTGGAGTGTGCATGTGACTGGCATGGAGGATTATGGGAAGTGTAGTCCAGAACTGACAGGATTCATGACATTAATAGTGTAAACAAGGCCATTGAGATACTAAAGAGATAGTGATTGTCAATTTCTATGTATGCTTCCTCCCCTTCATGGTGTCATCTTTATAATTTCTGCACCTCTTTTATCACTTTACAAAGTGATCTCCATAGAGAAGGTTGTGTGGTTTACCTGTAAAAGTAGGAGCATCCACGGACAGAGTTGTGGCTGAAGTAATCTTGGCTTTTTTCATTGCCAAAGTCCTCCAGCGGGTCGGACCACAGCAGATCACACATGGGGCCAAATGCTGGGGGCTCCTTGAACCTGTCCAACTGAGAGACAAACAAAGAGAGAGTGGTCTGTCTAGTGTCAAAATCACTAAAATGAAATATTAATAAATATGCTAATAATATTAATAAACATTATAAATATTTGAAAAATTTTTTTTATCTTATTATTTTACATCACACTGTGTTACCTTTTTTGCCCTGTGTTGCCAGTAAAAAAATATACCATTCTTTGACATACAAATAAAGCACACTAAATTTAAAAAGTCAGGGAGTAATAATTTTGAAAAACTGTGTGCTGTGTTTGTGCACAGCCTGTACATCGCTAAAGAAAATACACCAGAAGCATAAGGGGAGATTTAAAAAAGATTCGTCAAACATCTTCTGTTAGAGCTCATTCTTAAGTCTAAAACATTTCAAATCATCCAGTATTGCCAGTATTGTTTGGTAAGGACTATCTACAGTAGGTAACAGGAACTGAAGTAAATATATATATATATATATATATATATATATATATATATATATATTTACTAATATTTTTATGTATATACACACATAAAAGTTTAAAAGTTTGAGGTTGATATGATTTTCTTTTGTTTTCGAAAGTCTTTTATGTTCACCAAAGGAAAACAGTTGTGAAATATTATTATTTAAAAAAGACTGACTATGTTTTCTATTTTAAAATTAATTTATTTCATGGGATGTCAAAGCTAAAATTTCAGCATCATTACTCCAGTCTTCAGTGTCACGTGCTCCATCAGAAATCATTTTAATATACGGATTTGCTGCTCAAGAAACAGTTATTACTATTATCAGTGTTGAAAACAGTTGTGCTGCTTAATTATTTTGTGGAAATCATGATATATAGTTTTTCAGGATTCTTTGATGAATAGAAAGTAAAAAAGTATTTATTTGGAATAGAAATATTTTGTAACAATGTAAAAGTTACAAGTTATCAATTTAATGCTGTATTTAAATTCCTGACTGATCCCATATTATATATATAAAATATATAAATCCAATAAATCCAACCTGTGACCGATTTAAGTTTCACTTCCATGATCCATGACCGGCAGATGAGCATCTTCACGGCAGGGATTAAATCTTCAACAATGTCTGGGATAAAGTGTACAATTGGATGTACTTTGAAATGGTAAAAGATGATCAAAAAAAACGTATGATGCAAGTTGTGTTAACAGCTCATGTCCTAGAACTCAACAACGATTTAATTAAATTGCGTTTATTGTCTCTGCAGTTAAAAAGACAAGTTGACAATTCTAGCTATACTTTCGTTATTTTAATAATTTCTTTATTTATTGATCACTCTGGGTTATCTAATTTAACTATTTCTGACTTATATATGAATATATGTTCCACTGCACTTCAGGCATTTTGCAGTTTGACTTGATCATATTTCATTTTTTTAAGGCTATTTTCATTTATTAGAACGGTATATTCTGTTCTAATTCAATTCTGTAAATTAATGTTTGATAAAAAAAATATATAATTTTTTTAATTAAATTATTATTATTTTTTATTTTATTATTTTGTTTTTTGGTGCATCAGTGTTGCGCTGTAGATTAGTTAAAGCTCGCACAGGCAATTTAGCCGATGTAATTTGATTTGCCGACATATGAAATGTATATCTATCTGCAATGTGGCCTTTCTGCAGTTATAATATATATATATTTTAAAGTTTATTGATCCAAAATGTTTTTATTCATTTTCTTCTATATCTTTGAGAGTGTTCTGCACATCGTGGCTGTGAATGTTTATCCACATCGCCTTTCATTTGTTTAAAAAAGATAAAATCATTGTCAGTTTCGTCTATCACTTGACAGGCAGTTTGGTCGGTTTATTAGAAAGATGTTTCTCTGTGCTGTGTGTGAAAGAAAATAAAATTTGTCTTAAGCTGCGGGTAGACTATAGCAGGCCTTACTTCATTTTCCGTGTCTCGCTCCATCTCGTTCACAGTTCAGCATGCAAACCTTTCAAAGTCCGTGCGCACTCTCTAGCGGACTGTTGTTTTTTCTAGTGAACACCCCCCCCCCCCTTCTTTTATGATTCGACTATCAGTCGAATATAGGCAATCTGATTAGAATCAGATTCGACTACGTAAATCCGTAGTCGAGGACACCCCTAATATATATATATATATATATATATATATATATATATATAGTCATACACAGTCCTCCTCACCCTCTTAATGTCGTCTAATGTGTGGATTTCTGGAGACAGGCCACCATGAACACACAAAAACTGCTGATTCATCAGTGCAGCCAGAGGCAGACAGTCAAACGCATCCATGCACGCATCATACACCTGCTCCGAGTATTTGATTTTACCTGAAAGAAAGAGAGACAGAGATCACACACCTGCACAGAGCATCTGATTTCACCCGAGAGACACAGTGAGAGATAAAGAAAAGAGAGTGTAGAAGAGATACAGATGGAAGAGTATAAAGTAATGTCATTCCAGAGCTAAGAAATGAAGTGAGCTTCTTCTGAAGGGTTTATTTTCTCTGTATGAATATAATTTGTACATTAAGCTCCTGCATTCATTTACACTTTCAGAGGACACTAAAGGAGAGATGTGTGTGTGTGTGTGTGTGTGTGTGTGTGTGTGAGAGAGAGAGAGAGAGAGACAGTCTGTGCTGTGTCAATCTCACTGCTCCAAATCTACCAATCTGTTTAGCCTCATCACTGCATCACTCTGCATTATCTCTCCATCTCTCCCTCCATCCTTCTTCTAATCACACACAAATACTGTCTCACTAATGCCATTGGATCAATCAATATGTTTAATATAAGTTTTTGCTTTGTTGTAGTGTAGTAGTATAAGAATACAAATGCGCTCTGTGTCAAGAATCAATACTGAATGTGATGACCTTCTCGAGTGTGCATCACAATGAGTGCATGTTTAATCTAGTCATACTCTGGAGGAAAATTATATGAAAAATTACCCCACAAAACCTTTTTTAAAATTTCTTGAGGAGAAAAGTGTAAAATGTAAACAATGTTGGCTTTGTGATATTCTAAAAATGCAAAAATGTATTTTAGTATTAGAGTTACAATTTACCAATTCATCACAATGTTTATTTTATGTACGTATATTCAAATATATATATACATGTTATTTATTTAATAATTAATAGAGTTGAAGCATATTAAAATGTTTAATTATTTTATATATATATATATATATATATATATATATACACACACACACACACACACACACACACACACACACACACACACATAATAATAACAATACATTTAATGTATATCTAATTATATAGTTGGAGCATATTATTGTAATTCATATTTATTATGATTTATTAATTTATTAACATTTTTTCACATTAAATTATTTTAAATATATACATAAATAAATTTATAAAATAAATCAAATATAATAATAATAATAATAATAATAATAATAATAATAATAATAAAGATATTTATATAAAAATGTATATAAAAATATTTTTTTAATATATCAGATTTCAGACTTACAGTAGAGAGGAATATTATTACTGAATAATGACCAACATACAAACTAACTTTTTACCACAACTAAAACTCTATTATTCTAAGTAAAAAAAAAACATTTTTGACACACCTGCCAATGGCCGGTGACTTGAGAAAATTTATTGGCCATAAATATTTTAACAGACAGTTAATCAAAACATCAAATGTAAAATATCACTGCATGTTCTTCACTGTATAAATTAAACATTATAAGATGAATCCTTATTAAAGTTACAAAAGTTATTCAGTCAAGAGCAGTGAGTGATTTTGTCTCTGTCCTGTGTTATTTGATTAACAATAAAAACACAGACGGCAGCAGGATCATTAGGATGCTGTCACTTTAATACCAAATGCATGTGTTATCTTTTCAACTGTTTATGGTCCCTATAACCAACTATCAGAGATGGGCATTGTTTGACATAATTTTGTATGACTCTGTCCGTTCAAGTGCAAGTAGAAGTTAAATGCAGCTTAATTCAGTATTCAAGCACTATCTAACTTTCTGGGTGTGCGCTTTGGATGTTTGCACAGAGAAAACTTCCTACACAGCAAGTAACACGCTTGAATATTTAAATTGGAAAGGCTTAAACCTTTGTGATGATGCAGCACTGGTCCATTAACTCTCACATACATTGTTCACATTCATGTTTGCACAACATTGCATTGTTAGAAATAGAATTCGTAAAAATGTTACCGGACAACTGGCAATTGACACCGTTTCATATACTCACCAACACCAATTTTTACTCGCATTTGGCTATTGCCGAGTGTTTATTTTAGGCCCTGATCATACAGAATGATGTTTTTTGAAAGTGTGAAGATGCAGAAAGTTTTCTTTGATAGGTAGGTTTAGGGTAGGGTTAGGGGATAGAATATACCTTTGTTTGTACAGTATAAAAAACATCATGACTATGAAAAGTCCCCATAAAACATGGAATGTGTGTGTGAGTGTGTTCTGTCAGTCAGCAGATGGTAAGGAGGGCACTCACTCCTCCTCACTCCCCTCATCAGGGAAATCACACTCACAGGCTCCCTGGGCCCAGCATTAACAGGCAAATTAATTTTCTGCTAATCATACTCCCTCTTTCTCTCTCTGCATCTCTCTTTCTGTCTGACAAGAGACTGCTCCAGAAAAAGACCTCCATCAGAAGAGATGAGAGGTGAACTGGTGTGTTCATAGCAAATGTATAGTTTAAAACTTTAAAATGTAAGTGTAGAGACACTGTAACTAAAAAGACAAAGAGTTTTCCTCATGCAAGTACTCACATTCTTGTTTGAAAGTGAAATATTCAGTCAAATGTCTACATTCATGGTTTCCCCGCAATAGAAACAGCGTCTTTGGGTAGAGGATTTTCAGCGACCAGAGGTAAAGGACACACTGAAGGAGAAAATATAGATAGAAAGAAAGATGCTTTCACAGACCACACCAAGATATCAGGACAAAGATGGTGTGTACTACAAACTAGGGTCCCTAAGCTAGGTGAAAATGAACCCTAGAGCAAACTCACCTCAATACTGAAGTACCCTCGGTCCACGTAATCCCCTAAAAACAGGTACCTTGTTGTCGCAGGAGACCCGCCAACCTCAAATAACTTCATTAGGTCGAAGAACTGCCCGTGGATATCACCACACACTGCAATATGACAAAAAAGTTTGGCTTTAGCTGAAGGAAACACTCGTGCTTGCAAATCAAAATAATTAGCACAATGATCATTTGAAAAGTTGTAAATATAAATATTGAAAGAGAAAAACTGAAAAACCCTGAGGTCACCCAGATGTTTGACAAAGACCAATCACAATTCAGTACACAAATAATTTTGTAAAGTTAGTTATCAGTGTAAATCGACGGCATGATACTAAAACTTGAGCTAAAACTAAAAAAAAAAAAGGATATTTTTATATATTTTAGGATTAGAGTTATAATTTATTTGTTAAAATGTTTAATGATTTTAAACATATTTAAAATAAATAAATAAATAATAATAATAATATTCGTTGGTAGTTATCAGTGTAATTGAAAGGAAGATTTAAAACCATTAAACTTAAGTATCTACGGAACAATGTTTAGAAAAAGAAACAACATTTCTAAACAAAATGCAAAAAAATTATTAAAATGTTTTATTTAAAATATTTAAAATAATAATATTATTTTTATATAGATATCAGTGTAAATCAAAGGCAGCTATTAAAACTTTCATTGCAAGTTTCTACTGAACAAAGATGATAAAAAAACGTACAATTCTAAATAATGCAAAAAGTATTTTACAGTTAGATATCATTTATTGATTTATTAAAATGTTTATTCATTTTAAAATAAATAAATAAATAAAGTTTCTACTTAAGTTTATAAAAACCAAAAACTGCATAGCAAACTTAAAGCTATGAAGTTATTAAAGTATATATAAATATTAAACGAAAAATTAAATGTTAAGTGAGAATAGACAGATATGTCAATGAGAAAAGGGTTCTTTGCAGTCTGATCTGCTATCTAACAGCCTAAACCTTGACACCTTGCTTTCATTGGGAAATGTAAGTCAACACAGGAAAGAAAATTGTGCTTGTAAACTGTTTTCATGGGGTCAGCAAATAAAGCAGTCATACTGAAAACTCTCTTTCAGTATGTAACCTGCTATGAGCTCTATGAGCAACAATCATGTAAACTCTGAAAAGAAATCTATCTAAAAAAAAATTTTTTTTTAGATAATTTCCCTCATTTTAATAGGTCCTATTAGCAACCATAAATGGTTCCTGCATTTAATACGTGTTCTGCAGAGGCAAGGGAGGCAGTGTCTCCTCAAAAAAAAAAAAAAAAAAACTGGAAGAGAAAATAATCAATATTACAAAAATAAAACAAAGCAAATATTACAAAATGTGACATTAAAAAGTGTAAAAATCACTTGTGTTTATAAAGTAACACTGTCCAACAGCGGCACCAGCAGGTAAAGTTACAGCAGGAATATGTTTCTCTCTTGACTCCCCTGAGCCCATTTAGTTTTAAAGAGCACAGTGGGTTTGATTCGGGTAATTGAAAGTGAATGGGGGCAATGCCTGCATCACGCTATAATTGGATATGATTGGTTTGTGCAAAAAATCCCACCTCTTTTTTTGTGCGCGTTCTCAGATTGGCCTGAACGAATACAATGATGGCATTAATGGGAACAATAATTAAAAAGTAAGTATACAACTCAGCCACTTACATATCACCGCTTTTTGTCACGGCAAAATCAAAATTGAAATAGCCTGAAAACATATTGACTGTGGGGGTTTTTAGTGAGCAATCAGCAGTGTTGGTCACATTGCTTTAAAAAAGTAATTAGTTATAGTTACTAGTTACTTCTCACAAATAGTAACGGAGTTAGTAACTGAGTTACATCATTATAAAAGTAACTAATTACCAGGGAAAGTAACTATTGCGTTACTTTAAAAAAATAAAATAAAATAAAAATATGCCAAATAAATTGAATGCCCCCAATATTACATATAAATCTAAGAATAAATTATTCTTGATGCGACTCCTGACTCATGATCCGCTCTTGCTCACGACATGAAATTTCTCTGTACTGTGTTGGTAGCCATTAAAGAAAATGTAGTTTCATATTTATGTTTAAATAGTCCTATGTTATGTTTTAAATCCATTTATTCGATTATGAAAAGTTAGTGAACAGCATGAGTAAGATGCTGCGCAAATATATCGGGAGACATGGAGTGGGTCAGATAAGATTTTTACCACTTCATTAAGTTTTGCTTTGTAGAAAGCCTTTCTTTAAAGTGAATTTCGTTTTGTAAAAGTTGTATCTTAGTTTTAATCAATGTTTCATCTACAAATTGCTTTGATTTAATATATAACAAGCAAATACAGCAGACAATAAAATCATGACATGGAGGCGCGGGCGCGATCACTGGCGCGTGAACTGGAGCGCGTCTTAAATGAACTGAAACTCAGAGGCTGCTTGCCTCGCAGACATGAGAAATATATCTATAGAATGCTTGAAATATCTACTTTAACGAAAATGAAGTTATTAAAAACGAAAAGAAAGAGGCTACTCTGATTATGTAGCCTAATCCGAATGAAATGTGCATTATCTCTCTAGGCGCGTCCATATGAGCAGATGATCAGCAATGAGAATCAGCAATGTCAACTTCATCTTTGCAGCCGACACTGATTCAGAAAACATTACTTTATTAATAAACAATTAAAATGTCTCCTTACTGTTTTTGTCACACTCATAATCATTACTTTTGCCGGTTCTTTATGGCAATTATGCGTGCCATTGAGTGCTATATAGCCTTTATTATGTAAACGCTCCTTATTATGGTTTATTCTCTCCAGTATTTAAGAAATTAAATTAATATAAATGTGATTAGTCAACTAATAGCTTAAATGAACAACTACTAGTCGACTAGAAAAAAAACTCATTTCACATATTTTCGATCAAGCATCAAAAAGGGTATTCTGGTTTGAGCTCGCGCTTTTTTTGTCAGTAACGGTAACGGTGTTGTAACGGGAGAAAAAGTAATTCATTTGATTACTCTTTACTGAAAAAAGTAACGCCGTTATTCCCATCACTGGCAATCAGTTTGGGGAAATTAAATTTACATCTTTGTGTCTATGTCTGTGACCAATGTGTACAAGATTGAAGACTGCTGAAAATAAGTAGACTATTAATAGAACAGCTGAACATTAGTTCACAAATAAAACATATTGTTTAAATTGTTACTGCCTTTAGTTATTATTTTGGAATAAATGTAAAAATGTATGAAAACACTAACTTGATGAAATTTATACTTGGTTTTAATAAATAGAACATTACATAGTTAGTGTAAAAATACAAAATATAATTGTATTTGGTCTCTCTTTTTTATGTAGCCTAATGTTTATTTAACCAGGAAAATTGAGTGTAACAGGGACATAAATTTACATTTGATTTATATAAAAAAAAATTATGTAATGCCATGGTGTAACCACTAGTTTCCTATATAGTTCTATATAAAGTCGCTTATAAATTCTGCTGTGGTTTTTAAACATTACATTTGTCATTACATTACATTTTTATTAAGTTGTGGATTTGGATTTATACTTAAGACATTCTCAAAGACTACTCTTTATCAAGGTTTAGATTTTTTTTTTTTTTTGAAATGTTGATTCGATTTGTCGTTTTTTTGCATTCATTTTACTACAGTCAAACCTGAACAAAGAGTGCTTTGTTATACATACTATCAAAATTCAATAAAAATATAACAAAAACAAAACAGGTATGTTTTATTGCAGCTTAATAATTCTGGGTTTGATCTGATTTCAAACTCTTATTTGAGTCTTTTAGCTCAATTTTACCATATTGTTACAGCCATACTGGTTCTTTTGTGTGTGTATAACAGTGTGTTGTATATGTGTGTCTATTAATGTGTGTGAGTGCGTGTTTGAGTGGGTTTTGTACTCTTGATGTTTTAGAGTGTAACGTCTTTCATGCTCTTTGTTTTTTTACTGCTTTGCGGCTGAATTATTGATTTTATTTTATACATTTGCATAAACTTGCTCTGTGTTATAGTCATGCTAGTTCATATATATGTGTATGGGGGGAAGGGGGTGTTTCGGTGGTTGTGTCTATTTTGCACTCTTGACATTTTAGAGTGTCATCCCTTCATTGCTGTGCACTTTTTGTCTGCACAGTGGCTGATTTGTAGTTTGTACCATCGAAAGATTCTCTGAGTTTCTGAGCATATTTTTTCATATTTCCCATTCATTTAATAAGTCGGTCATTTTTGACAGTGAAGCAGCCATGTGCATGTGACTATTTTTTTACGACCCTTTAACATATCCGAATCATGTCCATGATTTTTTTTGTGTGTTCACATAGTTAATGCGACAAAAATCACCAAATGTCATCCCATTCCGACGAAGCAAAAAATTTTCACATTTCAAAACGTAAAATGTTTTGGTCATTTTTGACCGAAGAGGACCAGAGGGTTAATTTAAAATGTCTCGGGTTACTTGACTGTTCCCTGAAAAAGCGGGAATGAGATGATGTGCTTGATTTTAAGTGCTATTGGGAAAATGTCCTTGTTTGACTGGTTGTGAACACATGTGGCAAACACTCCAAAGAATTTGGCTTAAATAACCTCTGATGATGATGTCATTGGAATGCGCATGTCAGAGGCTATGAATAGATGTAAGACAGGTGCTTTTGTCTGAAGAACGTCCTGAACATGCTCTCAGTACAGCAATGTGGGCACAAACATGAGAGGAGCCACAAACACGAGCTTGAGATGTCGATTCAAGTAGATTCAGCCCGGAGTAACATGAACATCCAACCTATAGAATCTAATGAATGTGTGCGGAGAGGACCAGCCTAATGCATCACAAACTTGCTGCAAGGGGGTGCCTCTTGCTAAAGTCCTGGAGGACGCGACCCCCCTGGTAGAATGAGCCCTAATGCCTAGAGGCGAATCTTGACTGCATGTCTCATAGGCTAGGATGATAGCATTACTCACCCAATGTGACATAGTCTGCTTTGTAGCCATGGCCCCCATGGCAAATGAACAGTTGCTCTGACTTACGGCATTGGCTAGTACGGTGGACGTAAATCTGAAGGACTGTGGCCCCTCAAGGACCATGGCTAAATCTTGGATTCCGACAGGAGACCTTAGTCGCCTAGTTCCACGAATGAAGTGGGCAATCAAAGGGTGTTTACCCACTGAAATTCCGTCAATCAGAGCGTGGCATCTTTTTTGGGAATCAGACAATATCAGCTATAATAACCTGCTTGTCTGGGAACATTTTCTATGGCCCCTTTGTCCAGCAGAGTCTGCAGCTCTTGTATCAGCAAGTGTGCCTGATCCGGATTCACGGTAGTGGATAGCACGCCATTGAAATGTGGAGGGTGGCATGCAAACTATATTCTGTAGCCCTTTTCTATGGTTCTCGAGACCCAAGGAGATATGTTTGGCAGTAGCTTCCACGCTGCCAACTTCTCTGCAGGGGCAACTAATTTTGATGCAACGTCAAGTGACGCAGTGTCTTGTGATGCAGTGTCTTGATGGGGAAATGTAAAATTTTTCGTGTCCTGAAAAACGGCAAGAGTCAACTGAACATTTAATATTTCCCTGGAAACCACTGCCCCCCAGTCTTTACGAGGGGGAGCACGACTCGCCAATCTCTGTTTCTGAGCTTCTCATTTCTGAGAAGTCAGACCTGGTTGGGGCTGGGTGGACGATAGCCCCGACCATTGGCCATGGCGGAGGCGGAACAAACGCCTCCTCTTGCTTCTTAGCCTCCTGGAACCTACTGAAAACAGTATGGAATGAGTTGCGGTCCAGTTTTTTGAGCAGCTCCACCTGGTATGCCTGCAACACCGCCATGGTGTGCAGGGCAGCACCAACCTGACCTGCCACCTGAAAAGCTATCCCTACCAGCGTAGATGTAATTCTGAACGGTCTGGAGGGAAGCACAGGCTTTTTGAGTGATGATGTACTGCCAGGGAAGAGATAGTTCGCAATCGTTTCTTCAACCTGGGGCATAATCGTATGCCCCAGGTGCCTTTGCATCAACGATTGTCGAATAGATTGACATCGTTGCACAAAGACACAAGAAGAATAAGGCTTATTCTATGATTTAGTGAGTTCATGATGTAAATCAGGAAAGAAGGGGAGGGATCGTCACTCTGGTGCCCCCCCCCTCCCCAGCCACCCGACAGAAATCTACTGTCTAACTTGGATTGCCTGGAGGTCTCTTGTTCCTGTGGCCAGTCTAACTGAAGACTGTCCACAGCATGAGTGACTACCTCAAGTAACTCATCGTAAGATCGATCGTCACGAGAGGAGCACTTGGAGGCAGTCAAGACAAGTCATCTTCATTTATATAGCGCTTTTTACAATACAGATTGTTTCAAAACAGCTTCACAGTGAAATAGGAAAATTAATTGACAGAGATTGTTTTGGCTTTACAGCAGCTCTAGGAAAAAGTTATTATCGAGCTATCGGGCCAAGATCTGGCAGACTACGGTAAACCTTGGGATAAACACTAATATTAGTGTAGACGCCATTCTTCTTTTGATGTAGTGAGTACATCAGGTGTTATGGGCAGTACACTTGATATCCATATCAACAAGGCAAGTAACGTCCTCAGCCCAGTCTGAAGAAGTTCCGGAGCGTGCTTCAGAAGCGGACGCGAGGACTGAAAGGGACTCATCTCCTGCTCTCCAGCCAGATTGACATGCGAGCCCCATGATATTAACATGATACTAACTCCTAACGAAAGGGATAGTTTGAGAGGAAAGAGTTTGTTTCAGCACACATGGACACAATGCAGTTTTGAAGACAAAGAACCTGATGAGCGCACCTGTCTCACATCTATTTAGTGCTTAAAATCAAGCGCAGCATTGAGTGTAGCTTTTGATAGGGAACACCACCGCACACTGTTGATGTTGTGATGTGCAAAATATGTTTATTTTGTCAACTGAAGATTTTGTGTCTGACTATGGTGACAAAATTCAATAGTTACAGCTGAAAATCAGTTTGAAACCATTCAACAAACATTTTGTATATTAAGATAGGAAGGAAAAAGCTGTCTACATGCTCATAGAAAGATCACCATCCTGACTGAAATGTGTGTGTGTATGTGAAAAAAAGAAAGACAGAGAAAGATAGCAGAAGATATGGCAAGTTTTGTTTTATATCTAATGAAGACATCTAATTGGAGCTTTTCTCATGTGAGAGTATGTTCCCAATGGGAGGTCAAAAGGCTAAAGACCACAAGGTCTGGAATGACTGAAAGCACACCAAGCTAACCACCTCTCTCTCTGTGTATTGGGTTCCAGGGAATTAAATCAGTTATCCAACGTCCCATTAATGTTTAATGATTCCTGTGTGTGAAATTCACTAGGCCACCAGCTGATTAGGGTTCAGAAATGCATGCTGGGAGAGAGGGAGAGGTTCGGTCTCAGGTGTGAGGCCAACGCAAGTGGGAAAAGTTCCCTGTGTTTAGCTTCTCTGATGGTAAAATGATGGTAAATGATGGTACCTTCATTGCTGTGGAGCAATATCTTTGTCCTGTGTCAGACCTGCTGAACCTTACTTTGACTCATGGGAAATTAAAGTCACTAGGTGCAGTTCATTATCTGACCTCTCCTAACAATATCATTTATTCTCCAATGTCATCTCAGACTGTATTTTCAGAACTTTTCTACTAAGGTGAGAGATCTGTTTTTCCTGTTATAAAATTCATATGTAGTCATTCTGACTCACCACAGAGAATTACATAAATTCAGAGATTTACTTTTTCATATTCATATTATAGTATGCTTAGCTGAATTTTTAGCATCATTACTCCAGTCTTTAGTCTCTCATGATCCTTCAGAAATCTTTTGCTGCTCAAGAAACATTTCTGATTATTATAAATGTTGAAAACAGTTGTGTTGCTTAATATTTTTTGTGGATGATATACTACCATTTAAAGGTTTGGAGTAAGTAAGAATAAAAAAAAGAAAGAAATTATTACTTTTATTTACCAAGGACGCATTACATTGATCAAAAGTGGCTAAGAAAAAATTAAATTAAAAATAGAAAACTTCTTTTAAATTGTAATAATATTTCACAGTATTACTGTTTTTACTGTATTTTTGATCAAATAAATGCAGTCCTGGTGAGCATTAGAAACTTTTCTTCCAAAAACAAAAATCTGAATTATCCCAAACTTTTGCCCTATAGTTTATGAATTTGATATTTATTTAGAGATGAAAATAACCTTCAATGACCATATATGTTAATAATATAATAAAACATCTGTTTTTATCTACAGATCATGCCCTCTTTTCTTTTTAGTGATCAGTAACCTGTGACGGGGGCCTCTATGTCCAGCATGGTCTTCTCTTGGCGGAGGATGGCGGCCCCCTCGTTGATGATGCGTAGGGCAACGGGCTCCTCCACGCGGCCCTCTTTAGTGAGGTGAGCCTTCAGCAGGTCCACACGTGGTTTCCCCTCACAGTCGAACACCTCTCGCATGCTCAACCTGTGGCTCAGTGGAAACGGCACCGCTGAAAAGAAAGAGAGGGACAGAGAAAAGAGTAAATGATATAGAAATCCAAGAGGGAATAAGATTACAAAAAACATCCACTGTAGAGTGACACATCCAGAATACTGAACAAACTTTATTCCTGAATTCAGCTAGCATTCAGGCCAGAAAGCACAAGATATAGTCAATGGCACACATTCAGAGGGCTTCCAGATGACTTTGTGAGGAACATGAGGATGAGAAACCAGACTGACTACACAATTTAGGGTACGTTTACATGACAACGATATGCTTAAAACAGAGAAGTCTTTCCTTTGAGTTCTCTGCATACAGATACCATTGTCAAAAAGATCCCCATTCAAACGAACCCGTGAAAATGACTAAAAACGCTGTATTCTGCTGGCAGACCATTAGATGGCGATGAAACACTATAGACCGAACATGTAATGCCCTTGTGCATGGCATCATCCTTTTCACAGATTTGCGTTTTTGTTGTTTATACAGAGACCGTTTTCAAAAACTTGCACTTTGAAACCTGTTTTCAAACATTTGCGTTTTCAGGCCACCAAAACGCTGTTGTTGTGAAAATGAATGACCAAAACACATAAAAAGTTTTCCGTTTTTAGTTGAAAATGGTGTCGTGTAAACGGCACCTTAGATCAGGGGTTTTCAACTCTGGCCCTTGAAGTCCAGAGTTTGGCTCCAAACTTGATCAATCTCACCTGGCTTTAAGTTTCTAGTAATCCTAATGAGCTTTTTTTTTTATCTTGTTCAGGTATATTTGATTAGGGTTGGAGCTAAACTCTGCAGGAAAGTGGACCTCGAGGGCAGAGTTTAGAACCTCAGATTTAGATGAAGGAAACTGAGGAATATCCAACACAATCTACTAAAATAATATTGCTAAATAATACTATTGATTCTAAGTGATTACAATTTTCACCTTGTGGAAGAAAAAACAAGTGAAAAATCCCATAGAAGGAAGAATCAACTTGAGGGTGGGCCAACATTCCTAGACATGCATACCAATAAATGTTAATATACTAATTAAACATTAAAGCACTCACACATTTACTAGAATTTCTAAAATGCTTACTTACAGTTGTTTCAACCAATTTAATCTGGATTTTACAGTCACCATGAAATCAAAATGGAAAATTATTTTTTTTAAAAATGGAATATTGCAGTATTTAATTTAAATTATTTATCGAAGTACATGTTTTTTTCTTTTTTTAAAAATGTGCCACAATCTTTAATCAAAATAACTTTCCATCCCTCTTGCAGCGACATATCTTCTCTTCTCTGATGACACATTTACAGACCTGAGGGAGGTGTTACTCATGTGTCACTCACATGAGATTCACCAATTGCAAACCACAATTCTCAAAACTGAGTCCCACCCTACATCACTGAGTCCTGCCCTAAGATTAAAAATACTAACTTCACCTTTATTTGTGAAGTTAAGTAAAGAAAAGCGTTCATAAACATATCCCGACATGTGAATACAATAATTTTGTGCATGCATTTCCAACTATTTTTCAAATAGATTTAAAAATACTAATAGCAAAGTCAGTCTTTTTAATATCTCTTTAATTGTTCTCATAGACAGAAATCATATGAAAATGAGAGCAAATGAAGATTTAAGGCTGCTGCTTCTCAGATTGTTCTACTGAGAAAGAGACCCTCACGTGTGTATCCTCTATGGGATTCTCAAAGTGTGGTCCGTAGCCAGGAAAATAAATTTAGAAATAAAAATTAATGAAATAAATTTAGAGCCCTATGATTTCCGCAATGCGGAAAACGTGGACAGAATTGAGGAATCCAGTCACAAAAAAATTTACAGTATAATGCGGTATGTCACAAAATTTGGCAAAATCTGGATGAATAAATCAAAAATAGGACTGTACACCATCAAATTGAGATATTCACTAGTGTCTGTGAATATTAAACCTGAAAAAGACTGCTATGTAAATACAAAGTCTGTTCTGTTCTGCGTGTCTCTGTATGAAGGAGTGCCGCAGATGTGCAGTTTCATCAATACTTAAACAAATGCGATGCTCATGGTGTTTTTAGTGTTTGCTGTCTCACTATATAAGGACATGAACACATGAACTTAATCTCCAGGGGCCCGTTTCAATAAGGAGGTTCAACCAACTCTATGTTAATACTTGAACTCTGAGTTGACTGACCCTGAGATGGGACACTCTAAGTTTTAGGTTTTAGAACAGCTGAATTGAGTTAGTTTAATCAACTCTGAGTAGGATGACTCTGGAGCTCCGAAATTACGATTATGATTGTTATCTATTTTTTTGGTATCCCACGAGCAAAAAAATAAAAAAAATGTAACTTTGACAGTCTCTGCATGATGAAAATATGTGCAATAAATGAATGTACTTCACAAAATGCTTTTCTTACTTAGTGTTTTTGTCTTGTTGTTTCCAGTCAAAATATCTAAAGATTCTTAAATTAAGATGCATCTTCTACAATTATCTGCCACTGGGGTAAGAAAAATAATCTTGTTTTTCATTTGCATTAAGATTATTTTCCTTCATTTCAGGGTTAACATACTCAAAATGGGCCTCAGACATGCTCTGAAAGTCACTTCAGCAATCCACCATTTAATTTGATAAAACTATAGTCATACGCACACAGAAATACAAGGTCTTTATGACAACCCATCAAAATAAAAGTTTGGTTTAACTTGAAGAAATTATAACAGACACATATCAGTATTGTACAGTAGAGTGTACTTCTCACTGTAATAATATTAAAAGTATTAAAACTTTATTTTTTTTAGGAATAATCACATCTGTTTTGCAGCACTCTGCCAAAAAAATAATAGGAATTGTTCATTTTTTTTCTATTACATTTTAAAAGATTTTAATGTTTTATGCCTTAATTTCATTATCACATTTTTTGATAATAATTTTTTTTATTACATTTTAAAAGATTTTAATGTTTTATGCCTTAATTTCATTAGCACAGTTTTTGATAATAAATCTGTATTAAAACATAAAACTTTTTTAAAACATCTCATAGGACCCTGTTATTGCAAATTATTAAGTTGTTATTCAATTGATTAGACATGCTTCTCGATTATTAAAACTGAATTTAACCATTCAATTGGAAATTTAAAAAAAAATAAAATTGAGAAAAAAAGAAAACAGATTTTATATTGCTGTAAAAATGTATTTTTGTTTTAAACTTTTAATAAATCATTGATAAATTGTATACACTGTATAATTTCAATTAATTACACATCCTTTTTTATTATAAGAGTAAAAATTGCAGCAAGCATCTGTTTAGTCACTGTAACAATTCCTTGGAAAATGTTCTCACCTCTAAGGGGTCCCTGACCCCAAAACGTTTGAGAACCCTTGCTCTAGAGATCACAGCAATTTCTCAAACTGTGCTCAGATTTACCAAGATACCAAAATCTGCAATACAATAAGATTCAATATGAACAACTCACCAGATTCTTCCAAAATTTTACATGGAAAGAAAAACAATAACTTAATTTTAGGAAGATTTATTTTATGAAATTTATTTTATAAATATGTCAAACTCTAGAGTTTGTAATTAAAGTGTTTTAAAGAGAAAAGGGTCAGCAGTGGCAAGTAATCTCAATAAAACAATAGCGAAATTGGTTTATTCTCTTTTTTCACATTAAATAATAAGCCGGAAGATGATGGAAATGATGAAAAAAAAGGAAAAAACAAATGTACAGCAAAATAAATAAATATATAATAAATAAATAAAAAGAACATAGAGAATGGGAAAAAGACAAAAAAAGTCTGCAAAAAGGTGAAATGAGAGTAAAACTGTGTAAAAGTGTAAAAGTGTTACCGGGCAACAGCAGCCAGAGGTTGGCATGCCACCAGTGAAGCGCATCTCACACACACACACACACACACACACACACACACACACACACACACACACACACACACACACTGAGTCATAGCAGCCCACATGCTAACCCATTTCTACATCCAAAAAAATGTGTTTTCAAAAACTTATTTTTCAGCCTATATGCAAGAGTTTGAGCTGTGCAGATGCGCTGCAGCATACAAAAACACTAAATGTGAAAATGAATAAAGTCAGACAATATTTACATATTTCAGAAACAGAGTAATAGAGTCTGTTTCTTGATGCAACTTTCATGATGCAGAACATCAGTTCATACAAAGAGCAAAATTTCATTGTCAGAGGTTGCTCTTTTGTAGCTCAGGAAAATCAATTGAGTTCTTAAGGAGTTCACTTTTTCTTATATTCCTTGGGAGAAATAAAAATAGACACAAATGGGACAAAGGTTGACAGAGAAAGTACATTCAATGAGTGCATTTAGCCTAGAACACAGCATTGTTTTGGATGTTCTGTAAGTTCTGTCACTAAATATGTCATAAAAGTTTTTTTTTTTGTTTTTTTTTTGCATATTTAGGTTCAGTGTTAAAAATGACAGTGTGAACGCTAAGCGAACCAGGACTAAATGTATAATTTTCTTTTTTGGTCTGGACCAAAAGAACCAAGAGAACTGAACTATAAGTGTGAACACACTCTTGATGAATTTGATGAGAAATATTTAAGTTCATAATAAAATCTCTGACTTTTGATTGGAAAACATCACAAATGAGATCTCTTTAATATTTTAGTTGTTTCTCGATGAGATAAATGGAGAGCAAATGTCTTTTGTTTATGTCTGCTGCATCTCTGTTGTTTTTCCCACATGTGACTCCTCTAGAGATTCAGAAGAGATCTCGACAATGTCTAAATGAATCTGGGATGAAGATTTGTAATGCCATTAAATAGTGCCCAAGTTTTTGAAGCTCCAAAAAGCACATCATTAAAGTAATCCATATGACTCCAGTGGGTTAATAAATGCTTTCTGAAGCGAAGCAATGGGAAAAATATCCATATTTAAAACTTTATAAACTACATACGCGTTCACAAGGCACTTTAATGAATCCACTGGGGTCGTATGGATACTTTTATGATGGATGGATGGAATGTGCTTTTTGGAGCTTCAAAAACTCAGGTGCTGATCAATGCCATTACAAAGCTGGGAAGAGCCAGATTATTATTTAATATAACTCAGATTGTGTATGGCTTAAATAAGAAAGTCATATACACCAATCATGGTTTGACAGTGAGTAAATTATTGGATAATTTTAATTTCTGGGTAAACTATTCATTTAAGTCATTTCTCCTTGTATATAACTGTTTTGCATAAAGTGCACTTTAAAATTGAGTCAAGAACCCTAGGTGTTACATCCACCAGCTTGCCCTTGATTTCCACCAGAGGGCACTACTTCCGTCTTGGTTATCTCACCATGGACTGCATTTTCCATAAGGCTGGCCACACACCTGAAGATTTTAAGGCAGATTTTGAGCGTGATTTGCACCCCCCAATGATCTGGGGGGTGTGGCCCGATTTGAGGCTTGTCGCAACTGACTTTTTGTCCAAAAAAAGTGGGTCGCGGGAGATTTTGTATGGGTCGCCAAGTCGAGCACTATTTTTCAGTGTGCTATATACTCTTGATTAAAAATTTGTGTAGTTCACCAATTAGCCGCACGAGGGAGCTCGTCGTTTTCTTCCGTTTTTTTGTTTTGTTTTTTGTTCTTTAGCTGCGCTCTGCACTCGGCAACCAGCCATAAAAATGGATGCTTGGCTAATTAAGAAGAAAAAAACAGCTAAAGACCAGGCTAACACTGCCAACAGCCAAAATACCGTCCCCGAGGGAGGCCAGCTTGAAAGTAAACTAGATAATGTTAGCAAAGCTACTTCAAGTGAAAAACGCCATAATGATGAAGAATGTGAGGAAAGCGGAACCAGTGGATGCTTTCGACCAGACACCTGAGCAGGTAACGTTACTTCTGAGGATTTGGGAGAACAGCCTCCAAATAAGAAAAGAAAAACAAGACCAAGGCCATATAAAGACTACTTTCTGAAATATGGTTTTGTTAATTATTCCAAAACGAACCAAGAGGCTCGACCCATGTGTGTTATATGCAGCGAAAAACTCGCAAATGAGAGTTTAAAACCAACTAAACTAAAAAGACATTTGGAAACACTTCACTTCGACTTGGCAAAGAAACCTCTGTTCATATTATTCTGATAGATGTGCAAAGCATTGAATGTTATATGAAAGGCATGCATTGATTCTGTCTGGTTTTATTGATGATAGGAAGAAAAATAAATGATTAACTGCCCTATTTTGCACTTTGTCTCATTAAGTATAAATTGTGTACACTGTAATGATGAGAATATGAAAACAATGAGATGCCCTGTCAACTCTTCCTTTCTCATTTCACCTCTGCATTTTACTTATTGTCAACAACAGGTAAATAAAAAATAATTGTGCTTTGTCAAATATCTGTATCTCTTTTAAATAGTTAAGTGGAAGCTTAACTGACCTTAAAAATGGTCATACATATTTTGTTAATGCATAAATTCTCTTTGTGATATATGAACTATATGGGCCTAATGTTTATTGGGTCACAAGGATTTATCGAATTTAAAATGTGGGTCCCCAGAAAAAAAGTTTGGGAAACACTGCTCTAGAAGATCTTAATCAACTGATTCAGGTGTGTTTTATCAGGATTATCGACCCTAACCCTAACCCTAACATTGCAGGTAGGTAGATCTCCAGGAACAGGATTGGGCACCCCTGGTCTAGTGTGTCCCAGGCCTAACTTATTGCCCAGACTCATTATGGCTGATTACTTTCAGCTGTTTCTCATTAACTTTGTTAACTCTGCCTATATAAGCCCTGTTTATTCAATCATTCCTTGCAAAGACTTATTTGTTGTTGCACTGCATTTCTGAGCGTTATCCTGGTTTTCTGTGTCTTGGTTTTTGGTGTCAACCTAATAAGAAAGTAAATTTTTATTTATATTTTTTTTATTTCCACACAAAGATGCGTCATATAGCCAAAGTCCCGTTATTATAGTCTTTGATATAACCTACCGCTCTGCGCTTTGAGAGGGATGTGAGACACGAGCAGGAAAGAGACCATTTCTCTTTAATAATATCTTCATGTTTTCTCCTGATGTTACGAGCAACTGACACTTGTTGTAAAAAGTCTGAAGAGTGAGTTTTATCCTCCGCAGGGGCAAGACATTCAGGCTATTTTGCGCTGCCAGAGAAAACGAAAGTAAAAATCACTAGCGTGTATGAAACGCGCTATACAAATAAACTTAACGCGCCTTATAAAGTCTAATAACAAGCACAAACTTTGTTAAATAGAAATTGATGTGCAAGCAAAAAGGTTTCTGTCCTACAGTCCTTTTTCTACTTTACCACAGTAAAGAATGCGAATATAATGGCCTAAATGCGAACGAAAGAAACGTTTATAATACCCTGCGTGAGTGAAAATTTGAGAAAAGAAGCAGAGATTCCATGTTCAGTGGAATAACTAATGGAATATTGTTAAATTCTCTGATAATCAGGTGACCATGAACGCGATTGGCAAAACAGAATATAAAGCTTAAATGTATGGACTCACCTATACCTCTCATTCGGTATGAACCAAAATGTTTCCATGGCTGCGATGTCACACTTAATTGCTAACCTATTATTTCTTTTGTAAACAAAGCTTTGTGCTTCACTCGTGTCATATTCACGTAAATACTGCCACAGCCCTATCAGTGGGTACCGAATATACCCGGATTCTCTGTACTACCGGTACTACAGAAATGCGGGTATCGTCACATTTTCAAAAAATCAGTACCGACTTGGTACCGAAGTACCGGTACTTTTGACAACACTACATGCAAATAGAAAAAACACCAGCAAATAAAGAAAACATCTTCATCAGTTTGACAACACATGCGCTGCAAAACTCCACAACACTTACAAATAGACAAACGCGCTGCAAAAGCCCACAACACTTACAAATAGACAAACGCACTGCAAAAGTCCACAACACTTACAAATAGACAAACGCTCTGCAAAAGTCCACAACGCTTACATATAGTTAAACGTGCTGCAAAAGCCCACAACACTTACAAATAGACAAACAAGTTTGGGGCAGATCAGACATTGTATGCCTGATTTACAACAGCTTATTGTTTCATGGTGAAACATCAGACACGCCGGACACGCCGCTCAACAAAAACTCAAGATCTTTGCAATTTTACATTGCTAAGGCCTTAAGATTAGACTGACCAAATATGATGTTGTTCTGATGTTGTATCTCAATGAGGCATTAAACACAGTGTAAAACATGACATTTCCTGTTGCCTGCAGGTGGTGCTATGACTGTAGCTGAATACAGGACTCTTCAGGCCAGGACTCTAATAAAATATGTGAAGTTTGAGGCAGATTGGACATTGTTTGCCTGAGTTACAACAAATTCCTGTTCATGGAAAAACATCAAATTTTGTCAGGCTGCCACGGACACACACGAAAACTCAAGATCTTTGCAATTTAACGTCGCAATGGCCTTTAGATTAGATTGACCAAATATGATGTTTATCTGATAAAATCGCTAGGAGGAGTTTGTTAAAGTACAACGTCTGGAAATGGCAAAAACTGCAAAAATTTTGCAGAGAAAATTCAAAATATCTCACTTCCTTTTGGGTTTTCAGATTTTGCTCCCAGGGACGTTTTTTGTAGATTTTGTAGGCTGTTATGTGTTTACTGAATTTCATACTTGTACATGAAATGTAGTGTGAATGTAGTGTTTAATTAAAATTTTGTAGGTGGTGCTATCGAGCCATTTTTCCACACCTAATACTGAAACCCATTTCAGATGTATATTTTCACCACTTCTGACATGTGTGCAAAGTTTCATGAGTTTTCAAGCATGTTTAGGCCCTCAAAAATGTGATTAATTTCAGAGAAGAATAATAATAGACTGACCAATTACAATAGGGTCCTCACACCATCGGTGCTCGGGCCCTTAAAAAGGAATATGGGTAATCTTCTTCCTCAATACTCCACTTTCGTGGCATGTTTGTGGCTGCCAAGTTTCAGCTATAGAAGCATGCAACATCAGGTAGTTGAAGCTTGCTCGCTCTCATTGGCTATCGTGGTTATCACGTCAGCACAAATTCCGAGTATGGGATGCCATACTTGTCCACACATCACGTCACTTTCAATTTAGACACAGCCAGTTATGTATCAAGTGAGATTAAACCGGATGTGTATCAGTATAATGGATGACAACAGCCTGCTATACCTGCTTCTCTGTGTCATTAATGTGAATTAAACAAATGAGAAAATTACTTACTTCTCTTGACTGAATAACTTGTTTTTTCATAAGTGAATTAAAGTAAAGACTATATTTTATTTGATTACTCAATTTCTGTACTACTTAACTACATGTTGAAGACCCCCTAGTCAATAATTTTATCCCTTAAAAGTCATCTTTGTTCACCAAAATGAAATATTTAAATGTTTTTTTTTTTCCTTGAAAAAAAAAATCTTCATGCCTTAAAATAGCTTGAATGTAACTCTACACCAGGAGTAGGCAAGTTCGGTTCTAAAGAGCCACTGTCCTGCAGAGTTTAGCTCCACTCACGAACTTCCCTAAGCGTTGAGAATCACACGTTGACGTGACTGGTTACAAGGTAGTTTGTGACGTCAGAAACACCAGCGATTTTTGAGTCTTTAGATATTTTAAGGAGAAAAAACTCATCAATGGGGTTGACATATGAATTTGCACATGGTTTGTCTTAAAGCATATTAAAAACACCACATACACAAATAAACAACATTAAAAACTTTTAATAAAAAAACTTTAAATAAACCTATTGTACCCGAAAAACTTAATTTGTTTAATTCATATTTTTGTTATATTGTATATTTGTATTGTTTGTAATTTGCTTCTTTTTTTCTTATTTTTAATAACAGAAATGAGATCAAATAACACAAAATAACTATATTGTTATATATATCCTTATCGTGAAATAAAATTTCTCATATTGTGAAATAAGAATTTGGTCATATCACCCACCACTATTTGAGACACTGTTGAGATCTCTTCTAATTATGTTTTATTAACGTAGTTTGGGAGTAACAAGTCAAATAAGCTACCCAATTATCACGTCATCTCAACCAGCTGTCAACAATCTGTAATCAACATATCTATGCAATCAGCATGAGTACAGGTCTATATATAATAACAGTCGGAGCCCTCTCCCCGGATAGCACGGCAAATACGTTTACCAATTAATTTATCTGACTTATTTGTAAGTGTGAACTCGTGAAAAACACATGCGAATACTAGAGTCCTTTTCTCAGGAGAAACATCTGAGAAGCAGGAGATTCTCCATTTATTCTTCATTTAATCCCAGTCCAGCCTAGCAAAAACATTTGAGCCATCAAAGAGATGTCATCTGTGATTTTCATGCAGTGTGTTAGGACAAGCTTCAGAATGAGCTTCCTGAGAATCTGATCTGTATATGATTTATTATTGTTATTATTATGTGTGTACAGTATGGTTGTGTGCGTGTCTTTATTTAGCAGTATGAGTGTATTATTGAAGTGCAGTATGCAGCAGAGATCTCTTACATAACACTGTCTCCTCAGGCAAGTGCACTGCTCACACACACACTGCCAACTCCACAAGCATTCACATGCACGTGATAAATGCACACACACGCTCATGAGAAGATAAAAGAAATATGCACGATTCCTACAAAATGTTCATAACTAAACCTGTGAATGTGAATGCAATTATTCTGTGCATGCATTTTCCAAATATATTTCAAAAAGACTTGAAAATATAAATAGAAATGTAAATCTCTTTAATGTCTCAACTTCTTCTCCTAGAAGGAATAGGATGAAATGAAGATTTGAGGCAGCTGCTTCTCAGATTGTTCTACTGAGAAAGAGATCCCAGTATTCTCACATGTGTTTCCTCTAGAAAGCTCAACATTTTCTCAAACTGTGCTCAGATATGTCAAGATACCAAAGTCTGCAATACAAAGAGATTCAATATGAACTCTCAAATATTTCTCATCTAATTCTTCCAGGATCAAATTATCTGAGCTGATATCCTCATTAATTTTAGCTCTGTAATCTTACTCCATGTCAACAACTTTTTCATTTGTGTCTATTTTGATTTCCCCCAAGGAATTATAGGAGAAACATCTGAGACAAAGCTGATACTTAAAATGGTCATAACTGAGAACGTACAAACTCTGAGCAATAGTATTTTCCTCTGGGTACCTAAAAACACTTACAGCCACACAGACACACACTTTTACCATACAGATATTTGCATACATTCCTTCTGAATAAGCACATACTGTACACTGTTCTCTTTGTGAACATGAGCATAATTACTGTTGTCATGGACACAGTCATATAGTGAAGGGCCTCACACGCCCTATCATGTCAATAAACACACATGTGGTGCATCTTTTTCACAGGCATTTGAATGTAAATAAACATGTTGGATTATGAACCACAAGGATGAAATATATAATAATATATATATATATATATATATATATATATATATATATATATATATATATATATATATATATATATATATATTGTATATAAATTGTATATGTCACGGGAACATCCCAGCTGAAGATAATGAGGAAATTACGCCGCTCCCTTTGCCAAGTGCATTCCAAAATGGCTACATACGGCACGCACGTGCCCTGCTCACATTGGGATGATCACATAGGGCATAGGGATGATCACTTCCATTTGGAACTTGCCCCGTGAACCGTTCAGTATGAATACATGTACCGTTACACCCCTATAATAAATCAATAAAATAGTTATTGTTTTTGACCCATGTATTCCTTGTACAGTAATAAATAAGGTTATGACATGAAAATTTTAGATACCTGTGAAATTCTCGATTCCAATTTCGATACAGCTACAACAGCTAAAACTATCTAATATAAATTGAAAGATTATTAAAGAAAAGTAAACAGTCATTAATAAAAAAGAACAAATAATTAAACTACAAGCAGTAGCACAAATAAATAAATACAAAAGAACAAAGATACAAATGCTTATCCTTATTAAAGTTAAAAAAAAGTTATTCGGTGAAGAGCAGTGCGTGATTCCTTTGTCATTTGTAGTTTGATTAACATTAAAAACACAGACAGCAGCTTGAATATTAGGCTGCTGTCACTTTAAAAGCTGCATGGATCCAATATAATGATACACATGTTGTCTTTCTCCATGTTTACGTTCTTTTAAGCCATAACCGACTATGTTTACTAGGATACTCGCCACTCACAGGTGCGGGCATTTTGAGATAAATTTGTGTGAATTTGCCAGTTTAAGTGCAAGGAGATATGAAAGAAAATTCATTTTATTATTTGCATGCTGTTTGAAATGCGCAGATTTCTGTGTGCGCACAAAACTTCTCACACAGCGTGCAAGTGCTTTTTCTCGTCTTATGCTTGAATGCTTCAATTGGCAAGGCTTGAAAACAGGTGCAAATGATACAATTTCGTGATCATGCAGCACTGGTCAGATCGGGACAGTGACAGTTCTTTCAACTGTCTGGAACATCTTTCACGCTGAAAGGTGCATCTACATCCAGCATGATAAGCACTGAATGAATGGTGTGTGTGTATATAAACCCATCAAAAGAAAAAAAAAGAAACTATTTTAAAAGCTGAAATTTCTGAATTCACTCATCACAACATTATAATTACAGAATGAAAAAAGCATATTCATTTTTAGAAAAATTTTAATCATTTTTTTTACTTTTTAAATTGTCCTGCCATGAAAAAAATAATAATTTTATAAGTACAAATATTCCATATAGTCCCTAAATTATTAAAACAAAGCTGATAATTGTTTTCATTATAGTGAATACATGATAAATAACTAATATTAAAACTATATACTATTTAGTCTAAAATTAAATCATAGTTCAAAACAATCACAGCATTATAATGTACAGAGCGAAATGCATATTTTGAGACTGAAATTAAAAAAAAAAATTATGATTAACTTTAGAGTAAATTTTTGACAGTAATTCATTTTAAATGGTCCTGCATTGAGACAATACATTTTTAAAATTACAAATATTCCATGTAGTCCCTCAATTAATGTAAAACTAAAAAGTTTATAAAAGCACCAAGCAAATAGGACATGAAAGACATGGTATTACTACCCACATACGCATTTTCAGATATTGTGAACAGCAATGTCAATATGGAGTCTGCATCTGCTCTGTGTCAACAGTGGTGTTGACCTTTGACCTCTTGTATGGAAAGTTAATATCAGCATTTCATGAATATTCACTGCGCCTTTATTTTATTTCCTCTGTCAAACTTCCTTCTTGCCCTTTCACAGCCTCTAAGCTCTCCGCATGTGTATGTGTGATGGAGGAGGTCAGGGCAGGACAAGCAGCGGCAGTGCAAGGTCAGGATAACTGACCCACGTGTGAGAGCGTGTGTATGTGTGTGACACCCTCCAGCTGCTGAGACAGATGCTGAGACTCCTTTTGAATCTACTAGAGACTAGGAAAACACACCAGACCAAACACACACAAACTCTCTGATCTTTCACTCTCACTCAAATGCACACATACAAATACACTCACAAAAGCATTTGCAAACAAACAAAAAACATTTCTGACTGCTCACATCTCATTTCTGACAGATATTTCTTTGACTTCTGCTGAGTTTGGTTATCATGGCTTCCCCAAATTCTGTCATTTACTCACTCTCATGTCATGTCCAACCTGTATGACTTACTTTCTTTCACTAAACAGAAAAGGAGACAGTGTTTATGCTGCTCTTTTCCATATAATGAAAGAAACAGTGACCATCAGATATAAAAAGCTTTATAAAGGACAAAGAAAGCTCCATGTGGTTCATTTTGAGCTATTATTGTCTAAAGCTTAAAGGGTTAGTTCTCCCAAAAATGAAAATTCTGTCATTAATTACCCTCATGTTGTTCCAAACCCGTAAGACTTTCGTTCATCTTTTTGATGAAATATGAGTGCTTTCTGTCCCTCCACTGACAGCCTACGCAACTGCAACTTTGATGCTTCAAAAAGTTCATGAAGAGATTGGAAAACTAATCCATATGAAGAGACTCAATCGCTTTATATGATAAACAGAGGCTTTTACTCGCATATAAACATTGATAAGCAAGCGTAAACAAAAGCTCAACCGAACCTGAATGATGCACAAGAACAAACCTTTTCCAGAAGTTCAAACGTGCTGCGTAACACAGGAGAAGGAACCTCATTGATTATGCAGCACGTTTGAGCTTCCGGAGGAAGTTTATTCTTGTGCGTCATTCAGGTTCAGTTGAGCTTCTGTGTATGTTCGCTGATCAATGTTTATATGTGAGTAAAAGCCTAAATTAAATCTGTTCATCATAAAAAGCAATCGAGTCTCTTCAGAAAATTTGGACTAAACCACTCAATTCATATATATTAGTTTTCTGATCTCTTGATGGACTTTTTGAAGCGTTAAAGTTGTGATTGCGTAGGCTGTTTATGGAGGGACAGAAAGCTCTCAGATTTCATCAAAATGGTCTTCATTTCCAAAAATGAACAAAGGTCTTATGGGTTTGGAACGACATTAGGGTGAGTAATTAATGACAGAATTTTCATTTTTGGGTGAACTAACCCTTCAAAGTGTAACTTTGCTGATGTTCAACCTGTATTGTTACACTGTCAGTAGATGAAACAATTAACAATGTTGGGTTAGTTCACCCAAAAATGAAATTTCTGTCATTAATTACTCACCCTCATGTTGTTCCAAACCCGTAAGATCTTCGTTCATCTTCGGAACACAAATTAAGATATTTTTAAGGTTTCTGACCTCCCTATAGACGGCAACGTCATAACAAATTTCAAGGCCCAGATAGGTAGTAAAGATATTGTAAAAAAAAGAAAAAGAAAAAAAAGGCCATGTGACTACAGTGGTTCAACCTTAATGATATGAAGCAATGAGAATACTTTTTGTGCGCAAAAAAAAATAAAATAAAAAATAACAACTTTATTCAACTTTTTTTCTCTTCCCTGTCACCCTCCTGAAAAATCCAGCAAAAACCAGCATGGGTTCCATGTGCTGGCCCAGGCTGGTTTATGCTTGTATAGTGCTGGTCTAGCTGGTGGACCAACATATTCATGCTGTTTTCAAGCAAAACGGAGCAGGTAAATCTCATTCACCAGCATGGTCTTGTGGGGTTGGTTAGGCCAGCTGTCTGTATGCAAGCAGTGTTTTGGGGACAAGCATTGTTTTTGCTTGCATATTTCTATATTTAATACATTAATTATGTAAAGGAAAAATAATATAAGGTTAAAACAAGGCCAACAATTACTGAAATAGAATTAACCAAAGTCAATGACCAAGTGCCCAACTAAAGGGCTTCAACAACCTTTGTACATAAAGCCATATTGGTTTGAAATAATTTAATATGGTAATGCTGTTTTTGGGGTTGTTTAATCATCCTCTGGTGAGAAATTTATATTATTTGCAGTTGATTACATTTAAGGTGTGGCTGTAAGTCAGTTGTTGTATTTCTGCTCATCTCTTTTTTTTCTGTTCATGTTGTTCCTCTTATCTTCAGTGATAACACAGGCTCATCTGGGTTACTTAAGTTAGCAGCACTATACGCTTGCTGGGAACGTTTTTTCTTCATCTAAGTTTTGATTTGGTGAGCTAATAAAATATTAAAACTCAGTCAAATAAATATTTTGTGTACAGTTATTTAATTATGTCATCCAGTATCGTGGACTCGCTCTCTCTTGTTTCATACAAATGCAGCAGCTATATGGAGTTAATATTGTGCCATAATTAAACGAACAAATCCAGCATTTTGCAAACAAACACAATCTGCTTTGCAAAGGAAAACTCGACAAAACAAACAAACAGAAAATGATGTGCAAATACAAAGGTCAATTTGAGCGAAAATGCAGAAGAGTAACAAATATAAGTATTGTGTTTTACAAATATAAATAATTGAGCCTACATCATTTTTCACAAATAAATACAAACCATCCTACAAATGGCATGTAACCTTTGAACAAATACCAAATCTAGTGCATACATACTAGGGATGGGCGATATATCGCATGCGATTCTCACGCGCATTTCGTCAGTAAAGCCGGTTCCCTGATTACCGCTAAATCGGCATCACCTGCTTTCAAATGGAGCAGCATTTAACAGACAGAGCCGTAGTTCACTGATAAGCCACGCAATATCACGTTCATATCGCAGATGAATCGCCTTTGATTATGAACGCGATTTTTGCGTGGCTTATCAGTGAACTACGGCTCTGTCTGTTAAATGGCGCTCCATTTGAAAGCAGGTGATGGCGATTTAGCGGTAATCAGGGAACCGGCTTTACTGACGAAATGCGCGTGAGAATCGCATGCGATATATCGCCCATCCCTAATACATACGCACACCTGTTAGTTTCGATTGTAAGACACTTGCCTTTTTATGAGATCTCTCGGCTTGATTTTCTCACAAATGTGTGCAGGTAGATTTTCTCACAAATGCAGTTGAGCAACATCCTCTTCCAAAACAGCAGATGTCGCTATGCAGTGGGTCAATTTACGCTAGTCTCCCGAGAGAAGCCCCGAAACATGTAGTCTATTCATAATAATAATAATAATAATAATAAACTTTATTTTATAGAGCCTTTAAAACAAGAACATACAATACAATGGAATGAGGGAAATAAAAAATAGAAATATGCATCAAAACACATTTCAAGACACACACACACACACACACACACACACACACATATATATATATATATATATATATATATATATATATATATATATATAAATAAAAAAAAAAGTTTACAAGAAGTTTTCAGCTGACAAAAATAAGTGGTGAACAGGTGAGTATTATGATTTCTGAAGAAATCATAATGCTCACGGTTGTTATCTCAGAATAACCCCTTATCTCGGAATAACCCTCTGCTTCACGTCGGGGTCCTGATCACCCTGTCGGTGTTTATTCTGAGATAACAACCGGCTGGATTTACATTATCCCTTACGTAACATGTAAACATGTAACCAGCAACAACAATGTCAAAATTAAAAATAACAAGGGCTCTGACAAAAACCTTCTTTAAAAGCTTTTAAACATATTTTTAATAATGAGAACTGTTAATAATAACATTAATAATAATAATAATAATAAAAACAATATAAAATAACTATAAAGCCTTAACTGTATAAATTAAATATAGATTAATCCTTATTAAAGATTTTCTTTTGTTGTTTGATTGTCATTAACGACAGACAGACAATAGTAGACAGTAGAAGGGTTTAAAGGCTGCTGTCTCTTTAAGACCTAAAGGAATATACTATTACACATGCTGTTCACATTCACTGAAAACAACCGACTGCGCTTACGTGTATACTCGCCACGATGGGAATTTTAACATTTGTGTGTATCTGAACGTTTATGTGTAATAAGTTGTGAAAAATAACTCAATCTGACACTGAGCAATTTGAGAGGTGGCTGTATCCTGTGTGTGCATGCATTGGCTGAGAGCGCACTGACTGAAGACCGACTCTTGAGAGAGCACGAGTACTTTATGTTTTAAAATGGCTTGTATTTTTGAATTGGCATGACTTAAAATGACGTGCAAGTGCCAATTCCATCAACTATCCAAAACACGTGCTAAAGTCTTGTATTGCAGCTCGCTTGCAGAGCAAATTCAATGTGGATACTATGGATGTGAAGCCATTTGCGCATTTTGAGAGAGAGGGAGACTCTGTACTGCTGAATCACTCAAACTTAGGGCTGGACGATTAATCGAAACCGAAATTCAGAACCTCTAACTGACGTAATTTTCCCATGTCGGTTATTTCGTTTTTTTTAATCCTGTTAATACTTCCCCCTTAAAAACATTCTACAACCCACATCTTCACAATTAATAGAGAGACGTTATGACTAATTCACACACGCAATCGCTCTCATTACGTACTGGTACTGTGCTAATTTATCTGTATTTGATTTACAACGAGCAGAAATCTGTAAGAAATGTTACAAACCATAGATAAAATAACTTCTGAAAGTGTGCGGTTATGTCAGATCATTCTTTTAATAGGAATAAAATATCCCACCTTTATCATATTTACAGTACAAACCTTGTCAGTGAACTATGAGGGCAAAAAAAACAAAAAACAAACAAACCCAGAAACAAAATAATCGTTCATTAATCGTAATCGAGGTAAAATGTTCAATTAATCGAGGTTTTGATTTTAGGCCATAATCGTCCAGCCCTACTCAAACTGTTTGTAAAATTATGTCTTTAAAATAACTGATCTGTGGTGCGTTTCCCAAAGCGAACTATGGTCGCAGTCGCAAGTTCCGTCGTTACCAATAGAGTTCAATGGGACTTACGACCATAGTTGGCTAGCGATGCTTTTGTGAAACGCACCCCCGCTCTATTCAATCTGTTTGGATTCAATTATATATCAATTATACATTATATAGTGCATAAATGTTTGCGGGAATTTCCAGTTTAATAATCGCTAAACCTGTGGGAATGTGTCGAATTATGCGCAATAACCGCAATCCCATGGCGAAATACATGCCTGATTATATTGAGATGTTTCGCAATTTCAGTGTAGTAGATTGTGATTTATTGCAACTTCAGCAATGTCTGCTGCTGCCTTACCTTTGAGAGACAACTGATGCGTAATCACTGAAGCAGCTCCAGTTAGCAAGTGCTTTCGGTGTGAGTGTGCAAAACTTTCAGTGCCTTCAGCATTCTGCGTTGATTGCCGTACTCGTGACTCCCAACAAATCTGATGGGCGGTGGGCAGACATTGCTCTAGAGTTCCAACAGACGTTGACCCCTACTTTCTTTATTAAATAATTTATTAAAATTAATTTCGGAAAAGTGCCTTGGTCTTTATTTAACTATGAACACACACTAAGAAACGTGATATGTAACACATATGCAAGTTTTGTTGTGGTCTTGCTGGGATCATATCAGCACCCAAAAGACAACATATGCTGGTCCACCAGCAACCAGTATCCCATGCTGGTCCCAGTGTGCAAAACATACCATATGCTGGTGACCAGTAATGCTGGATTTTTCAGCAGGGCAGTCTCCTATGCTGCTAATTTTTGGATGATCTAACCATTTAACACTATTATTGGTGGGTGATATGATCTAAGTCTTATTTTGTGATTTATGTAATTTTGTGCAATTATCAATACTTCAGCAAAAACTAATACTAGATTAACTAATGCAAGTAAGAGGTCCTCAAAACAGTTACAGAAGACAAGCAAACAGTCAACACTGCAATACAATAAGAAAGAAATGAATTACAAACAAAACTGAAAAATAAATACAACTGAAAAACAGTCCTTTAGTTTTTTCGGGAAGATGTACTAACAGTGGTGTTCAGATAAGTAATAGCCTACAACATATATTAAATATAGACTAATCCTTATTACAACTATAAAAGTATTTTGTTGTTTGATTAAAATTAATGACCGACTGCAGCAGGTTTGTTAGGCTGCTGTCACTTTAAGAGCTGCATGGATCCAATATCCCAGGGGTCAGCAACCTATGGCATGCGTGCCAACACTGGCACGCAGAGGGGTAATCGCTCGGACATGAGCAAAAGAGAAGTGTATGTAATTTTATTCAGATAAAGTACCTCATACCTGCATACAGATCTACATTTTGAGGTAATCATTCCTCATAGTAATACTAACACAGCTTGTTATATTAAGTAAGGAGTTATAAATACTATTAAAGTGTTAGAATTAAACTGTGCAAGTCAATGAAAGCACACAGCTCTGACAAACCATTAGTACAACCAATGCACATCATGCGCAAAAAATACTGACTGACAGCTTACAGCTATAGTTTCGCTGTACATAGTTAATGCTATAAATTTCTGACATTTTCAACCAAGCAGAGCATGTGAGCGGAGTGGAGCGGGAGCGAGCGGGGAGCGCGAGCGGGCGGGTCTTAGACTGAGCGCAGAGCGGCATTTTTAAAAGGACGGAGCGTCGCTCTATTTCCCGCTCCAATTTCGCTCCGCTCACCACGAGTCTGAAGCATGCTCAGTCAAGCCTGACCCAGAATCCATCTGTCTTTTACTGTCATCAACAGACTATTTTCATTCAAAACTCGGCTCAATAATGGAGTTCAAAAAGTACTTAAAAGAACAAAACGAGAAATCATACAGGTGTACTATTAAAAAACGAACTAACAGTGACAATGTGGTACAAGAAAACGTAATAGCCTACAACATATATTAAATATAGACTAATCCTTATTACAACTATAAAAGTATTTTGTTGTTTGATTAAAATTAATGACCGACTGCAGCAGGTTTGTTAGGCTGCTGTCACTTTAAGAGCTGCATGGATCCAATATCCCAGGGGTCAGCAACCTATGGCATGCGTGCCAACACTGGCACGCAGAGGGGTAATCGCTCGGACATGAGCAAAAGAGAAGTGTATGTAATTTTATTCAGATAAAGTACCTCATACCTGCATACAGATCTACATTTTGAGGTAATCATTCCTCATAGTAATACTAACACAGCTTGTTATATTAAGTAAGGAGTTATAAATACTATTAAAGTGTTAGAATTAAACTGTGTCTTGGCAATGTGGAGACATTGTTTCAGTAAGTAAAGGTTCCTTTTAGAATCTAAAAAGGCACATTTCCCGAAAGCATGAAAGTGTGCTACGTGAACACGCTGGGAAGGAAGCCAAAGGTTAGCAAATTGAATACGGTAACTTGTAACAAAGTGTAAATTAAATATAGCTTAATATTCAAACAAATTCGTTTTGCCATTCAAGTAGGCATAATGGTTCGTTTTATTTCATTTGTGTCGTCCGTGAATTTGTATTTGATAGAGCGAGAGGAGGAGCAGCAGCAACAAGAGACAACGGTTAAGGAATTCAAAAGTTTCTTCACTGCACGCAAAGGCCCAACCATAACAAGGGAGAGAAAAAGAGAGCTGGATGTAGCATTTTTTAAAATGATTTACATGGACTATGAACCGCTGAGTATAGGAGAACGCGAAGGGATGCAACACTTCGCCAGCGCAGCTCAACCGGGCTACGCACCCCCATGCTACAACACCGTATGGGACACGCTCATGCCACATGCTCTGGAAGAGATGGAAGCCAAACTGCGAGACCTACTGCAGAATGGTGATGGGCTCGTTCTGTCAGCGGACATTTGGACCAGTAGAAGAGGGCACAGCTTCCTTGGCATTGTGGCCAGTTTCATTGATGGGACGTTCCGGGGGCACACGGTTTTGTTGGGCTGTGAGCACATACAAGGGCACCACACCGCAGATCGTATTTATCAAAAGTATGAAAGTGTACTGAAATATTGGAACGTGCAACGACGTGTGATTCGTGTCGTCACTGACAGTGGCAGCAACATGATCAAGGCGTTTAACCTCCTCCCTGGCACTGAAGAGGAGGCGGAGGGTGAATTGACCGCGGATGCCAGCAGCAGCGCTGAACATGAAGAGGAGGATGAGGAACCACCGGCGCCCTCGCAAGTCCATGTGGAAGTGATAACAACTAATGTAGACACTATGATAAATCAGTACTTTACTGTGTCAAATTTACATCTGAGAGGCCACATTCACATTCTTCAGCTGGCGATCAAAGATGCCGTTAACGAGCACGACAACATTAATAAGCTGTTAGTGAAAGTCGGCAAGCTGGTGAAAAGTGTACGCAAGAGCACCCTGAACACAGAGGAAACAGACCAATTAGGGGTCCGTCCCACAAATGCCTGCGCCACTCGATGGAGCAGCCAGCTTCGGATGATTCAGTCAGTCATCCGGCTGGCCCAAAAAGACCCGTTATGGCAAAACAAACTCAAGTCTAATGTTGCTAACATCACCCTGAATCAAGTACGCCAGCTTACGCACCTTGTCAGTGTGCTGACACCTCTGGCAGACCTCACAGAAAAAATGCAGAAAGAGCTGGGGAACCTAGGGATGATCCTGCCTGCTGTCACAGAAATAAAATCCCTGCTCACCGATGACACTCACGCTGCACTTCCAATGGGCATCGCTGCTTTTGCAGAAACATTGGCAAACAACGTATCAACTCGCTATGGAATATACTATACTGATAAACATCTCATTTTAGCATCAGTGTTAGATCCCCGTTTCAAGACAGAATGGATAATCTGAGATGAGTCTGTATGCAACAAACTCGGGGAGATCCGTGACCTCCTCATAAAAGAAGCGGAGGAAATTAATGCTCCCAGTGGGACAACTGAGACCGACACACCACTTGCCGCTGACCTGAATCCCGAGCCTGAACCAAAAAGAGCTCGCCTCTTCAGGTCATACTTCAACGAGCAGCAACGCATTACTGGAGACGCCAAAGGTGAAGTTGAAAATTACCTCTCATCCCCGAGACAGAACCCGGACGCAGATGTCATTCGATTTTGGAAAGAAAACTCAACATCTTTTCCCCGCCTGTCTAAATTGGCTCGCATTGTGTTCAGCATCCCAAGCGGGTCTGCGAGCACAGATAGGGTTTTCTCCGCTGCTGGCTTGCTCTCAAGAAACCACCGCATGAGTCTGAAGCCTCAGACATTGTCCAAACTTGTGTTCTTGAAGGTGAACTCAAAAGAACTGTAGATAAGGAAAGCAAATCATTTTTTTTTTTTTAAGTTTGACAACAAAGCCAATTTAAATTGAAATCCACGTGCACTCTGCGCAAAAGTTCAGTTAAGAATTTTGGCCTAATAGTTCATTTTAAAACTTTGATGTAGGCCTATAGCCTGTATATTTTTATTTATATAATTAGGCCCATTAATTCGTTTAATTTTACAGCAGTTTTTTTTGTACAATTGATATAAGCCAATTTAAAATTTAATCCTGCGCGCTGCGCAAAAGTTCAGTTATAAGAATGTTGGCCTAATATTTAATTTACTTTTAAAACGTTTATGTATATTTTTGTTTATATAATTTTTATTTATATTATTAGGCCCATTTATTCGTTTAATTTTACAGCAGTTTTTTTTTTTGTACAATTGATATAAACCAATTTAAATTTTAATCCTGCGCGCTGCGCAAAAGTTCAGTTATAAGAATGTTGGCCTAATAGTTAATTTACTTATTATGTATATTTTTGTTTATATAATTTTTATTTATATTATTAGGCCCATTTATTCGTTTAATTTTACAGGAATTTTTGTGACTAATTTGTCATTTGTAATTTGAAATAAAACATTTCTATTTGAAAAATGTTGTTGTTGCTCATTAGTTCTTTAGGAGGTAAGGCTGTGGTCTAAGCTAAAAGTCATATATAGATTTTTTTTCTTTTTCTAGCGAGCGGGGGGCGATTTGAGTGGAGCGCGAAGCAAACTGCGTTGAGCGCTGAGCGATAATGAGCGGAGCGGCCTGATGTAGCTTTGAGCGGGGGAGCGGAGGGGTGAACAGTTCCGTGAGCGATGAGCAGAGATTCTCACCGCTCCACTCCGCTCACATGCTCTGCAACCAAGTATATTGAGTCCTATCAAATATTCCACACACATCAAAATGACTGTGATGCATGTGGAAACTCTGTTCATGTGTACTTGGTCATTTCATGTATTTTCTCTGATCGGATAGCTATCGAATCATGAAAAGACCAAAATATTATAACGGCTCCCGGTACCTAGATACCCAGATGCAGCTACTGCTTTGGCCGCAGAGGAGTAGCATCTCTTCAGCAAACCAAGGCGCAGACTGCCGCAAATGAAACTGAAAGCTAAAAACACATCCTGAAGCTTAACACAGTCTTCATTTAAAAAGTAGTGACACTAAGTGAGGCATAGTAATTACGTTTCCCTTCTCAATTCTCACTTAAGACACAATCAACTGTGTTTATAAGGATACTTGCCAAAACGACATTTCTGCATTTTTGTATGTAGGCAATTTGACCTTTTAGACAAAAATTCAAAGCCCACAGTATACTTTGCTTATGCGCGTTCCACCCCATATCGGAGTGTGTGCACAGTAAGCTGCTAGGAAACAGTATCTCTTTTGCGACTTAATGCTCTTTTAATAACACTGTTTGATATCAAGCATGTCCCGCAATTTAGCAACAGTAGAGTGCATTTTACAACGCTCACTTATTTGGCTGATTTGGATGGTAAGTTTGGCTTAGGAAGGAATGAAAGCACACTACTGTGAAGGAATAGATGGTGCACTGGACAGAATGCAGTAGCAGCACAATAATCATTTTACATCGATTACCTTGTTCGCATAATCGTTGGATGCCAAAATTGAAATCGAAAAATCTATTACGATTAATCACACAGCCTTATTTATTTGTCAGCAAAAGTTTATTGACAGCTCCAGAGCTTTTGTGAAAACAATAGATTATACCTCTACGAATAGACTATACTTTTTTTCTCCGTATTTTTGATACCTTGCAGCCTTTAGCTACTGCCTACAACGTGCTGGATCCTTTACTGGAAACAGAAAGTAACTCACTCCCGCTAAAGTTTACTTTTTGAATTCTTACACCCAGAAACAATACAAGTCGACACCATTATGAATAAAAGAGGACACTTTAGGGAACGCCTCCAGCATGTCCGGTGTCTGAAGCACGTGTTTGTGATGTCAATACTGGTACAACCGTAAGTATAAACGGGCACCTTTATTAGACGTCACCAACTTCTTTGTCTAAAGGAGACGTAGACAGGCAGACCTGATGCATGACAGAGAGACACAGTGTCTTGTTCCCCTTCTCAGGGAATCATGGTTACATGTGTAACCTGAGATGTTCCCTTTAGAAAGGGAGCTTGCACTGCATCCTCTAGAGGACACTTTGGGGAACAAATGCCCATGCCACCATGATGGAATAAATGCCAAAATGGCTGTAACAAGCACAAAACTAGGCACAAGACTCAATGGACTTAGATGCCAGAGTCAGATTCCCTCACTCAGGTCAATGGAACTGTCAGTGACATAATTCCTCCAACCCCCAAGCTCAAAGCCCTAATCTTATCTCATAGGTCTGGTAATGCTGGCCTCTATGCCAGATATTACCTTTAAGGGAATACTGACATAGGAAAAGAATGGTTTACTCACCTGTCACTCATAATTTAATGGAGCTGTCTACTTAAGGGACCTGCTGTCTGGGGGAGACAGCTTCGATCTTGGTATAGATTCATGAAGAGACCATCTGCTTATAAAACCCAGCCTGTGGGGAGACAGCCGCTATATTTCATGAAACATAAGAAAGCTTACCTACTTGGATACCCACTACAGGGGGAGGCAAGAATATTACATACATACACCTTATATACAGGGGGATCTGGTTCAACACCTAAACACCACAAGGGAGGATTTTGCTCCACCCTGCCTGACCTAGAGTCAACATCTCGCATAGCCATTATCCCTGAATTAAGGGTGCTAAACCAATGAGAAGAGATGCAAATCTCAGGCAAAAAGCCGCTTCTCAACATCAACAGGGCCCAGAGATGGGTTCTCTGGGTAACTGAGGACTCAGCAGAGAGACCCTCTGAAGGAAAGAAGTCCAATGCTTACCCAAGACTGTGATCCTCAATCCAGGCTAGACTAGAACCAGGTACGATATGATTGCTTAATAAAGTAACCCTACAAGGGAGGGTGAATCACGTCCACTAGAGGAAACTTGAGGACAGCTGCATAACTTTAGTTTCAGCCGTACCAAAGTCTCCGAAGTCTGCCTGAGCTGGAAGATAGCATGGAGGACCCCAAGGAAGGTATCTCAGGAATGGGGAAGGTACACTCCACGATAGGCCCTGTAGTCTGGGGATCATCTCAAACCGTTTTGTGGGAGCTGTGGGCCTACTTACAGACCCTAAAGGGGAGGCTCAATCTCAACCACATCAACGATCTCCGGCGCACACAAGGAAACTGCCTGCTTAGGAGGGCCTCAATGGGGGAGGCTGTCTCTACTTCGCTTTATAGTTTACAATCTAGGGAAAACTGCCTATAAAAACCCCTGAAAAAGGGGGCAGTTCCAACTGGATAAATGAAGGAGCCTCCTGCTACGACTTAAGGGAGCTGCCTACTTATAGGATCCTGTAAGGGAGAGGCAGCTACAACCATGAACTTTAGCATATCAGTAAAGGAAGCTGTCTACTACATTTCTTGAAGGAGGTGGCTAAGGTTAACATATTTATAGAAAAACAACACTTAGAGGTGGAAGGAAGCTCACCTGAAATTCAGAGATCACGAGAGCTCGGAAGCTCTGACAAGGATCTTGTTTAGAACCCATAATGGGGAGGGTACAACTTGTTCTACCAGCCTCAAAGTAGGCTTACAACTCAGGGAAGCCCACGCCTTGGCAATACTCAAGGGAGCTTCCTACTTACTGAACCCAACACTAAGGGGAAACTTTCACCTTGTTGGTATTAGAGGGATAGTTCACCCAAAAATGAAAATTGTCCCATGATTTACTCACCCTCAAGCCATCCTAGGTGTATATGACTTATATGTCTTCTTTCAGACAAACACAATCAGAGATATATTTTAAAATATTCTGGCTCTACCAAGTTTTATAATGGTAGTGAACGGGGGGCCTGTTTTGAAGCCCAAAAAAATGCATCCATCATAAACATAATCCATATGGCTCCAGGTAGTTAATAAAGGCCTTCTGAAGTGAATCGATGGGTTATTATAAGAAAAATATCCATATTTATAACTTGATAATAACTAGCTACAGGCAGACGGCGGTACGCATTGATTTGTGGTGGTAGAGTAACCCCTGACACGATGCATGACACAATGGCGGGTTCCTTAATTAGGCAGCTCCCTTATGTCTTGTGTAGCTAAGGCTGCCTCCCCCAGAGTTGGGCCTTTAAGTAGGCAGCTTTTTCACAAGCCTTGCCAACACACTAAGGTTGAAGCTGCCTCCCCTAATAGTGGGTTTCTTAAGTAGGCAGCTCCATTATGCTTCGTGAATTGTGGCTACCTCCCCGATAGTTCGGGTCCTTAAGCAGGCGGCTCTCTCACGAGCCTTGGTAATACATTAAGTATAATTCACCTTAAGTAATACCTTAAAGTATTGCAATGGCTCATGAATAAGATTCACGAAACACAAGGGAACTGTCTTTGGAAACCCACTATAGGGGAGGCAGCTTCAACCTTAATGTATTGACAAGGCTCATGAGAGAGCCACCTACTTAAAGGCCCAAATCTGGGGGAGGCAGCCATTATTTTACAAGACATAAGGGAGCTGCCTACTTAAGGAACTCGCCATTAGGAGGAGGCAGCTTCAACCTTAATGGTTTGCAATGTTCACGAAGGAGCTGCCTGATTAGGCCTGATTACATGGAGGAGGCAGCTACAACTTCAGCATCTAAGGGAGCCGCCTGCTTAAGGGACCTGCTCTCAGGGGGAGGCACCTTTGATCCTAGAGAATTGCAGTGACTTGTGAAGGGGCTGCCTGCTTAGGGACCCAAAGTGTGGGGAAGCAGCCACAACTTCACGAAAAATAAGGGAGCTGCCTACTTAAGGACCCCATCATTAGGGTGATGTATCTTCACCTAAATATAATGCAATTCAGGGTAGCGGAGGCTTATAACTGAACAACTCTCTATAGCAAGAGGAGGCCTAGCAACACTCCAGTTTAAGTTCAGTAGCCGGGGAGGCTCACAGAGAGCCTAGCAACCTATACCCTGGCTGAGCCCGTGGGACAGAGGCCTCAGCACTATGTCCTAACCCTGCCAAGGAGGCTACATAATAGAGCCAGCAGCTTGACACAATATAGGGCAGAGCTCAGGAGAGTGAAAGCCTCTAACAGAACTGCTCTCTATAATGAGAGGAAGCCTAACAACGCTCTGGCTGAGCCCATGGGACGGAGGCCTCAGCACTCTGTCCTGCACCTGACAAGGTGGCTAAGTAATAGAGCTAGCATCTTGACACAGTATTTGGTAGAGTTCAGGGGAGCGGAGGCCTCTGACAGAATGACACTCTATAGTGAGAGGAGGCCTAACAATGCTCTGGTTTAGGTGCAGTAACCAAAGAGGCTCACAGAGAGCCTGACAACTTGGCACCACTGCCTGCCAACCCAATCAGCCCTCGTCGGAGGGGGGATGGGGCATATGTCCTGCCATTCAGGAGTGATGCAGTATCATAAAACCTAAACTGCAGGATAAGAGCCTTCATAAGAATGCCTCAACTGAAGAAAATGAATAGAATGGAGGCATCGACACATCTGTGATCACGCAAACCTTATATTTACTTGTTGTGAATAAATGATAAATGTGGGCTGAATATGGTTTCCCTTATGATCTTTCTGCCTCAGCATGGAGATCAAAGGGAAAACAGAAGGCTCATAGGAATGAGAATATTTTTACTTGAGTAGCCTAAAAAGGAAAAGTTCCTGTTTGACTCCTCTGTGCTCCGCCCACAACCCCCATGCTCGATCCCACCTACTGCAGTAGTGGCTGCGGGACCCGAACCGCAGAGTGCAGGCACGCAATTCTCACCACAAGCGAGAGTCAAGCCTGGGTGAAACCAATTATTGCGACCACATCGCAAAAAAAACACATTAAACCTTCTTGAGAGTCAAGCGTACTTAGTTCAAATGTCAGATTCTGTCTCTCCATACGAGAACCATATGAGAAAAGACACGAATGCATCTCTATGAGTGCCTTCAGCTCCTCAAGAGCCAAACATGCTTGCGCTAACTACTATTGCTCACGAGAGAGCAGAAAGGAAAAAGCTCCTTACCTTTTTCTAGTAGTCAGTCTCATGAATGCATCATACCTAGCGCATCCATCATGAACTGTATTGTAAAATTCATTTGACTAGCTTGTGTAAGATGAAATGAAGACAAAGAACAAAAATACAGTTTTTCATGAAATCGTCATGTGTATGAATTAGGGATGGGCGATATTATCGTTTGCGATAAATGCCGTTGAAAATTCTCCTCAAAATAAAAATTTGTCTCCTTGCGATAATTACGATAAGTCTAGTTGTTGATGTAGTTTTGTGCGCGACCATTTCACTGTTCACGTGCGGAGTTAAAACAAGCATGACGGAAGGCAGATGTGAGGCTGAGGAGCAGCTTGTTGTTACGCCAGGAGCTACCTCCACAATTTGGAACTGGTTTGGTTATAGAAAATCAGATGCAGAGCAAACTACCATAATCACTATAAACAAATGTTCAATGAATGAGCCGTATGTTATTCACGCCATCATCACCCAGGTGTTGATAGCGCGCGAGTGCAGGTGAGACCTGAACATCTCACGTTGCTATCTGTTTAAACTAAACTCATTTAAACCTTGCCACTTTAAACATTCAAATGTAAGACGCAAAAGAGAACTCGCGCACGCTGTGACGAGATTTGTGTGTACTCATCCGAAGCGCGTACACGGAGAGCTGCGTCAGAGCTGTATTTTGTAAACTAGAAGACATAGTTGGGATTGTTACTTTTTGATACAGTTAGGGCTGTTACGGTCGGCATGACAACCGCGCCACCATGGTTGTGTGCAGGGGCCTAGTTTGCGGGGGGGATGGGGCGGAGGTAACCCCCCCAATATTCAAATCCATCAGTTACAACCCCCCCAATATTTCAACATGAAAATCACAGTAGATCTATACTAACATATGTATAATTCATTTATTTTGTAACAATAATTTTGTTTCTAATCGAATATGAGTTTGTCATAATAAATGAGTCAAAAAAATACCCCCCTTCCATTGAACCGATTGGTAACGCCCAACCATAGCGCGTCGCACTTTCACCACAACAACGCGAGTGGTGCTGTACTGTTTGAATGGAGAGCACGGGTAGCACCAAAGAATGAAGAGAACCGTTGCCCAGCCAACTATATTAAACTTCTGTTCAAAGAGGGACGTTAAAAAGAATAAAGCATGTACTGAGAAGGAGGTATGAAAACATTGTAATAGCTAATTACACTCCACATATATTTTAACTAGCTAATCCATTGCAATTTAGCCATAACTATCAGTGCAACTGTAACCAGTTACTAAACCAGCCGTCTGTTTTGTTACTTCATTTTTCAATAGTATCTTATCAATGACAAAAGTATTCACATCGGTGTTTGTTTTGTTCCTTAATTAATCTGATTTTGAACGAATTGGCTTGAATGAACGATTTAAGTAGCTCACTCATTAAAACGTCGAATCGCTGCCACCTACTGGCGTTTTCAAATTTTAACATCATTTCTTTCTTTTTAGAATTACTCCGTTATGTTAGAATTTGATGAATGGTTATAGATAAATTCCATAAAGTTATGATAGATAGATAGATAGATAGATAGATAGATAGATAGATAGATAGATAGATAGATAGATAGAGAAGAAATAAATTATCCAAAAACGCTATACGCATAAAAAAAATAAAAAAAAATAATAATAATAATAATATCAGGCAGCATACCAACGCTCAACCCCCCCAATGTTGAAACCAAATCTACGCCCTTGGTTGTGTGACATACATATATATGTCACAACCGCAGAGTGCAGGCACGCAATTCTCACCACAAGCGAGAGTCGAGCCTGGGTGAAACCAATTATTGCGACCACATCGCAAAAACACACAACATATTTTAATGTATTTCATTCTGCAAAGAGAAAAGGATGATCAAGCTGCTCAAGATGAAAACTGAGAAGTGACACAGTCTTTGTTCAACTTTCTTTTCATAATATAAATAAAGGCATAGCCTACACTGTAAAAAAAATCCCAGTAAAATTTACGGTAAAAAACCGGCAGCTGTGGTTGCCAGAACTTTACCGTAAAAAATACAGTAGCAACGTAAAAAAAATCTGTTAAATTTACGGTAAAATAACGTATTTCATTAACTGATATAATGTTAATTTACCAACCTAATGAAGTACTAATATCTGTTTTTTACCTTTATAATACACTGACAGTCACCAAACACAGTGGTGATAAGAGTCACATGATGAATCAAAGTTCATCACAAGCAGATTTTCCACAAGCTGAGGAGTACAATACTAATATATAGAAGGTGCACACAGTGTCATTCACACACACACTAAACACCATCATGGTAACATGCATGACATTTTAAAAATGCAATAAACATTAATTTAACAACATTAGATGTAACATAAAACGTCTTGGGTTACGGGTGTAACCCTTGTTCCCTGAGTAAGGGAACGAGACGCTACGTCAGTGACGTGATGGGAATCCTCTGCATTTTTGTGTTCGTGAAGCACTATTGTATCCAACCAATGAGAGAACGTGACGTCAGAGGCGGGCGACGTCGCGGACCGGAACGTATAAAGCATGCCCGGAAACAAAGAACGCTAGCTTCTGTGATATGTCTGAAGTAAGCGCTCCAGGCATGCTGGAGGTACGGCAACGTGACGTAGCGTCTCGTTCCCTTACTCAGGGAACAAGGGTTACACCCGTAACCCAAGACGTTCCCTTTCGTGGGAACTATCGACGCTACGTCAGTGACGTGATGGGAACGCTGTCCCAACTACGCCGTGCCTCCGAGTGCCTGGCTGCTATCTTGTAACACCAAAGCACCCGGAGTACTACTCACATTAAGATTATAAAATCTGATGAAGGTGTGCTGGGATGACCATCCAGCAGCGCCACAAATATCAGCCAAGGAAACTCCTGACATATGAGCTCTTGAAGCAACCATACCTCGAGTTGAGTGTGCCCTGACGTCCAACGGACACGGGCGCCCTAGGGCTTTATAAGACAATGTGATGGCCTCAACCACCCACTTACTCATCCTTTGCTTGGACGCTGGGCCCCTCGACTCGGGGACCCGTAACATACGAACAGTTGATCTGACTTTCTCCACAGGGCAGCTCTGTGAACATATGCATCCAACGCCCTCACAGGGCACAGCAGATTAAGTTTTTCCTGATCCGGATTAGAAAAGGGAGGGGGATAAAAAGCCTCCAAAACAATAGGACCTGGGACCCTAGTGGGGACCTTAGGTATGTAACCAGGCCTTGAATGTAGAAAGGCCTTAACCATGCCTGGTGCAAACTCTAAACATGATGGTAAAACCGAAAGAGCTTGAAGGTCACCTATCCTTTTCAGGGATGAGATGGCCAGTAAAAACACAGTCTTCAATGTGAGCATTTTATCTGACACCTCTTCCAAAGGTTCAAAGGGCGCCTCAGCCAACGCTTGTAACACAATGGCTAAGTCCCAGGTCGGAGATTTTGGGCGTACTGAAGGCCTCAACCTCAGTGCGCCACGAAGGAAGCGAACAACTAAGGGGTCTTGACCTACCGAGACACCCCCATAGGAATATGATAGGCTGAGATAGCAGCAACATACACTTTTAATGTGGAATGAGTTAAACCTTCTGAAAGCTTTTCTTGAAGGAATTGAAGCACATGGCTGATAGAAGACTGGACCGGGTCCACCCTATGATGATTACACCACATAGAGAAAACCTTCCACTTATACATATAAAGCTTCCTTGTAGATGGAGCTCTGGACTGAAGGATGGTCTCCACAACCTCAGTTGGGAGACCAGATTCTATGAGCCTTGCCCCCTCAGAGGCCAGGCCCATAGTTTCCACATTTCTGGACGGGGATGTAAAATCATGCCGCCCGCTTGGGACAGGAGATCCTGTCTGACTGGAAGCTCCAGAGGAGAGCCGTGAAGAAGCGATACTAGGTCCGCAAACCATATTCTCGTCGGCCAGAAAGGAGCCACCAAAACTAAGTCTACCCCTTCCTGACGGACTTTGTCCAGAACTCCCGGGAGCAGAGAGACTGGGGGAAAAGCATACAGGCGTCGCCTCGGCCACGTCTGTATCATGGCATCCAACCCCAGAGGAGCTGGGTGCCTCAGAGAGTACCACAGAGGGCAATGAGTTGACTCCTCTGTGGCAAAGAGATCGACTTCCGCTCGACCGAATGTTTTCCATATAAGCTCCACTACCTTGGAGTGAAGCTTCCATTCCCCCGGACTCGCGCTCTGCCACGACAGAGCGTCCGCCCCCATATTCAAATACCCCGGAATATATGCCTCCCTCAGCGAGAGTAATTTCCCTTGGGTCCACAGAAGGGTGCGACTGACTAATTTGCATAGTGGACGAGACCGCAATCCCCCATGGTGATTTATGTAGGAGACCACCGTAGTGTTGTCTGTCTGAATCAACACATGGTGGCCCCTCAGGTCGGGGAGGAAGTGCTTCAGAGCCTGAAACACTGCCAGCATCTCCAGCCGATTTATGTGCCAAGAGAGCTGGTGTACCTCCCAAAGACCCTGAGCTGAGCGACCACTCATGATCGCTCCCCAGCCCGTGAGGGATGCATCTGTCGTAAGCATTACGCGACGACATGAAGGTCCCAACACGGGTCCCTGGGACAGGAACCAAGGCTTTTTCCACATGACCAGAGCACGAAGGCACCGCCGCGTGACTTTGATCATGCGAAAAGGATTTCCCCTCGGAGAAAACCCCTTGGTCCTGAGCCACCACTGTAAGGGTCTCATGTGCAGAAGGCCAAAAGTAACAACGTTGGACGCAGCTGCCATCAGACCCAACAGTCTCTGAAACTGTTTTACAGTGAGTGACCGGCCTAACTTCACCCCATTCACGGCCCCGAGAATGGATGTCACACAAGCGGGAGACAATTGCGCCCGCATCGAGATCGAATCCCAGATTACCCCAAGATAGTTGGCAACCTGACTCGGAACCAGCACACTTTTCTTGGCATTGAGCCTCAGCCCAAGCTTCTTCATGTGCGACAGCACAACATCTCGATGTTGAGCTGCCAGACGTTCTGTTTGAGCTAAAATCAACCAATCGTCGATATAGTTCAGCACGCGGATGCCCTGGAGTCTCAGAGGAGCCAAGGCTGCATCCACTCACTTTGTGAACGTGCGGGGTGATAGAGATAGGCCGAAGGGAAGAACCTTGTATTGGTATGCTTCGCCCCCGAAAGCAAACCTGAGGAACTTCCTGTGAGAAGGATGGATGGATATGTGGAAATATGCGTCCTTCAGATCTATCGCCACAAACCAGTCCTCGGATCTGATCTGTGGAATAATCTGTTTGAGTGTAAGCATCTTGAACTTCAACCTCTTTACAGATCGATTTAGAATACGTAAATCGAGAATCGGACGCAACCCTCCATCCTTCTTTGGAACAATGAAGTAGCGGCTGTAAAAGCCCGACATTTTGCTGGGAGAGGGAACCCGTTCTATAGCCCCTTTTTGCAAAAGCGTCGTAACTTCTTGTTCCATTACCAGAGACTGCTCTGGAGCTACCACTGTGTGAATCTCTCCACTGAACCTGGGCGGACGAGAACCGAACTGAATTCTGTAGCCCCGTTCTACCATGAGCAGCACCCATTTCGAAATATTTGGAAGACATTTCCATTCCTCCAAAAATTCTACTAAGGGAACCAGCCTCTCGAGACTGGTCTCTAGTGTTTTTTGAGCACTTGGCTCGTTTATCTGACGCAGCGCACTGGCAGATAAGCGAATCACGTGCTGGCCGACCCTCCTCGGAGGATCGACAGGGACTGCTGCGCCCTGTCGCACACTGGGTGGCAGGGTTGGCAGAACAGTCCCTTGAGGGCACCGATGGGGAACGATAGAAATTAATCGTCGAACTCCTTCGGAGGGGGCTGCCCTCAGAAACCCTGGCCCATGAGCGTCAGGATTTCTTTTGGGAAGCTTCGGAAGGCTTCGGCTGTGCAGCACGCTCCGGTCCCCAAGCCTTCCGCGGGGGAGCACAGGCGGCCACACTAGCCTTTTGCTGGGACCTGTGTCCCGAGGAGCTGGCTGTCGGCTGAGGCTGCCCCCGCCCAGCAGCCTCAGGGGGATGAGATTTTCGGGGGAGGAATCTCTGGAACGCCGCTTTCTGTTTTTTCGCCTCCTCGAACCTGTCGACGACAGTGTTAACTGCATCACCGAACAGGCCCTCGGAGGAAAGCGGCGCATCCATAAGGATATGTTTGTCCTTATCCTTGATGTCAGCAAGATTGAGCCACAGATGTCTCTCCGTGGCCACCAGGGCTGCCATAGAGCGGCCTACTGACTTGGCCGTCTCCTTGGTGGCACGGAGAGCTAAATCTGTGGCTTTCCTCAGCTCTTGAATGGTCTCAAAGGTGACCTCCCCACTCTTGTCAATTTCCCCCAGCAGATCAGCTTGGTATGCCTGCAGTATGGACATTGTGTGCAGACATGCCGCAGCCTGACCCGCTGCCGAATAAGCCTTGCCCACCAGATTCGATGTTTGCTTTAGAGGTCTGGTGGGCAACGTTGGGGATTTCAGGGACGATGCCCCATAACCGTGTTGCTTCAGCCCAGTGATGTTGCTGTACATTGATGTCTGTGGGCTGAAGACACGGTACTGCACGGGTCTATTCCACGACCTCGACACCTCGGTGTGGAGGTCGGGAAAGAACGGCAGTCCCCGACGCTGGGGTAGTGACCTAGCTGGGAGGAAGCGTTCATCTAACTTGCTTTTAACTTTAGGAACGCTTTCCTCCACGGGCCAGCTTATATTCAGTTTCTCTACTGCCCGGGTCACTACCGCCATAAGCTCCTCATGGGCTGGAGATGAGGATGACGGTCCCTCATCACCACCCTCGACACCTTCAACATCAACCTCCTCGGAGGAAGATATATTCAGTGCCGGTGCCTCCCTTTGAGGGGAAGAAACCGCAGCGCGTGCTTCCACCACCAAAGGAGAGACACTAGATTTAGCAGGTAAGGGGAGCGATAAGGCAGAGCCCGTCTCTCCCCCCTCTGCTAGATCCATTTGTGAACCCCACGAGTGCAGTCTTCGCTGTGCCTCGGCAGCAGCGGGACCAGACCCGCGGGGAACACTCGCCGCGGCGCCCTCCTCAAAGAGCGCCCGGCGTGAGCGCAGCGTTCTGAGAGTGAGCCGCTCGCAGTGCACACAGACAGCCCCCTCGAGAGCTGCCTGTGCGTGCTCAACTCCCAGGCACTTCACACACATGTCGTGTGTGTCCCCTGCCACGATGAATCGCGGACAGGGAGGCGCACACTTAGTGAAACGCTGGCTTTCCGTCATTATATATATATTTTTTGTGTATGTGTCTTATTCACTTTCTGGAAACTCTTGTCCTCAGACGAAGAGATCACTTTTTGGCGAGATGGTAGACAAACAACAGTAAATAAGACAGACAAGATACAAATAGCGCTTACTGAAGACAACAGAAGCTAGCGTTCTTTGTTTCCGGGCATGCTTTATACGTTCCGGTCCGCGACGTCGCCCGCCTCTGACGTCACGTTCTCTCATTGGTTGGATACAATAGTGCTTCAGGAACACAAAAATGCAGAGGATTCCCATCACGTCACTGACGTAGCGTCGATAGTTCCCACGAAAGGGAACCCTAATGTACATAACTGATTAGAAAAAAATGAGAAAAACTGAGAAGAAACAGAGTTATTTCAACGAAAATATATCAAATGTGAAGTGTCACGCAGGGAATTGTGGGAATGTCAATTTACGGTTTTTCACTGTAAATTTTACAATGAATTGTTATTTTTCACTTCCAAAAACTGTGAATTTAACAGTATTTTACCGTAAAATTACATTAAATGTACCGTTAGATCTATTACAGTTATTCATCGTATGTAGTACGGAAACTTTCTGTAAACCAATTGACAGTTTTTCACCGCAGCATTTTTACAGTCTTTTACTGTTAAAATCATGGTCATTTTTTACAGTGTAGGCCTATTAACTTATCCTGCAAGTTCATGAATAAAAATGAAAATGTGGACGAAATCAGAAGCTATTAAATGTCATCATTAAAATATAAAAATTAAAATGACGGGTAATAATTGATTATGACAGATTTTATACTGTCCGTCAAAATTATATATATATATATATATATATATATATATATATATATATATATTATCGTCATTGGTATCGTTATCGCAATAAATACCTGAAATTATCGTGATAATTTTTTTAGGCCATATCGCCCATCCCTAGTATGAATCTGTCCAATTGTCTGAGGTTTATGAACAGTGCCACCAGTGCCAACAATACCTCCAGTTTTATGGGAAAGATGTTACTCCTTGATTGTGTTTGCTGTAGTACCAGTTTTCATCCTATCAGCATCAGCAACATTTTAAGCTTTAAAACAATTTTTGTTTAGTTACTCCTGTTGTTTTTGCACCCTGTTTTCATGTTTGAATAGACAGAATGACAGATGAGAGAATTTTCATTTTTGAGTGAACTGTCACTTTAAATGTAAGCAAAGTGACAGTTTACACCAAGGACAATAACGGAGAATAGAGAACTATAATGTTTTAATAATTGTTCTAATTCTATTGTCTTTGTATTTGGCCTCCAAATAAAGTTTTTTTGTAAGAATTTATGTGTGCAAGCTCCTCTCCTTGTTGAACGGGGATATAAAATGATTTCACTCCTTTTCTATTCAAATCACTAATTTTCTTACACTCTTAAAAATAAGGGTTCCAAAAGGTTTCACAGCAAAGTCACAGAAGAACCATTTTTGGTTTCCCAAAGAACCTTTGATACCCCTTTTCCACCATCATGAACAGGGTGCTAGTTCAGAGCTAGTGCTATTGCCAGTTTGGAGTTGGTGCGACTGACAAGCCTTCTAAGAACCGGTTTGCCTTTCCACGCACTATAGAGACACCACAGAGCCAGGTCTTACGTCACTGTATACATCTCATCTTTCCCAGCAACACTAGCGTGGCAGCGCCAAACACAAACACACCAGGCTTGTTCGAGTTGCACCGGCTGCTCAGAGACCGATTGTCATATGACATCAAAGTACTGCGAAAGCAATTCAAAGGCATAAGGAGACGTATGCTCTTCAAACGCTCTTACGGTACTTTGATATCATATGCCGATCAGTCTGCGCAGCGCCGATGCATCTCAAACAAGCCTTCTATCAACAAAGTAGATGTTGCATTACCATTGATGCTCATGGCTTTGCGAACCTACATCGGCATAACCAAACACGAAATCCAACATGTCTGTGCAGCTTGCAATTAATTTGTATAGACAGAGATTACAATCTAGCTGCTATGAGCTCGATTAGCTGTTGGCGATCACAAGTTACTGTTCGTCTTGTTGGCCACGGTAACCCCGCAGCAAGACCCTGATGCAAGTAGTTCTTACTTCTAGACCAGCAATGATTTGGTGCTACTTACAAACCACTTTTCCTGGTTCAGAGCTGGTGCTTTGGATGTCGAAAGACAAAGAACTTATTTGAAACTATAGGCTCTGGCTCTGAACCAGCACTCAATCTGCCTTGGTTGCAAAGGGGTATCAGTGAACATATCTTAAAAAAAACATTTTTTTCTTAGTGTGAAATACATTTAAAAACTTATAAAGAACTCTTTTCCACTATTAAGACCCTTATGTGGAATGGAAAGATTCCATGGAACCACGGATGCTAATAAAGAACCTTTATGAGATTAATAATGAAATATTAATGTAATGAACATAGTATAACAATAATGTACAAGTATTTGGTTGATAATATCTCTATCTACATTTTTCTGTTTTTCTTTCTCTATCCTTCGGCTCCCAGTAGCCAACCTCACCTTGACTCCTTACTGTAAGATACACGCTTCTCAGAGTAACACTTACAAATTCCTGGCCCTCCCTCACACGTTCACAAGCAGTGAAGAGGATTGTTCTGCGGATCCACTGAGCCCGTTGGAGCCCCACCAGTGGTAACACAGATAATGGCCTAGAATCATACTTTGGGAAAGTAGGCCGCTGACAGGCTCGCGCTTGTTCCTGGACCCCAGAGGTACGAGGGTAGGGACTCATTCAGGTCACAGCTGTGCTAGAGTCTCTCTCACTCGTTCTCTCTCTCTCACTCTTTCCTTACCAACCGTTCACTCTTGCCCTTGCTCCATCCTGATCCCCCAATACTGGAAGACACTCACAAAGGTTTGCCTTCAAGTGTGAAGCCCAGCTGTGTAGGAGAAACCATCGACACACTAGCACAGGGTTTCACCTACACACGCGTGGAGCATGCCATCTCAAAACAAACTAGCTTTATGAATGTAGATGTTTCTAGCTGTTAGCACTAATTTTTATCTATCGTAATGAATCCAATCAGAGCGATAATGGTATTGGCTTCTAAATGGGTCCAGATTGATACCTTTTGTGACTTTTACTAATTTTTATCTATCGTAATGAATCCAATCAGAGCGATAATGGTATTGCCTTCTAAATGGGTCCAGATTGATATTTTTTGCGACTTTTGATTTACTGTATTATTTTTTTACACACTTAATAACATCTTGCATTTATTTAGGTTGCGTTCATTTAGGTTAACTTGTCATGGGTCGCAAACTCTTTGTAATGCAAGAAACACGTTAGCAACATGTTTGAAATGCACTGGCCAAACATTAAAGTCTGCACAGAGTATTTGCAAATAGAATGTTTTTAGCCTTACAGTTAGCAAAATTGTGAATCTAATGTCACCTTCCTCATTGGGCACAAGTTATTGTCACTATTGCAAACATGTCAACAGTTCAATTTAACTAAATTGCTTGGGACGGTTCTCTTCAATCTTTTGCTATGCCATATTAATGGACTTGAAAGAGAAACATAGCTGTCGAAGAATTATTATGTACACCACAGCTCCCCTTGTGGCAATAAAGAGTAATGTTGGATAGAAAAAACACATACTTCTTATTTGAGCCAAAGGCCTGGTAGACCAACCAGAACAACAAAACAGACTGAGACCCTGATTAACATCCCTACATGTGTTATTCCTGCAGAGGTCTTTTCCTTTTCGTCAGGCCTTATAATCAGTAAGCTATAAACTCTTTCCTGCTGTAGCTACATCATATTTCATTTCATACCAATAGAGGTATGATGAGCAATATGTGTTGAGTTGGCACAAAGTACAGTGTTTTACAGTGAGTATAATGTGTACAGCTGCATTAGAACCACTCCAAACCTCCTGTACCATTACACACCATTACACTGTGTAAAATGCTGTTTTATCTGTTTAATTTATACAATAAGTTACTTTCAAATAACTCACCTCGTCAATATACATGACCATTCAAAAGTCTGGGGTCAGTATCATTTGTTTTGTTTTTTTAAAAAAAGAAATGAATTAATTTGCTGCTGCAAATCTGCATATTAGAATGATTTCTGAAGGATCATGTGACACTGAAGACTGGAGTAATGATTTTTGAATGCAGCCATGGTAAGCATAAAAGACTTCTTTAAAAATCATGTAAAAAAAAAAAAAAAATCTTACCAAACCCAAACATTTGAACGGTAGTGTATTTAATTACAAATGAAAACCTCTCCCTTCTCCATTACATATAATGTAGGCTTACATTGTGTGTGACAGCATGGGTCTACTGCAAGTTAATGGCATGATACCCATTAACTTGGGTACAAAACAAACAACAGCAAATATTTTTAATCAACAAAGCTATCTGCACTATAACTGTCAGGTTATATAAATATAAATTTCAATTTCACAGATCACCTCCATTATGGAAGAGAGAGAGATAGTCGGTGAGAATACAAAAGCAATTAATGTGTAGCTTTCTATTTAAAGTAATGGTGCAGTGTAATTTTTTATATTTATTATGCACTAACAATAATGGATTGAATGAACGAAAACTGATACCAAAAGTAAAAACTTTGAACCCATTTTTCCAGTTCTAGTATTAGCGAAGTTATTGTGTGCATTCTTGCTCGCCAAATACGTTTAACTGATCTGAGGGAAAAACCTGGTTATGTCACTTTGCTAATGACAATATAAAAAGACAAAATGAAAATGATGTCATAATTTAGCTTCATATCATTCCAAATTTGTATGACTTTCTTTCTTCTGTGAAAAACAAAATAAGGTTTTTTTGAAAAGCGTTTGTGTCAAAAGATTGTATTCAACAGAATAACAAATGAGAGGTGAGTAAATGATGACACATATCGTTTTTAGGTGAACTACCTCTTTTAAAAAATAAGGAAACTTTCAAACATAAATGATCAATTCAGCCTTCAAACCTTGAACTTTGTACTAGTGACAATAGGTTCTGCAGAAGCAGAGTTTCCCATCCTAATGAGGTCATCCTGGAGCCGTATTGGATCATTAGAAATCTCACTGTACAATACAACACTGCTGCTGTAGGTATTGTCGGTGGGAAGCTCACTTCTGGCTTTTTGGGGGGTCGGGTGAAGTAGGGCAGAGAATTTCAGATATTTGTGGTGTCAAACTACAAACTAGATCTGAAGTGGCATACAATTGTAGCAACCGAAGACCATCAGACACCCACAGTGCCATTCTAAAAGCACTTCCACTGTGCGAACTGCAACATCCTGTAATTAAACTGCTGACAATCTGAAATACATCATCCTGTGATCACACAACCATGGGACGGCTCTGTTTCAGCCCCTGAGACCTATAAACGGTGGAAGACATATTTTGTTGTGTGTCAGACAGAAGCTATGTGTTGTTACTACAGGCGAGCTTCAGAATACAGCCGCTACGTCCTTCGACAATCCCAGATGAGACAAAGAGAAAGAAAAGGGATTGAAGGAATGGGAACAGAGAAAACTGTCTAAAGAGATGGATAAGAGAAAGGAAGGGAGACTCGCTGGTTAGGGCCTGACCCAGATTGGGAGAAGGTAACATAGCATCACACGCCTTTGAAAGAGGAATTTTTACAAGCGGCATTTAATGTTGCACAATTAATGCACGCTTCACACATGAAGGGGCCATTTGCATGCGCACAAAAGAGGGACTTCGAGATGACAAACAGGCCAATGAACCAATCAGCAGAGTGAGCTGGGTTTATTGACAGGCCAGATGTGATGAGGTCGTCCAGTCAGGCAGCAGTAAATACAGGATAAATAGTAGCGAGATCCATTCTACTGGATTTCTGGATCACAGAAGCGTTCCTGCTTTCACATGGCCTCATTAGGTCTCAGCTCTGCACTATCCACTGTGTCCTCTACGCTTCAAACTTATACCCAAAGTATTTATGTTAAAGAGGCTAAAATTAGTCACTCATTCTTTCTCTCTTCCTCTTTCACTCTTCCTCCCAGTTTCACCTTTAGACTCTTTTGAACCAGATATGTGGATGTGTATCTGTATGTGGCGGCATGTTATTTTTACCACAATTTACTTCCTGTGTTGTGCACTAATGATTTAGAATATCCTACAATTTCCTGCCACTCACCCTGCTGCATCCTCATCCAGGTCTAGTGTCAGTTTAAAGTCTGTCAAACACAAAATGAGACATTCTGAAAAACATTCATGCTGCCTTATGAAAAAAATAGCAGCATATGGTAGGTCTGTACGATCTGCAAATTTTCTGATAAAGATTAAATGTGCATTTAAAATGCATTAAAAAATGTTCCAGTTTTGCTGTGCTTGTTTGTAGGGCTGCACAATTTGGCCAAAGATTCTGTGTTTTATATATCATTATGATACGAAGCCCTGCACATGACATGCAAGAATGTGTGCACAATTTACTAATTTGTTTCCTCGATTTACTAAATTGTGCGCACAATTTAGCAAATTGGGGGAATGAATTAGTAAATTGTGTGCGCAATTTACAAAACGAGGGAACAAATTAGTAAATCGTGTGCATGATTCAGGCCTTTTAAAATGAAAACGATCCTCGTCTAGACTGGCGTTTCCACAGCGTTTCAGAAATGATCTCCATCTACACTACACGGCAAAAACGCATGTCACATGACTGCTCATGCACACTGGGCATGTGCGTACAGGTGTAAACAGCTGCCTCTTGTGCCTGTAGGTAGCTGCAGTATTAAAATAAATGCAGAGTTTAACTGCACAATGGCTGCTAAAAATTACAATAAAGCCAGCAAAGCAGCCATACCATAGTTTTCAAAATTCTCCATTGTGGTCCGTTTATAATGAAACGCAAAAATGGTGTTTTCAAACTAAAACGGGGTCTGCAGCATTTTCAAAGTCTCCGTTTTCGAGGTTCGAAAACGCCAACGTAGAGTAAACAATAAGACTAGAATTTCATATTTTGATGGAAAACGGCAGGGAGACCAACTGTCACGAGAATTCCAAAGATGAATTAATAAAAACAATAACAAGGTTTATTTAAACAAGTAGCTAACACTCGATACAGCATGCCACTAAAACACAAACAATACTGGACAAATGAAGAGTGCAAAACGAGGAACTTAAATACACAATGGTGATTAATTAAATGATGAACAGCTGTGATGATTGAGTTAGTGTCCATGGAAACAGATGTGTGGCGGGAAACTAAACAAAGGGAAACATGTGACTGAAGATCAAAAAACTAAAAGTCCATGAAAATGAATTTAACAGAACATAACTGTGACAGTACACCCCCTCCCAGAAGGCGTGACCTCGCGCTAAAACCAGGGTGGCAATGATGGAGGTAGCATCCATGGTGGAGATGATGGAAGGAGTGGCCAGGTGGTGGTGACCCAGAGCACAGCAAGGATGAAAGCCCAGAGTGGAGTCAATGGAGGGTGACTTGACAGGCGACATCCAAGACGAAGCAGACAGGGCGACGGGCCGAGGTGGAGTGAAGGGATTAGAGGCCGGAGGCAGAGCCACAGGATCCTCTCACTCGGGCAAGGCTGGTGGTTGCACGGCCTGAGGCTTCACATCGCAGCAAGGTGTTCCCAGGGAAGACGAAGGGCTGCAGGCATTCAGCAGAGGTGGGGCTGGAGGACTGGCTGAGCTTTGAGGTGAAGGTGACAGAGGTAAGCTTGACGTGATCAATAACGGTAAAACCCATTGCCAACAGGTCAATGAAACAGTCGCAGTGCTGTCTTGAAACAGCGATAATGAAGAACAGACCAGTGATTCAGGGTGGGATACTTCTGAGTCCAGTCGATTAACCAGTCCTCTGTGTCCAAAACCACCAAAATTCCCATTGGCACGGTATTAACCAGCTCACACCCCATGTCAGACTCAGTCTCTGTCTGCGGGGGGGCTCAGGCAAAATCTCTGCGGTCAAGGGTGGCGGTGGGTTGGGCTCTGGGTCTGGCTGTGGTCTGGATCGGGGGTAGACAATCTCCAGACACCTGATGATGGCATCTGTCCAACTCAGTCCTTTGGTGTCCGTTTTAATTTATGCAATATGTGGATAAAATGACCATACATGGGTTTTCCCATTCAATGCAATGTATCTATACACTGTATCTAATTTGCATAGTAATGTGTTCTTGGAAAAACATGTAATGAAAAAATAAGAGTAATAATGGGAGTAATAGTTGGCAACATTTTCATGATAATGTCTAATATTTCATAGGAATGTTGATATGTAATTTCATTCCCTATTCACTTGTTGTGTCTCCTAAAATGCCTGATAAATATGATTTAAGTCCTGGTGTCCTCGACTGAGGACATGTATGAAATCAATTTCCTGTTTTGTAACAGAAAGTCATATTTTGATTAGAAACCCCATAACATTTTCCTGAAATGTTGATTTATAACAAACAATTTGAAAATTAGTCAGATTTAAATGATAATTACAAAATATTACCATATTTACATTATAGTGCTAAATTTGATCATTCAGTCATTTTTAAAGACCAAGGAAAAATTGGTGGTCTTGGTGAAACCTTCAAACATTTGATATCTCTGAAAAGCTTTGAATGTGCACTTTATAGGACTAAAAACTGTTACATGTATGGTGTCAGAGTAGTTCACTAAAATATAATGTCCTCGTACGAGGACAGAGGGACCCAGGAGGCTCAGAAGCACAAGAAGCTAATACTCGAGACAACATGCCACTAAAACACAAACAATACTGGACAAATGAAGAGTGTATAAGGAGGACTTAAATACACAATGGTGATTAACTAAATGACGAACAGCTGTGATGATAGAGTTAGTGTCCATGGAAACAGACGAGTGACAGGAAACTAAACAAAGGGAAACATGTGACTGAAGATAAACTAAAAGTCCATGAAAATTAATTTAAAAGAACATAACTGTGACACCAACAGCCAGACGATCATTATTTCCTTCAATGTTGTGACAAACCTGTATGCTGTTATGTTTTGTTAAAGGGGTACACCTATTTAACACCTATTTGCCACTTGTTTGCCACCTGATGTCACCTGTTGGAGTTTGGGTTCCTTTCCGCTGTCACCTTTGGCTTGCTTAGTTGGGGACACTTGACATTTGACTTGACATTTGATATTCAACAGCGCTTTGATCTGCCTGCATTGACACTATTCTTTAAGAGCTGCTGTGCAGCCAAAAATATATACCAGTTATCAATGTAAAGCTGCTTTGACACAATCTACATTGTAAAAAGCTATAAATAAAGGTGACTTGACTTGACTTGACTAAAGGGGTCATGAATTGAGAAATCAACTTTTCCTTGAGCTTTTGATATATAAAGGACCATTGTACTATAAGAATATCCTGTAAGTTTCAGAACTGAAAAATTCTTCACGAGGGAGATCTCTGCTCATTCTCTCTGCCAGTTAACATGCGCCCTATCACAAGCTCAGCTTCAGTGTCACATGATCCTTCAGAAATCATTCTAATATGATGATTTGATGCTCAAGAAACATTTCTGATTTTTATCAATGTTGAACTGATCAAAAACACTGGCGTGTTAGTGAGATGAGAGGAGAGAAGAGCAATATAGGACTAAAAATAAAATTACCTTTCAAAGTATCCTAATGCTAGGAATATGTTTTTTTTTTTTTTTTAACAATGTGAATGTCTCAGTTGAACATTATTTATTTGTATTCAGTACATTTCACTGTGGATTCTTTGGTTAATCAATTGCATTTCGGCGCAGGCTTTGCAAACAGACTTTTACGATATGGACTCGACAGTAATGCAACAACATGTAAGTAACTGTGTTAATTCTAATGCCTGTTCTGATCTGTGACCAGTGATTTCTGATATGTAATGATTCATGTACAGTTAGATGTTCTTTGTCTATGTGTCGGTAAATCAAATCAGTGACTAAACGGTCAACTTCAAGTTGTTTCTCTTAAGAGGATGAAAATAATCTGTTATTTAAATGGTGATTAAATTATATATAGAAAGCGACCAAAGAATGCTCTCTTTACAACTGCTGGAGCTGTCAATCAAACAGCGTGCGCAGGAGCTGTCAATCAACAGTGCAAGTTTATCAGTGACTGAGTTCTGAACTCACGCCAAAACTTTCGTTTTATTCAACAAATCTCCTAGTTACATCGAGTTTGCACTGTTAGTTATGATGAAAGCATTCGTTAGTCTGCAGAAATTGAGTTGTAATGATGAGATCACTGCTTTCATGCACTCAACAACATGTCTGTGATCAACTACAGTGTTCATCACTGCAACCTTTCATGCCACAATCCACAACGACCCAAACTCAGAAATCATTAAATCACAGCTATAGCAATTTGATAATCTCACTGAGCCATATTGTGATTTTGATTTTATTTAGATTCTTGTGCAGCTCTAGACTAGCATACAGATTTGTAAATACTTAAACAATGACAGAATTTCACTGTTCCTTTAAAGGAAGTTATGACGTATGAAACGCAATAATGAATGACAGGCTAGGTGAGCCGGAGGTCCTGTCCAGGGCATAGATGACCACATTTTGTTTTCCATCCTACAGCATGTGTGTATGTATATGTGTGTGTGAGAGAGACACAGATAGCTGTGTGTGAATGTTGTCAAGCATGTGAGCATTCTTTATTACACACATCTGTATGTGTCGGTGTGTGCGCATGCTCAAGTTAATGTCTCTGGTGACCCGGAACATATGTATGTGTGTGTCTGTGTGTGTTTGTGCATCTGTGTGGGAGGAAACAGTTTTCATCATTTTCCTGCAGTCCTGTATCACCGCATTTGATGCGAAATTGCCTCTCTCTCTCTCTCTCTCTCTCTCTCTCTCTTTCCCACTCTCTCTCCATTGCATCATTCAGGTGGGCGATGAAGTTGATTAGCTCAGTATCTGGTTAGATGGGCAGCACTTTAGTCCTGTATAAAAGCATTCTCACATGCATGAAAGCAGAACTGAAGTGTCTGACACTGGCTACTTTCGGAATAGTATACTATAATACTACATACTTCATACTACAATACTACCCTTACTATTTCTGCAGTATGTGTGCTGAATACAGCATGCACGTTTCTGTATGAACAACTACTACATTTGCCAAAATGTGCAGTGTACAACAGTATTGCAGTTCTGAAGTATGCAATGCATTGGGCACTATATCCCACAATGCACTGTGTTCAAATTGGCCTTGCATTTACATTGTGACAAATGAACCAAGCAATATCAGCTGCAATGTTTTACGTCCTTTTCTGGCCTTGTTACTAGAATAGACTGTCAAGAATTAAGATGACTTTACAGAAAATTTGATTAAAAATACAAAATAACTGAAACTGGACTCTACTCACTTGTAATATGCTGCCATTAAATCATGTAAGAATGACCGTATTCACAAAATGAGCACTCATGAACACGACTTCAAATTCAGAATTCTTTAAGCTCTGACTTTCTAAGCCAAGGCCATAAAATTTTAAAAATCATGGTGGAAACTAATTGGTATTGGTTACGATTAAGTAACCAATATTAAGATTAAGTAACCAGTATTGTGAATGTTTTCTGTACACTTTTTATTGGTGCTTTTTTTGTGTGTTCTAAATGACGAAAATCGATAAATCGTGCTAGAAAATACTGTTCACTTAGGCACTTGTGCGCCAAAACACCCACCCTTCTGTGGCTGAAGGACAATGCTAAATACGCTGATAAAGCATTGATTACACACCTATGTGCATTTTTTTACTTTAAAACATGTCAATAGTGAAATCAAAAGAATTTTGAAATTGGCCAATGCATACATTTTTTCCCAACCAAAATCACTTAAAAGAACACATTAACACAATCATGTTGTTATCTTCCAGACTACAGGAACATTGCATGAGGATTAAACATGCATGTAATAAGGTCATGTGACAAAGTTAATGAATGGGAGGAACTGCAATGCGCAAAATGACGGCTCTAGTCCTGCCTTCTAAGTAAAAGAGCCAATCAGTGTTAGAAGCTCTGGTTTCCATAGAAACATGAGAGTTGCACTAAGGACTGCACATGCACATTAGCGGGACCAACCTAAAATATACGTTTTTAAAAACATTTATGAGACAATTCATGTCAGATTTTATTGCTGATATGAAATGTTATGTAAATGTGAGTTTGGCCAGCAGTTTTTTGAGATTTCAGTATTTCCCAATAGATAAGAATTAAAATAAATAGGAGTTGGTCTTGCTAACCAAATATTTTTTTTTTTCTAAATTTCTGGCCAGAGACGTTACAAACATGGCTGCCAAGTGAACTGACTTTCCAGTGAAGTCGGTATAAAACGGAAGTTGTGATAGTCTTTTCTTCCATATTGTGACGTATATCCAAGTGAAACAGCTTCTCAAACAAGAAAAAATGTAGAGTGGGACTTTTTGTCCATGGGGATTGGATGGTTGTGTTTTTCTATTGCTGTGATGTCATGTGAGTGACAGGTTGTCCTGTACTCACACCAGTAAACACATCATCAGAGAACAGAAGAGAAGTTGTATACTTTGCAGTATGCAGTACTCTAGAATTCTATTCCAAACACAGCCTGTGTGCGAGAGAAAGAGATTGCTGGGACACAAGCGCATGCACATCCATTCATCTATCTGCTGTCAAGTGCCTAATTCCCCGTCTCTCCCACTTCTCATCTTCTACACTTTTCACACATTCCCCCTCTCTTTTCTTTCACCTGCTCTCGTCTCATTTATCGCCAGGCTCATGTCAACACTCTCTCTTAGTTTTTGTGTCGGGCCCTAACATCCCGCTCATGTTGCGTGTCGGCACTCGGCAGGAGGCATGCATGAATTAACACAGACACACAATCTGAAGAAAATATTGATCTTTGAAGTTGTTTCGATAACACCTCGAACATGTGGGTTTATAATATATTCCTGTTTTTAAACCTCCTAGGGGCCAGGGACACCTATTAGTACCAATCATAAAAAATACACTATGATGCAATTAGAATAATCTAGTCATTATTGTCGCATTACTACATTCCTTGAGGAGACAGATGGCAGTGAGGCACATTTTGTCTTGCAGAGAATGCAGCACATAATAACGTGGAAATGAGCAAAATCATTTCAAGCAATCTACTCGCTTATTCACTTCGTGTTTGTCTCTTCACTCTGTTCACACTCACCACCTTCACTCTGTTACTCCCTAGAAAAATTTGCAAAAAGTACTATGGTTTTACCATGTATTTATGAACACAGAGTGCTACGGTTATGCCAAGCATTTCATCCTCCAAATATTGGACATTGGTACCAGAGTATTACTATGGTTTATAATAAAGAATCATGATAATACTTTGACACAGTATCAGCACCATGAGGGGTCGACCCCTCGCCTCTGGTCGACCACCCCACTCAGCCCTGGAGTGGGCAACATACTGCCTGGGAACTGAAAAGATCTATACGAGATGGTGAGTGGATGGGTGTAAGCTGTCAAATACACGGATTAAAAATGAATTGTTTTCATGGTGACGCTTTATTTTACAGTGTGATTGTTACATATGTTACATGTAGTTACTATAGTAATAACTATAAATTATGCATAATTACATGCAATTAACCCTAAACCAAACCCTAATCCCAACTCTAAAGTAAGTACATGTAATTACTTAATATTACTTTGTGCTTAAATGTATAATTACAGTGTAACAAAGACACCTTAAAATAAAGTGTAACCGTTTTCATTTCGGTTCGTTCTTGGCAAAAATATGTTATAAGCTTCAGATAACGGTTGTACATTTCTTTAAAGGTGCCCTAGAATTAAAAATTGAATTTATCTTGGCATAGTTAAATAACAAGAGTTCAGTACATGGAAATGACATACAGTGAGTCTCAAACACCATTGCTTCCTCCTTATATAAATCTCATTTGTTTAAAAGACCTCCGAAGAACAGGCAAATCTCAACATGACACCGACTGTTACATAACAGTCGGGATCACTAATATGTATGCCCCCAATATTTGCATATGCCAGCTCATGTTCAAGGCATTACACAAGGGCAGGCAGTATTAACGTCTGGATCTGTGCACAGCTGAATCATCAGACTAGGTAAGCAAGCAAGAACAATAGCGAAAAATGGCAGATGGAGCAATAATAACTGACATGATCCATGATATCATGATATTTTTAGTGATATTTGTAAATTGCCTTTCTAAATGTTTCGTTAGCATGTTGCTAATGTACTGTTAAATGTGGTTAAAGTTACCATCGTTTATTACTATATTCACGGAGACAAGACTGTCGTTATCTTCATTTTTTAAACATTTGCAGTCTGTATAATTCATAAACACAACTTCATTCTTTATAAATCTCTCCAAAAGTGTGTATTGTTAGCTTTAGCCATGGAGCATACTATCAAACTCATTCAGAATCAAATGTAAACATCCAAATAAATACCATACTTACGCGATTAGACATGCTGCATGACGAACACTTTGTAAAGATCCATTTTGAGGGTTATATTAGCTCTTTGAACTTTGTTTATGCTGGTTAAGGCAAATGCGAGCTCCGGGGAAGGGGAGCACAAGATTTAAAGGGACCGCGCAGCCTGAATCGCTGCATATTTAATGATGCCCCAAAATATGCAATTAAAAAAATGAATAAAAAAAAAAAATCTATGGGGTATTTTGAGCTGAAACTTCACAGACACATTCAGGGGACACCTTAGACTTATATTACATCTTTTAAAAAGACGTTCTACGGCACCTTTAAGAGCTCCTTGGATTCAACCCAGTTTATTTTCCTCATTCATTTAAAATAAAATTACATTACATATTAATAAACTGTAGCCTATATACAATTATTTTATTATTGAATTATTTATCCATTATTTATTCAGCCTAAGCATCATGTTTGTGATTTTTTTTTTCGTTTGTGTATGTGTGTGTATTTATGACATCAATTACTGCCTTATTTGTTCAAAAACAGAAGTAACTTCAAATGTTATTTTGTATTCTTTTCAGATTTTTAGTATAGTAGGGTAAAGTAAAACATCAAGAATGCTATTTTACGGAGCTGTCAACACAGAAAACACTTATGGCATGCCTTCTGTTGAAGAACACCCAACCATATATTATTAAAATGTATATAAAATAATTAAGAAGTTTCATGCTCGTTTTTTCATTTCTGAATATTGTTTTATGTACACTAAAATATTACACTGTTCAGAAACAGTGTGAATAAACAGTTTAACCATGCACCCCGCCCCCCCCCCCAATTGTATTACTGTGGCAATACAAATGTAAAGTGATGGTTTCAGATAGTAATACTACAGTACTTTAAATATGCCATAGCACTGAAATTCATGTACCATTGTATCTACATGGTACTTCAAAGAATACCATGGTAATACAATAGTGCATGTCCAAAATATCATGGAAGTACCATGTTACTTTTTGTTACATTTTAAGTGTAACGAAACTGTAACATGGTTATGTAATGCTTGTTTAAACATGGTCGCACGTTTCTTAATTTTTGGACATGTACCATGGTAATACAACAGTACTGTTTGACCTACATTGGAGTATATGTAAATACCATGTAATATATGCATATATATGAAAGTGCCATGGTATCACACCTTATATTGTATCATGGATATCACAGTACTTTTTCCTAAAAGTTTCTTGAACAATCAAGCAGTTTCACACTTCCACTGCGTCCTCCTAATACCTTTCTCACCTTCACACCAGCTGCTTTGCTTTCCTTGTACATCAGCAATATCTGGACACGCTCTCACACAGACTTTCCCTAAAGCTTATTACCCAGAATACCTAACGGTTAATATTACATAAATGTGACACATATGCCACACTATAATTATTTAATGCAGAATGGCATATGTTGTTAAATAATTACAGACGGCCACACTCCAGGGTTAAGGAAAAGCCCTTTACAATATACTCACCACATCTCTCTCTCTCGTTGCCCAAATCTTTCTCGCTCTACACACTACGGTGGTCCAAAACATGCCTCCACTGCCCGCTCTTATTGTCTTCCATAATCCAAACAAATTCCAGTGTTGATCACATACACACAGGAAACAGATGCTTTTGGGTAGCTTTTCAGTATGCACAGCCATTGTTGACGTCTAATTAGCCCCTCTCTCTACTAACCACCCACACTAAACATCCACATATCCCAGAATCCAATGATGCTGTAATGCCCACATCCTCGCTATATAGCCTTACTAATAGTAATTTTTGATCAAATATTTTTCTCTTGGAAAAAAATAGAAATATAAAAATGGCTGTAAACACTGATACGCTTATAGTGCAATGCATTAGTATAGTTATGATGGGTGTGCATAGGCGCTTAACTTATTTATGCTCATCATCATCACAGTGAATATATAGTACTGCAATGCATTGAATGCAACTTGCTTCCTGCAGTAACATTTAGCTTTAATGCCTTTGGGATTTCTGCAGGCACTAGATGCAGTGCATTTCTCTTTGTGCAGCCTTGTTTACAGTGGTAACGCTGTACCAACGAATCGATAAACTTCGGAATGATAATAACATACCCACATAGGCCATCTATGCAAGGATGTCCATGTCAGTGCATGAGCTGACATTGCCAGCATCTCAGTGCATTTTCCCCGCATGACTAAAGTGCACTCGTGCAAGGTCTCGAGGTATTGCAAATTTCACATCATTACACGCACAATCGATACTTTAACTCAAGAGATCATCTCGTTATCCGAGCGCTGCTACCCGACAAGCGCGCGCACTAACACTGGAGTAAAAGATGCGTACAGGCGGGCACAATGAGATGAATAAAATAATGCAGGAATGCAATGCAAAAGCCACGCTACCTTTAAGTCGTCCTTTCGCTGTCATCCTCAAACTGCCAAAAATATTTCATTGGATCGAGATGTTAATCTCTCCCTTGCTCTCCTCCCCCCTCTATCTCTCTCTCGGGTAACCTGGCACTGTATAACAGTTCATCTATCCGCCAGCAGGAGCGCAGCCGTCGATGCTCTCCACATGTGGCAAGCTGTTATCGCATTTATTCTTTAAAACGGTAATCTAGATTTATGTTCCTAGTATTTATTTTTAATTACTATGTGCATATATGTAAATGTAATATAGATGCAAGTACTTTTTCCATCAGTTAGCATCTATTTCAGTTTACTTTACTTATTAGATACTACTACTACCCATTTTGAGTCACTATCAACAAGTTGTAAGTAATAATTCTCAGTTAAATGTTTTTTTTTTTACTTTGCTATTTAGATACTGACTGATTGAGAAAAAAAAACTATAATCTGATGAATGAGCATTAGTTGTAGTTATCATAATTGTAGTAAGATTAGTTCACTTTAAAATGAAAATTACCCCAAGATTTACTCACCCTCAAGCCATCCTAGGTGTATATGACTTTCTTCTTTCTAATGAACACAATCAGAGATACATTAATAAATATCCTGATGCATCCAAGCTTTATAATGGCAGTGAATGGGACCAACGAGTATGAAGCTCAAGAAAGTGCATCCATCCATTCATCATAAACATACTCCACATGGCTCCGGGAGGTTAATAAAGGCCTTCTGACGCTTCCAGGTTCTACATCAGAACAGCGGCGGAGTACTGGCTGAAGCTCTTCAAGTGAACACGACACATGCATGTGATGCTGACGCAGGAGCCGGCCAATACTGAGCCGCATTCTGACATAGAACCTGGAAGCACTGAATATAAACAGCATACAAGAATGACACAGAAGAGAAGATACTGTTGAATAAAGTCGTTATTTTTGTTTTGTTTTTGCACACAAAAAGTATTCATAACATTTAGGTTGAACCACTGGAGTCACGTCGACTTTTTTAACGATGTCTTTAGTACCTTTCTGGACCTTGAAAGTGGTGGTTAAATTGCTGTCTATGGAGGAGTCATATACCTCTTGGATTCATCAAAAATGTGTTCCGAATATGAACAAAGGTCTTATAGGTGTGGAACAACATGAGGGTGAGTAGGCTAATAAATGACAGAATTTTCATTTTTGGGTGAACTAACCCTTTAATGATGCAAATCTGAAAAGATACTAGTCCCTGAATTACTTGCATTAATAAAGTACTCATAAACATAATAGATGTTCGTTTTAAGGAATAAATGTTCAAATGGATTGCCATACCTCGCCTGCATCAGCATCACTGAGCATATAGGGAGCCTTAATGGGTTTGCCAATCTCATAAGGAAAAGAAAGAATTTTTTTTAGATGCAAACACACCATCTGAGGCATCCTTTGATCACTGATCACTCATTGCATGACTTATCATGTTTTCAAAACCTTGCAGCGCATCATCATATAGAAACAGAATCATCGTGAATCATTCACAATCGCATATAATGCTGCATGCTTAAATGTGCTGAGTATGATTAACAATGAACACAACACAATGCACTTACATTTGATTACGCGGTCGGTAGGGTTTAAACCCATGATGTCTGCGCTGGACATTCTCATGGGTTGTTGTAGATAACGGGGAAAGTGCGCCTACTCCTAACGGGTGAGCGTGCGGTCTTCGGTGCTGCGGGATGCGCGGGCTGCAGAAGCCGCATCACTTGGTGCGTCTTTCCTCAGTCCACCGTCGGTCGGGGGAAAGATGTGTCGCAGTTGATCCGGGGGAAACAGTGATGCTGGGAATGCTGGACTCTGCCTGGTGCCGAGTGAGGGCGGATGGGTAGACAAATAGATGGATGGATGGAACAGCAGGAGGGGGGCTGGGAGACTTTTGCTCGGTTCAGGGTATCCTCAGCGCGTTGCAGCACCACCCCGACATGGCGAAGACAGGAACTCCCACGCTCTGGCTTGCAGGGACTGCCTCATACCGCCATCACGCGGAGGCTGATTCGGGGTTTCCCTGCGCACGAGACGAGAGAGCGCGCGCGCGCCGAGGCCTTGTTGCTGCTTTATTGACGTCAGTCTTTTTAGTGGTTCATGGCGTAGAAAGTCTATCTGACTGTACAAAATACAGGAAAAAGTGTAGAATTACATCATGAATATTAAAAACAACAACCAGATTCTATGTTATAATTATTATTATTATTTAAATTGTCATCTAGAATTTATCCATTCATCTATACAACAAGAAGGCTGTACAAATACTATTGTTTCGTAAACAAAAGTAAAAAACAATGAAATGGTTTCCATTGTTTTTGGGCATTGCACCATGGTAATACCATGGATTTTGGACACCATGTCATCAATGTTATTATAAGTAATAGCAATAGCGTGTAAATAATGTTGGATAGTCATTCAGTACCAAGATATTTATCAGAGTATCATTTAATTATTGCCATAGCACATATTTTGCACATGTAATCAGTAGGCCTGTTATTTTTGCATCAGTATTATAAGTGCATTGTATGTTGCACATCAAAAATACTATTCTATTGTGAATGATTCCACCTCAGGCCCTTTTTTTCTTTCTTTCAATGAATGTTATTGTCTTAATGGGGTAGAGGGCTGTGCTGCAGGATGAAGATATCACAATGAAACAAGGTATTTTGGGAATATAGGCCGATAGTTTGATCTTTTTGGATTTGTGTAATCAGGATTATGTGAGGATCAGACAAAAGCACCTAAAAATATGTGCTATTAATTGTTTGGACAATCAAATATTAGAAATGAGAACAAAGGCGTAAGACAATAAATAAAGAATGCATCAAATTAAGTCTAATCAGAATGGGGGGGGGGGGGAGTCTTTTCATTTAAGTTAATTAAATAATTAAAGCATTAAAAGAGATTTAAAGGAATAAAGAAAAAATAAGTAAGATTAGAATATATGAGTTCTAGTTGTAATTGTATGAACTAATCAAAAACTATTTGAAAATTAACCTTATTCGTATGCCTAATATGAAAACATTAAATGTTTCCGGTCTCGTCACATTGATTCAGTTATAGCCTACATGAATGAATAATCATGCACATGAAAGCCTACCATGTTTTCAGTTCAAAACGGTTAAACTTGATAAAGTTAAGTAGTTTACATTACTGGATATTACTGTGGGTCGTTTAACATTTCTATCGTAAAACAGTGGTCAAATATTAAATGTTTACTTACATCTTACCACGCACTTTCACCATTAAAACTAAAAGCATCGTCTTCAGTGAACAGTAGGGCCCGCCTTCATTTATCTGATTGGCTATCTCAATCATTCTGACAGTGACGAGCGCTGTTAGGGTTAGACCCATAGGTTAGATCGCTAACTTCTACAACTTGTTGTCATCCCAACAACAAATAGAGCGGTGCGTAATTGAGTGCAGAGCATCAGCAAGAATACCAAATGACAATTTGGCCATTTCAAATTATTATGGGGTGGGGGGAAGGGGTCTTGTCTGTGGTTACGGCCCTGACTCCATGCTCTACTGTCTACAGGAATGCTATATAATGCTATATATGTACAAAATTAAACCTAAAAAATATACAGATAAAGTTCATACAAATTAATGTGGTATGTTTGATAAATAAATAAATAAATAAATAAATAAATAAATGCTAATACAACTTATGCACAAAAGTTGTCCTTAGTTTCACACACATTCCATCATCTATGGACGAAAATCTCATATTTTGCCATGACAAAACATTAATTTGTCAAATATCCCTCCGCGACGGTGAACGTTCTTCTGGTCGATGGTATGTACGTTATGTTATACATATATTATATGTTGAAATTGTATAAACTGTTCTCCTCATTTGATTGTGAATACGAGTCGTATGAACACCACTTACAATAAATATCTCGTCAGATCATATATTCTCCTAGTTATTTCCATTCTATTTCTGAGCTGATCATAAAGCTCGTTTGTCGCTCGAAATGGAAGCTTTTAACCACAGGCTTTCATTTCGGCTCAATAAGTATTAAGTCACTGAGCGCGAGCGGCCATTTTGGCACCGCTATTGCATCAGTGTCGTGATTCACTACAGCACTATCTAGCAACTGGCGTCGGCGCGCAATTTGTCCTCGGCGACTGCGTCCATTGGCGGAAGGATCTGATTAGAGCAGCGCAGTGTGTGTGATGCGGTAGCTACTCGCTGCCGCTGCTGCAGGAGGAAGGACCGAACCTCTACCAGCACCACCTTTCAGTTTCGCCTTCAAATTACACCGACCGGCTCCGCCACACACAGAACACCGACTGAATTATCACCCCAAGGCGTCCTTTATTACGACACCCGAGGGACTGGCCGCGTCTAAATTAAAGAAGCGCCGTTTTAATCGAGTATAAGTCTGGTTTTGTGTGTTTTTGACAGCAGTAACAACACAACAATGGCTCTGAAAAGAATCCACAAGGTAAGAGAAGGAAGTCACGGGCGCCATTGCCCTATTCCACATCGAAAACGCACCATCCTTCCTCTTTTACACCGGAAAGGCGATTTAAGGGATGTTACTGAGAAGTTAAAATTGTTATGTATGCCTCTGGTGGGATGACAAGTGTAGTAAAGCACCCCGGTTCGACGGTTCGGTCCGGGCTAACGGTTAGCTTGTTAGCTAGCGACCCTCCGTCGAACTGTTCAGACTGATCTAAAATATTTCTTATTTCCAACTTATGTTTTTCTCCCCTCGCGTTTCAACTTAAAAAAAATAAACAATCAATTGAAATGGAAGTCGTTTTGCAATGGCTCAATTGAGGATTAATGTTAGCTCATGATAACGTGTTAGCATGCTAACCCTTCGTAGCAGCAAATGCTAAAGGCCCGTTTGAAAACCTTGACCAAAGATCGTTTATATCCACCGCAACATCATCAAGTCACTGTATTTTTACTATTAATATATTAATGTACAGTATGATTATGTTGCATTTCTCTAAATCGTTCTGGTTTAGGTTGTTAACTGGCTAACCGCTCAGGGAGAGGCATCTGGCCCATCAGTTTGCCTTCGCATGCATGTGTTTTAAGTCATTTTCTGATTATGTTGGCAGTTTTTATAGTTGAATATCTTTTTGTCCTTACAAACATCTATATGTTTGGTGTTCGAGTCCATCTGTTCGATTTTAAAGCCAAACTCTCACATTATATATCAGGATATTTGAGGTTAGCTCGTGGCGCAAGCAAATTGGCGTTATGAACGTGGTCCAAAGCATTCATAATCACACTTCAGACCCCTTGTTGTGTTTTTCTGAGCATTTTGAAGGCTTTAGTTCTCTCGGGTTTCAGTAGAACATACTAACCTGAAAAAAAATGTTACATAAGCTGTGGTCTCCTCTCATGTCATTACAGCAGCAATAACTCCATTACACTGACTGTTATGTCTGATTTGATATTGGCCTCTTTATTCTCTTCTTAGTCATCCACCCAGTGCATTTGTTTGGTGTATTTTACTGTAATTTTGTCAAATGCACAGATATTTGCAGTATTTAATTTCGGTGTCAGTTTCTCAGTTTCATTTTGGTGCTTCATTGTTAGCAACGTGCACTGCAGATGTTTGAGGAAGGGGATCTGGACAGGTGATGCAGAGCTTTACCTGCTGGTTTTCAAGTCATGATAGGTGAGCAGTTTTTAATCTTCATTTTTGATTCTGGTGTGTTGCAGGAGCTGCATGATTTGGGCCGTGACCCACCTGCTCAGTGTTCAGCAGGCCCAGTAGGGGATGACAGTAAGTAACTCGGTTTACCCACCAATGTATTCAATAAACTAGTGTACATTTATTCTCCCTATTCAATTTACAGGTGTTTTGAATATAAACACTAGTGATTTCTGCTTTGACTTACAAATTCAGCACTTGCTTTTAATCCATATTCCTGGTCTTGTTGTGGACGATTCATCGGTGCATGTTATTCAAAAAATAAATTTTGATTTCATAATATATATTATTATAATGTGATGTTGGCCAGAACAATAAATCTTTAAGTTCTTCATCAACCTCCTGCATGTAAAGAGAACATTTCATGAGCCTATTCATTCAAACTGATAATGAATAAAATTGTTTTTAAAAAAGTTTAATATTGTTGAATATAGCAAAATCCTGTATTGTAAGTATGCACGTCAAATTAAGGAGACATATTGATGCGTTGTGGTGTAACAACTAGTCGCCTGCTTTTTGCAGGCTTATTAAACCAGTGGAGTATAGCATAGATATGATTCCCCCACCCCATATTTTTACAATTGGCTCTATATCGTCGCTATCAGATGGAAACAATGTATCTCCAGAAATGTTACTTTTCAGGAAATGGGGAAATAAAACGCTATTTTTTTAGATAATTAAACCATGTTGTCAAAAGCCCTATTCGGACGGGACTAGTTTCACAGGGGGATGTTAGAGAAATTTCTGTTTCACAGACGTACTTTGAGATTTTAATCCCGTCCGAATCTGCCATGTCTGTCTTTTTCTCACACGACCTCTGTAAAAATTCCAGAGCAAATTACCTACTGTTTTTCGTCGAACTCGGCGGTCCTCAGAGAAATCTAATCCCGTCCGAATGCGAATGTCTGTGTTTTCCGAAAATGTTTTTTCCAAAACGCTTTTTCTTGTGTGTTTTGGTCAACGTGAACTACCGTACAATCTCTCGCTATCGCGCCGGTATTCAAGTTTCTGCTTTTTGCGCACCGATAATGGATGTAGATGTGTTTGGTACACTGCAAAGAAATAAAAAAAATAAATCAACAAGAAGAGCCAAACTGTTAAGACTGCATGGCTACTGTAATATCAGTTTCAGGTAAGAGTACTTTCATTTCTGCACTTAATTAGGACTACATAACGTGTACATTATATAAGTTAAATCTTTTCATTCCAGTGGGTTTATTATAAGAACCCAGTTCTATTAAATCATGATGATAAATGTATGTTTAGTTCATATGACCATACGCAATCCACGCATTCTGAACACGTGATCTTCTGAAATGCCCACATGTAAAACACAGACACTCCTACCTCCGTAATAAACACAGAGATGTTAGTCCCGTCCGAATCCGTACATAAAATCACAGACGTAGGTTGATAAGAATTGTTACTCAAACGTCGTTTGGAAAACTAGTCCCGTCCGAATAGGGCTAAAGTTGATATTGTTAATAATGACACATGCAAGTGTCTGAACATATATAAAGCCACATTTTAACAAAATCAAACTCAAAATTAATTACAAGGTTTTTTGACTAGCGAATTTAGGAGAATTTCGACATCCGTGTTTTGAACAGCCGCATCTGAGGCAGTAAGTGCATCGCATTACGTTTTCATCAACTTGCAGATTATACAGTTTATTGAAGCTACGTGGCCGCTCATTTGGCTGAAATGCTATTTAAGATGGTATTGGCTATGACTCGACGACAAATGCTAGACTAAGACACTCTTCTCCACTCCTGGAATACATAAAACATTAAGATTTAAGATTTTTATTTTTATTTGTCACACACAATTATGTAAAGAATATATAACCAGTAGTAAAATGTAAATCAGGTCCGCTCCATGGACAGTGCAATTATAATAAGAACACAAACACAAAAGAAAAATAATAAATGTATATAGGGATGGAGATATTGATAGTAGCAGTATGGAAATAAATATATAAAATATTTTGTATATCTATATAAAATTATTTAAAAAAAAATATCTAAAATATTGTGTATATATATATATATATATATATATATATATATATATATATATATATATATATATATATATATATATATATATATATATATATATATATATATATATATAATTTCTCACACACACACACAGTGGGTACGGAAAGTATTCAGACCCCCTTACATTTTTCACTCTTTGTTATATTGCAGCCATTTGCTAAAGTCATTTAAGTTCATTTTTTTCCTCATTAATGTACACACAGCACCCCGTATTGACAGAAAAACACAGAATTGTTGCCATTTTTGCAGATTTATTAAAAAAGAAAAACTGAAATATTGCATGGTCCTAAGTATTCAGACCCTTTGCTCAGTATTTAGTAGAAGCACCCTTTTGATCTAATACAGCCATTGGTCTTTTTGGGAAAGATGCAACAAGTTTTTCACACCTGGATTTGGGGATCCTCTGCCATTCCTCCTTGCAGATCCTCTCCAGTTCTGTCAGGTTGGATGGTAAACGTTGGTGGACAGCCATTTTTAGGTCTCTCCAGAGATGCTCAATTGGGTTTAAGTCAGGGCTCTGGCTGGGCCATTCAAGAACAGTCACAGAGTTGTTGTGAAGCCACTCCTTCGTTATTTTAGCTGTATGCTTAGGGTCATTGTCTTGTTGGAAGGTAAACCTTCGGCCCAGTCTGAGGTCCTGAGCACTCTGGAGAAGGTTTTCGTCCAGGATATCCCTGTACTTGGCCGCATTCATCTTTCCCTCGATTGCAACCAGTCGTCCTGTCCCTGCAGCTGAAAAACACCCCCACAGCATGATGCTGCCACCACCATGCTTCACTGTTAGGACTGTATTGGACAGGTGATGAGCAGTGCCTGGTTTTCTCCACACATACCGCTTAGAATTAAGGCCAAAAAGTTCTATCTTGGTCTCATCAGACCAGAGAATCTTATTTCTCACCATCTTGGAGTCCTTCAGGCGGGCTTTCATGTGTTTTGCACTGAGGAGAGGCTTCCGTCGGGCCACTCTGCCATAAAGCCCCGACTGGTGGTTGACTTTCTACAACTTTCTCCCATCTCCTGACTGCATCTCTGGAGCTCAGCCACAGTGATCTTTGGGTTCTTCTTTACCTCTCTCACCAAGGCTCTTCTCTCCCGATAGCTCAGTTTGGCCAGACGGTCAGCTCTAGGAAGGGTTCTGTTCGTCCCAAATGTCTTCCATTTAAGGATTATGGAGGCCACTGTGCTCTTAGAAACCTTAAGTGCAGCAGAAATTTTTTCGTAACCTTGGCCAGATCTGTGCCTTGCCACAATTGTCTCTGAGCTCTTCGGGCAGTTCCTTTGACCTCATGATTCTCATTTGCTCTGACATGCACTGCGAGCTGTAAGGTCTTATATAGACAGGTGTGTGGCTTTCCTAATCAAGTTCTATCAGTATACTCAAACACAGCTGGACTCAAATGAAGGTGTAGAACCATCTCAAGGATGATCAGAAGAAATGGAGAGCACCTTAGTTAAATATATGAGTGTCACAACAAAGGGTCTGAATACTTAGGACCATGTGATATTTCAGTTTTTCTTTTTTAATAAATCTGCAAAAATGTCAACAATTCTGTGTTTTTCTGTCAATATGGGGTGCTGTGTGTACCTTGAGGGGAAAAAAATGAACTTAAATGATTTTAGCAAAAAATGAACTTAAATGATTGTGTGTTTCTTGAGTAAAGAGAATGTTGTACTTATTCAAAGAACCAGTTCTTTATTTACCCTTCAGTGGCAAATGAGCAGAGACGGTCCAAACTGCATGCGGCACTTCATTCTTGATAGAGGTGGGGTGGAGTTATGAGATTTTACTGCCAATATTGAGGATCCAATGGAGTTATTTTTGCCTCAAGCTCTCTTTAAAACCTTTTAATTGATTTAAATTATGTTTGCATAACCAACAAACAGATGTAAAGTACAATAACAATAGTAGTGACCAATAGTAATGATTTATGAAAAAAAAAAAAAAGACTATATGTGGAGATACGAGGTTTCCGCCCAACAGCGGTGATATGGTGACTCTCACTTAAAGGAACTGAATGTCATAGTGGTTTCAATCACATACTCTCAGTGCTTTTTCCTGTCTGATTGTTTTCTGCGTGCCCTGTGATCGATGTGCTCGTCAATATTTAGTGTGAGGCTCAACCACAAGATGACATATTATGATCAACTGACAAATAGCATATATAGCTTCCCTCAAAAGAGCTGCCACTTTATTAAACTATGAATCATACAACCATCTGACCCACTTAGTGCCTCAGAGACTTTGCTTCGTCATATTTTGTACTGTATACCTCAGTGGGCTCTTAATTCAGACAAGACTGATTCTGAGCTTGCAAATGAGAATTGTATATCTTTGAGATTTAGAAAAACTTCTAATAATGTAAGAAACATGATGTTACTGATATAGGCTTTCATTGACATTTCTGTTTGTCTTGTTTCAGTGTTTCACTGGCAGGCCACGATAATGGGACCAGTACGTATTTGTTTCTTGTAACCCCTATAGTAGCACAAATTGCAGAAGTCATTTGAACTTGAAGCATAATATTGTTGTTTTTAAATATTGAGTAAATATAAAAAAAATCAATTGACAATTGATCAATTTTTTGTTTTTTTTTAAATATATAATTAAAAGATTGTTAATGAAGTTAGACCAGGTTTAGTTTTACTTTTTATGTTTCACACTTTTTCTCACAGTGAATATTGTTGGGGTAGTTGGCATGGTGTTAAACTATAAAGAAGCAAACAAACAAATATTTAGTTCCAATTAAAATGTTTACCCTGCAGAATGACAGTCCTTACCAGGGTGGAGTGTTCTTCTTGACCATACACTTTCCCACAGATTATCCCTTCAAACCGCCAAAGGTCAGTAATGTCCATAACTGTTGGACACAGGTTCTCAGGTGTTTTTGTTATTCTCAGGTGCTGCTTAATTATTTTTCTCTTTGAATCCTCATTTCATAACCTTTACTTTCTATGGCATGACATGAGGAAATGTTTTTCCTCCTACCATATATTCAAATAATTCAGCTTATCATGTCTGTATATCATATGCATTTACTGAATGCAGATAATCTTGTCAATGTATTTAAAGAATTTGTTTCAAGTAAGCCAGTGTTTGTTTGGATTTCAATCTACAGTAATTAAGAACTGTTCTAGTGTTGGCAGTAATAATACTGTTTAGCATGGAAAGGGTGTGTTTTGTGTGCTTATGTTTGTCTCCTTCCTTTCTCAGGTTGCATTTACCACAAGAATCTATCACCCAAATATAAACAGCAATGGCAGCATCTGTCTGGATATTCTGAGGTCACAGTGGTCACCGGCACTCACTATTTCCAAAGGTAAAACACCCCCAGGTTTTTTAGCTATCAGTTTTCAAACAGTCTTTATTATGACAATTAATTCCAGAAACGTTTTTTTCTTGGCCTCAACCTGCGTGTTCCCATGGTCAAGCCTGTATGGATTTTTAATTGGATTTTTATTGGGTTGCCTCCATATGGACCCACGTGGTGGTCTGGAGAATTCTGAAAACCTAAATTAATATATAGACTAGTGTTGTCAAAAGTACCAACTTCGGTACCAGTCGGTACTGAAATTTTAAAAATGTGATGCTGTTGAGCGGATTCGTAAACACCTCTGATTGGCCATTGTGTTCACATGCTCATCAGATATGTCTGTGATTGGTTACAATGATCAACGCTTCAAAAACATGTTGTAAATAGACATCAGTGACGCTCTTCACTGAGCGCTTGCACAGATGTACATGGGAGCGTTTGAAAGCAGGCGTCTACAGGGCTCTAAGCTAATGTTTTTTTTAAAGGCCCCGGTATACTTCAAACGAAATCGAAGAACGAACTGATGTGACGTCATTTCGAACAAAATCAGGCCAAAACGAAGTTCGTTTTGTGTTCTTTTTGGAAGTTCGAAACGGCTTGCCAAAGCGAACTTTCAGGAAAAGTTCGCTCCAGCTGCTAAACCCCTTCGTACTACCATTGGTCAGTGACGATAACGTAATAGGAAGTGTGTGCTGAGGCTCCGCCTTCACTCGCGTGGAACGCGTCTTTGACTCATTGCGCATGTGCTTCTGATGAAATGAGGCACTGACACTGTTTTTCATGTTTGATACTGTAAAGCTGCTTGATTTTAAGCAATCTATTAAATAAAGTGCTATATGAAGACATGACTTGACTGGAGTGCTACTTTGCAGAGCTCGTGCTAACATACCCATGTTGTTATGATCAGACGCTTTTCTTATACTTTCTATAATAAATGCTTGCTGTTTTCTCATTTTTGTTGGGTTTGTTTTGTTACTGAGAATAAAGTGCACAGCACATATTTACATATTCATCTAAAAGTCGATCACAGCAGTGTGGGCACATCAGATGTTCGTTTACAGTATATCACTGGTCACGCATTTCGAACTTCATTTTACACCTAAACAAAGAATGAAAAAGAACTTTGTTTGAAGTATACCGGGGCGTTAAGGAGCACTTGTGCTCATAATAAAAAAAAAATTTAGCTGCACAGTCAAATTTAGGAGCACTTCGTGGTTTTTAGCCGCAACACCAGTTACATCACTTGCCCAATGAGCACCGCCCCCACCGTTGTTTTTTTTATTTATTTTTTATTTTTTTTATTATTTAGTTCAGTTAGAGAACAGACACTATAGTTAACTCAACGCGTCTGCTTAATTCAGTGTGAGCCGAACGAGAGTCGCAGCAGGAGTCAGATTTCACCTCACTTCGCCTCACTCTTGACTGACAAGAATATGGATGAAGATTTGGTTTCAAAGCAAAATGTAAAAGTGCATATTTAAGCAATTTTTTTTATTGTACTCTTGTGTTTTTCAATAAGAATAATAATAAACCCACCCACCATTCAAACAACTGCTGCTAATTTTTGGTGCCATTTTTGCCCCAAGCCCAACATTCTTTATGATAATCCAAATGTAGTATTTCCAGTTAATTTGGAATTAACATCAGCAGCATGAGGCGGTCTGAAAAGTGTGGAGTCATATCCGTTTCACCTTGTAAACAATCTTTGAAGTGTAGTCTGTCGCACACGTCTTTTCTTTTCCTCTGCTGACTGAAGCAAAGTCTTTGAATGAAGGCATGAAAAGCAGCCTATTACAGTATGAAACGTAACTGTTGCTCAGTGTAGATGCATTTTGGGAGTTGTGCTTTATTGCTATTGTATTTTTGATCTATTCATGAATATTGATCGCGTGACGATAACGTAATAGGAGGTGAATATGAGTGACAGACGACTGCTGTGAATATGAGAGGGGTATTTCTCGCATCTATACTACTCGCACCGATGCGCCTAAATATTTTTTTTCACAGTTGCGCAGTTTACGTTTAGTCGCAAAAGCAAATGGTCGCAGTGTAGAGCCCTGATCTATCGGCAGGTTCGCTGATAGACGCCTGCTTTCAAACGCTCCCGCTCCTGCTTTCAAAATGCTTTCAAACACTTCCGTGTGTTTGTACTTTTGACTACACTAATATAGACAAAATATTCAAAGCTAAATTGTGATGAAGCCCTCTCAAAGCTTGATATTCATAGAACTGCTTTAAATAATGAAGTACTCCAAATCCGGTTGGTATTGGAATTTTGTTACAAGTACAACTAAAGAACCTTGTGTGGTGGGAGTGTGAGGAGCTGCTGTTTTCTCATTGATGTTACATGAATATTTGCATAGGAATTATAATCAGATTCTTTAGTTTAAACCTCATAATCTGCATCTTTACATTAGCAAAAAAAAAGCTAGAGAAAGCAATGTTAGACAATATTTTCAGTGAGTTTCTTAGGGCTGCCCCCTAATAGTTGACTATTAGGGGGCCCCTAAATGTGCGCTATTATTAGGCTTATATTCAAGTGTTTGTGTGGAAGCTAAAGTATTAGCACGCTTACTGCAAGACATGGAGGTGTTGGAAAGTTCACTTGCAATGTTGTTTCTGACAACAGCAGAAACAACGTAAAATACACTTATCTCTAGGACCAAAAATTGTGTAATACATCATTCGAAAGGGGTCTACTTTTTGTGTAAACTCACAATACTAAGAAAACGTTGTGCCTTTGTAAAATAACGAAAACAAACTGGATGCGCTTTGTCATCTCGGTCTCCGTGAACTGGAGCATATCACAAAAATGAACCGAAACTTGGTGTGTAGGCTTTTTGCCTCAGACATAAGAAATAATATCTATAGAAGGCTTGAAATGTCTACTTTTAAATTAACCAATTCAAATCGAGAAGAAATCGTCTCTGCTTAATCCGTATGAGAGGTGTATTTCTCGCGTCTATACTGCGGAGATTGTGAGGTAGCAACTTCATCATTGCAGGGACAATGACTCAGAAAACACTAGTTTATTAGTAAAAAATTAAAATGACTCCTTGCTTTTCTCGACACATTCATAATCATTACTTTTGCCGATGCTTTGAGGCAAGCTTTGTGTGTGCGCATGAGCATGGAATAACGTGTTATATATATATATATATATATATATATATATATATATATATATATATATTAAATGCTCATTATGGTTTAGTATTCTCCTCAGTATATATTTAAGAAATTAAATTAATACAAATGTGCGATTAGTCAACTATTGGCTTAAACAACTGCTAGTAATCTAGAAGAAAAATTTAATTGGGTGCAGCCCTAGAATTTCTGAATTTAGCGTCTAAATGTAAATGCATGCAGCTTGAGCCAAATTTGATTAATTTGATGCTTCTCACATTTTTTTTTTTTTTTTTTTTTTTTTTTTTTTTTTTTTTAAAGAGTGCATTTTCTAACTATATAGATTAAATGTTCATTCATGTACGTTTGAGCTGTTTGTAACAGATTTTTGGTGCTTAAAGACTAAGGAATTATTCCATAAGGAATGAGTGTCCTGATATTAGATGACAGCTGTTTAAACAAGGACAACTCTTTTAAAGTGCCTTTTGCATTTTTACTTTTTTTTTTTTTTATTTACTTTTTCTTTTTTTTTTTTTTTTTTCCTCTTGCCCTTCAGTTCTCCTGTCCATCTGCTCCCTGCTGTGTGACCCCAATCCGGACGACCCCTTAGTACCCGAGATCGCCCGCATTTACAAGACTGACAGGGAAAAGTGAGTGTCCTCTTGTGCACTAGATCAGTACTGCATGCACACTGCGTTTGCCCTAACACACTTCCCCACAGGTGCTGTCATGCAATCATTTGCATTATTAGCCATGTTATTGTCTACGCAGTTTCCTGTTTTGACATTTGTCACCTCTCTTCTTCCCTGGGGATGTTCCACCTGATACTCTGAAGTTGTCTTTTGTGAATTATTATTATTATTATTATTATTATTATTATATATATTTTTTTTTTTTTTTTTTTTTTTTATTGTTGCTGAGCTTTGTAAAGCCACAACAAAAGTGGAAATGTTTTCAACTTGATATAATTTAAAAAAAGGCTTCAATAGCTCAAAAAGCAACAAACTTTTATCTTTTATCCAAACTAGACTGTGCTAGGTGTAATAATTTGAACAGGACAATTTAATCAAATTCAACAAAAAAGGGTATTAAATGCCAGCGGACTCATATTAGATCTTTTTTGCTTTGAACTACTGTTACTGGAAAATGTTGGTGGAAAAAGGAATTGAGACTGTAGCATGACGTTAAAAGAATTCAAGGGATTTCTGAAGAGTTCCTTTATAATAGCATGTTAATTCCCGGTGATGCCTAACATTTTCCAAATTTCCTTTAAAATGTGAAGAGGGAGGTCAACATGTCAAAGGGATCAAATCACATTTTCATCTATCTTTAGAGAAGTTGATTGTACTTCACAAACACATGGTCAGAGCACAAAAATAGCCTTCTTTTGGCCAAATACGTTCCCGCACCAATGTTTAAATCCAGTTGTTGACTGCCACATCTTACAACAACAGGTGCTTTGCAAAGTCTGCATTACCTGTTATGTGTCATGCAATTTTTTTCTAAAATGTGATGCTGATATCTTTATTTGTCTTCCCTCACAGGTACAACAGAATAGCTCGGGAATGGACACAAAAGTATGCAATGTAGTTTTGGAGTTAGAATCATGATGGGAGAAAATTACACCTCTCCATCTTAAGGTTAGGGGAGATTTTGAACGTTCAAAAGATTAAAAAAAGAAAAAAAGCTTAAGAAAAAAAACAGATCTTGTTGGTTTCCATTGGAGTGCTTTCTTTAAGCCACGCCTCCCCTCACCAGAGCACCTCCCCCCACTCTTAGCCCTCTGGCAGCCATGGTGTACATACTGAAATTTCAACTGTAGCCCCTTTTCCTCCCCAAATTCAAACCTCCACTCCACAGCTCCTGCTTTACCTTCATCGTTGCTATAGCAGTGTACCCACTGCTTAGGATCAGTCCATATAAATTTTGCTGTAGAAGATGTTTATGGCTCTAAAAGCATTCCTTGTTGTTTTTAAGAACTGGGAAGGGAGGGCTATATTGTTTTTTTTTTTTTTTTTTTTTTTTCTCCCTGCAATTTGTGATCGTCTGGACGTAGAGAGATGTGTTTTTTTTTTTTTAGAGTTTACTTTTTCATTTCCATTTCCTGGGCTTCCAACTGTTCATTGGATCAGGAAGATTTTTCCTTTCGTTTTTTATTTCTTTACTGCAGTGAAGGGAGGGGTATGTTGGTTGTCTTTTGTATAAAAATCTAAGGAATTCTTTTAAAATCATAGCAGTTAAAGGAAAATGGACCTCCTGTCTTCTCCTCTGGAGTATTATAATGGACTTGAGTGTGTGTGTGTGTGTGTGTGTGTGTGTGTGTTTCCATTTGCCATTACAAAGACTGTCTCTACCCTTTTCTTTAACCATGACCAACTTCACAAACATTCACCATCATGGAGGGTTTTGGACCAGTTATTTAAAGAAGTCTATAAAATGCTCTTACTTTTTTTGTTTTTGTTTTACCCTCTCTCTTTCCCCCAACCCACCCTTGTAACTCTTAGGTTGGATTTTTTATTTTTTTTTTTGATGTTTTTTCCCCCTTTTTCTTGCTCTTGTTGAATTAGATGCTAACATGGTTCAGCCAGACTCGATTGGGTCCCTGGGTGGGAGGACACAAACTCCTCACAGACAAACTTCTGTATATTTAATTTCCTGACAGGCTCGTTGAGCTTTGTGTGTTGATTAAAACTGTGTAATAAAATGATTACTAAAGTCTGAAATGCTTTGTGTCTGCATGTTTTGTTTTTTCCCTGATGTATTTGTTAAACCGGTCTTGAAAGACATTTCATTGATCTCATCTATTTGTTCATCCTTTTAGACAGATAAATGTAATCAAAAACAAAATGATTGCTTAAAGTTGTAAGTTTGTTTTTTTTTTTTTTTTTTTTTTTTTTTTTTTTTTTTTTTTTCATAATTTTTTTTAAACTTTTTTTTTTTTTTTTTTTTTTTTTTTTTTATGGGAGCTTTTTCCTTAGTTTGGTCTGGAGGGTCATGGCACTTAAAGTGACTGAATTTATTAGATGTGCTATGTGCAGTTTACTCTGCAATATTTCATTAAAATGATTTTATCAGCTACAGTATGTTTTTGCAAGCAGGTTGCATTAAATGTTTTACAGTTGTTATGGGTTATTACAAAATTAAATACATTTGAATTATTTACCGATTTATTTTATATTTTGGTTCTTTGTAGTTTGGAGACATTGTTTTTCAATACGAAGTCTTGTGGACTGACTGCTTAAAGATACCTCAATTCCTTTTGCAAATCGTTTTCACTTAAATCTTTCAGGTTGAAGTGAACGTACAGTTGAAGGACAGGTGAGCTTTATTGTCCTTCCGCTACAACACAACATACAAGGGAACGAAATGTCGTGCCTCACAGGACCACAGTGCTACATATAAACAGACATAAACATGAAACAAATTTATACCTATGACCAATATAAATTTATGTTGTTTAAGAAACATTTTATATTACGAAATAGTTAAATGTCACGGCTAAAAAGAAAAAGTGAAATAAGATAATCCGTACCAAACTGCCAGCGAAGCGCTAAAGAGGGATTCGGGTCCCATGTTTACAGCTAGTGCGAGTGGATCACGCTCTTCAGTCATTCGTCAAATATCCAGTGACGCAATCACGCAGAGTTTCCGCAGTGACGGCGTCACTCTGGTTCAGCGTCTCAGACCTTGTGGTGCCCTTAAACTTGAAGTCCTAACAACTGTACCGTCATGGCATCTCAAGTGCCAGGGCTTTCAGCTCTTTCCAAATCGGGGTTAATACCGGGTTTCAAGGTTTCTAAAGGTAAGGTTTTTTGGAATTTATAGCTGGTGGCAACCTTGATGGATTGAAGTCTAGCAATGCTATAAAGAATCAACACATATTTGTCGGAATGTTCCTTTCCATGTTGTGAATCCGAATATTATATTCATTTTAGATTGACATTCTTCTAACGCAATACAGGTGAGCATAATTATGAAGCTTACTGCATGCACGCGTTATTAGGTCATAAGTTTGCTTTGGATAGAAATTCTACTAGAAATATGTTTACAACTCAATTTTATGACTGCTTTTTGAGTATGTATGTAATATGTCATGTCGAGATGTCAGTGATCACGTGATGACGTCAAAGAATTGCGAAACGAACCTTTCATAAGAACCGAGTTTTGGTAATCAGTTGGACAGTCAGAGGTTAATCCTTCTCACCTGACCAAGGTGATAGGCACTACTAACTTAAAACCTGGATTTAGCCATCTTGTATCCGTGTCGACATATGTCGTGACTACATTTTAGTGCTGATTAAGTTTCATGGGTTTAGTGCAGGGGCCTGTACCATGAAGCCGGATTAGCTGGCTAGCCAGGTAAGTTTCAGATTAGTTTGTCAATCCTGGGTTTTAGGTACCATTAAAGTAACTTGACTTTTAGCGGTGTTCATCGCCATAGTAACTTACGTTCCACGGCTAACCTGCTCCGTGGGAGGTTATGTTCTGGGTTAGAGATTTCAAACTGAAATTGGACCAATCAGATGTAAGCTAAGTGACTCTGACACACTCAACACAATAAAGTCACTCCCCCAGTTTTTCTTCCTCCAAATTAAAGGTCATTATATAGTAAAAACAAATATTTAACAATGAAATTGTCTGGTTTTAATGATAATATAATGTATATGATTTGTATAATTATATGATCTATATTTTTATTAATCCATTACACACGCAAGTTTAGTGTAACAGTAGTTATTAAGCACTTAGTTTCAATGAATATTAATATATATAGATCATATGTAATATAGGCCTAAATAAGGAGTAAATATACTCTTTAAAAATGACTACATGTGACCTTGTATGTTTAAGTCTCTATCGCTATATATTATCAACTATATAAACTTTCAGGGCTCTCAAGTTTTGAACTGAGTTTAGAGTGAGATTTTGGCGGCGGCGGCGGCAGCGAAGGGGGTCTGATATGAAAAATGACACACATTCGTACAAATAAAAAAATATTTATTTAATTCAGCATTTTAGTGTGTATGTGAGTGAGTGAGTGTGAGAGATATAGTGAGATAATGGTAATATAGCTAATCATACACATTATACTGTTGTTTTTCCTCAACATTATAATGTGAAACAATATAAACATGGTAACCATATTCCGACTCTAGTGTACGTTATATGTACGTTACGTTCTGCACCATAACTGACGCGCTCTGCTTTACTAGTGTTTTTTCCGATCGCTGCTTGAGCTTATAATAGCTACTTTTGTTTTGATTTTTGGCCCTCTAGCGGTTAATAAACAGAACTGCACGCGTCTTGCGGAGGAACATTGTAGCCGGAGCTACTTTTCTCCGTGTTTGTCTATGGCGAGTCACGCAGTTACTGTGATACTCTGCGGCGAGTCCTACCAGTCCGTTCTGAAATAGTCCGAATATAAACACTTATTATAAGTGTACCATAATGATTCAGGATAAGACAAAACACGGTTTGGAAAATGGATTCATGTTGTATATTCTCATATAATTTTTGTAAATTTTTAACACACAAAAAAGTTGCGGACTGCAGCTTTAAATACACGAATATTCGTTTTTTTTTATTAGCCCAAATATTCAAATACAATATTTTGGAAAAATGCCCATCCCTACTAGCTAGGCAAGTTCACGTAAAGTACTCTGGACAAACTGTTAACTAACCTACCAGCTGCCTGGACACAAATATTCCCCAGCAATTTGATGAGATGACTTACCGTAGGCTATTCATAGGATATGGTCCCACATCAATCACGATCAGTCTGTAGCCAGATGTGAATCAATGTGACTGACAGGTGTCCTCTTCTGTAGCTAACTACTTCAGCGAGCATCTGAATCAGTGAGCGAGCCGTGAATCACAGAATGTGTCGTTGGAATCAGAACGTAAACGTTGGAATATCTCAATCTTACCCGGATACAGCAATTCTATTTTCTGATTGGCTGTTCGGTAGCTATATTTTTTTATTAGATTAACTGGTGCGTGGCAGGGCCTTCTGAACTCTATGGGGAACTCGCTTGATTCCTCTAATAGCGGCGCAACTTGTTGTGCGTTATCCTGGAGATTTTTCTGCGTGAGAAATACAAGGTGTGGCGTGTGAGCGTGTGAACGGGTTGAAATGCGTGTGTCTCACGCCCAATGCGTGAGACTTGAGAGCCCTGTATAAACTAACTTCACAACTTTCACTTGCACTGATAGAGAAAGATAATTTCTTTTATTTGTCCTCTTACACAGACAAGTATTTTCCATTAATGTAAATGCATTTAAATTCTTCATTTTCAGCGAAAGAGTTTTGAATCACGCTGGCTCTCTCCAAGAAGTGAATCACAAGGCTTGTTTGAGATGAGCAAATTCTGCGCAGAACCGATCACCGGTGATCACAGCGAGATGCATGCCGGTTAGAAGTGTGTCCGAGGGTGGGCCGCCTTGCTCTGATGTCTATAAGGTTATGAGGGGTAAATTCAACAAAATGTGATGATTGCTAAGCAAACTGAGAGGAGAACTAACGTGTATACGCACGCCAGCCGTCTGGCCAAAATCCCATAGTATTCAGGCGTCAGACGTAAGATATGAGACGTTAGACGTCACGGTCACGTGTTGGAGCTGCGCTCAAAGTGCGCGGCGGCGATGGCGGCGACGTAGTTGAGAAAGTATATTTTTTTACTTTGCGTCTGGATAACGTACGTGTGGATAAACGTCTGGATAACGTACGTGTGGATAAACGCCTGGATAACGTACGTGTGGATAAACGTCTGGATAACGTACGCGTGGACTAACGTCTGGATAACGTACGTGTGGATAAACGTCTGGATAACGTACGCGTGGACTAACGTCTGGATAATGTATGTGTGGATAACACTAATGATATTAGCTTTATTCCTATTTTGCCCAAAGGAAGCTTTAAGGTGTAAATGTTCATAAGTTGGAGGAAGCATTACAAATCTGTCTCCCTGATTGAAGCTTGGCCATTCCTCCGGCCACCTCTGTTGAGCAAGCACCGAATTAACGGCTGACTTTTCTCCGTTCAAAGGACACACCGGCACAGAGGAATTCCAGCTGAACTAAGGCCTCCACCTCTTAATATGGAAAATAATAATAATAATAACAAGCCCAAAAATGCATATAAGTGGCCATGGTAACACTGCAAGTGCGCGCTTGGCTTGAAGCAGCTAAACAAATAAAACACAACAGAGTCGAGCTCGACGGTCAAAACGTGTTTATTTATTTATTATTTTTTATTTTTTTAAGCGCATGTTTAGGCTACTTGGAAAAATAACGGAAAAGTGCTGCAATGGCATAAACAACCTTAAGGTTAGAACAACAAAATAAACAAATATATTGCATGGTTATACACGCTCGTTTGAGATGTGTTGCATTAATTATTATTGGAAGACTTATTTATTTGTTCTCATGTGCTTGCATTCGATTTTTCTAATAAATTGAATTATTATATTTAAGCTTTAGTTATATTTTAGGTGATGTTGCTGGGCAAGTGAATTAAGAACAGTGCTCAGTCATAAAAAAAAAAAAAAAAAATGTGTGTGAGTGTGAGGCGCCGGCGCGATCACTTAGCCTATATTTTCTTATAAAAGCGGGGAAAAAATTAAAATACTCAGACATTTATGGTCACATTTATGTAACACATTTCGAATCTGTGAAGGGTTAAATAGGCCTATTATTTTTGTACACTCACAATAAAAAGAAAAATTTGCCTGTAAAATAAAGAAAACAAAAAGAATTTCCTTTCTCTGGACTTCTCAAAAATGAACCGAAACTCAGCATATATAGCTTAGTCTATTACTTGTCGCATTTTGTTCATTTCATTTTGTTAATATGTTTATTAGGTCAAATAAATTTGCGCATAGGTTATTTATTCCTTTAGGATTTAATCCTGTTTTTCTCCATTCAGAAGCGCTGCTGCCCGATGATGATGATGATGATGATGATGAATCCTCATGTTCTGTTGTTTATTCTGCTATTTCTTCATGTAGGCTAAAACGAATTAAACCCCTGGGATTTTATTAATGGGTCACAGACAGGTATCCATTGTAATTTCGTTGAATGAACGAAATGGCATCGACAAGGCGACATTTCTAGTTTTCGTTTAGTTTAAGTTTTTTAACAAATTTTTTTTTTCTTCTTATATTCAGGTTTATTTCGATTAGCATAAATGTTTTAATAGTTTTAGTTTTTGTTAGTTAAGTATAATAACCCTGCCTGGGAAAAACATCCACAGAACTGCAGTCAATTTTCCAGCTGTTTAAGCCATGAATATTTACAAATATTCACGAACTATTTATTGCCGTCTGGGGCACAATCTCAGGCCGGGAGTCTCAGACTCATCGAAGCCAAATACAGTTATTGATGCTCGGGAAGCTAACAGCAATTTCTTAACGATCAGCATTTTATCTGAAAGCGGTTCACCTGAAAATGTTGTCCAATAGAGGGAGCCACAGGATAAGGAATATTTTAAGCTTATATTCCTTATTTTTAAGCTTATTTGTTTCCATACTTTTGAATGTAACCATTAAATTTCTTTAACCATGTTCTGACAATATAGTTTTACTGTACATTGACATATGTGAAATGCTTATCCCATGAATAATTATTTTAATTTATTCTAATATGCTGCCTTAACTAATAGGCTATGAAAGTTTGTTCTGCATGTATATTTATTTTTTCCAGTATTATAGCTTAAATTAAAATTTCTATTAAAATATTACAGATTAAAGTGTTTGATAATAGGCCATAGCTTGCTCTCTGGATTAATCTTTTAATTTCGAATTTGGTCTTTTAATTTAACTGTCTTTAATGCATCATGCATTTTTTATATATATATAGGCTAAAGGATTTCTATGGGGGACAAAACTCTGAAACAACATGTTTTACTTGGATAATGCAGTAATATCATTGTAGTGTTTATGACAGGAGAAATGTGTTGATTAGTTGTCTATGGTTGTCATTGTAGGACATTAAACCCAAGCATTTTCAAGTTAAGCAATAGCACATCTTTTAATGTCAGTTGATTGGCTAATAGACCATGTTTTCGTCAACATATTTAAACAAAATTAGGAATGGAGAAATATTCAGCGATTTTGAGGTGCTAAAATGTTAAATGTGTTTTTTTCTTTTTGCTCAAAACAAAGCAAAAACACTAATTTACAGAACTTCAGACAATATACAAAATAACAACTGGCAAAAGTTACTTTAGACGTCACGGCGCAGACGTCACGTAGCTTCTCACACGGCTTCTCAGGCGAGTAGGGGGGCGACGAAAGTGTCACGTTCCTTATCATACGTCATTGGTTTAATGTCCTACAATGACAACCATAGACAACTAATCAACACATTTCTCCTGTCATAAACACTACAATGATATTACTGCATTATCCAAGTAAAACATGTTGTTTCAGAGTTTTGTCCCCCATAGAAATCCTTTAGCCTATAGCCTATATATATATAAAAAATGCATGATGCATTAAAGACAGTTAAATTAAAAGACCAAATTCGAAATTTAAAGATTAATCCAGAGAGCAAGTTATGGCCTATTATCAAACACTTTAATCTGTAATATTTTAATAGAAACTTTAATTTAAGATATAGCCTATAATACTGGAAAAAATAAATATACATGCAGAACAAACTTTCATAGCCTATTAGTTAAGGCAGCATATTAGAATAAATTAAAATAATTATTCATGGGATAAGCATTTCACATAATGTCAATGTACAGTAAAACTATATTGTCAGAACATGGTTAAAGAAATTTAATGGTTACGTTCAAAAGTATGGAAACAAATAAGCTTAAAAATAAGGAATATAAGTTTAAAATATTCCTTATCCTGTGGCTCCCTCTATTGGACAACATTTTCAGGTGAACCTCTTTCAGATAAAATGCTGATCGTTAAGAAATTGCTGTTAGCTTCCCGAGCATCAATAACTGTATTTGGCTTCGATGAGTCTGCGACTCCCGGCCTGAGATTGTGTCCCAGACGGCAATAAATAGTTCGTGAATATTTGTAAATATTCATGGCTTAAACAGCTGGAAAATTGACTGCAGTTCTGTGGATGTTTTTCCCAGGCAGGGTTATTATACTTAACTAACAAAAACTAAAACTATTAAAACATTTATGCTAATCGAAATAAATCTGAATATAAGAAGAAGAAAAAAAATTGTTAAAAAACTTAAACTAAACGAAAACTAGAAATGTCGCCTTGTCGATGTCATTTCGTTTTTCCCCCCTGACTTTCAACCGACGAGATCATTATCTTTTCATTAACCGACAAAGTAAAATAAAATTAGAATTTAACGAAATTACAATGGATACCTGTCTGTGACCCATTAATAAAATCCCAGGGGTTTAATTCGTTTTAGCCTACATGAAGAAATAGCAGAATAAACAACAGAACATGAGGATTCATCATCATCATCATCATCATCATCATCGGGCAGCAGCGCTTCTGAATGGAGAAAAACAGGATTAAATCCTAAAGGAATAAATAACCTATGCGCAAATTTATTTGACCTAATAAACATATTAACAAAATGAAATGAACAAAATGCGACAAGTAATAGACTAAGCTATATATGCTGAGTTTCGGTTCATTTTTGAGAAGTCCAGAGAAAGGAAATTCTTTTAGTTTTCTTTATTTTACAGGCAAATTTTTCTTTTTATTGTGAGTGTACAAAAAATAATAGGCCTATTTAACCCTTCACAGATTCGAAATGTGTTACATAAATGTGACCATAAATGTCTGAGTATTTTAATTTTTTCCCCGCTTTTATAAGAAAATATAAGTGATCGCGCCGGCGCCTCACACTCACACACATTTTTTTTTTTTTTTTTTTTTTATGACTGAGCACTGTTCTTAATTCACTTGCCCAGCAACATCACCTAAAATATAACTAAAGCTTAAATATAATAATTCAATTTATTAGAAAAATCGAATGCAAGCACATGAGAACAAATAAATAAGTCTTCCAATAATAATGAATGCAACACATCTCAAACGAGCGTGTATAACCATGCAATATATTTGTTTATTTTGTTGTTCTAACCTTAAGGTTGTTTATGCCATTGCAGCACTTTTCCATTATTTTTCCAAGTAGCCTAAACATGCGCTTAAAAAAATAAATAAATAAATAAACACGTTTTGACCGTCGAGCTCGACTCTGTTGTGTTTTATTTGTTTAGCTGCTTCAAGCCAAGCGCGCACTTGCAGTGTTACCATGGCCACTTATATGCATTTTTGGGCTTGTTATTATTATTATTATTATTATTATTATTTTCCATATTAAGAGGTGGAGGCCTTAGTTCAGCTGGAATTCCCCTGTGCCGGTGTGTCCTTTGAACGGAGAAAAGTCAGCCGTTAATTCGGTGCTTGCTCAACAGAGGTGGCCGGAGGAATGGCCAAGCTTCAATCAGGGAGACAGATTTGTAATGCTTCCTCCAACTTATGAACATTTACACCTTAAAGCTTCCTTTGGGCAAAATAGGAATAAAGCTAATATCATTAGTGTTATCCACACATACATTATCCAGACGTTAGTCCACGCGTACGTTATCCAGGCGTTTATCCACACGTACGTTATCCAGACGCAAAGTAAAAAAATATACTTTCTCAACTACGTCGTCGCCATCGCCGCCGCTCACTTTGAGCGCAGCTCCAACACCCAGCCAGCAATGACACGTGGGGCCCAGATGGGTTAACTACGGGTTCCATGGGTACTGTGTGGGCATGGGCTTTGGCTGGGTGAAATCAGCGGGTCCCATGTAGGTTTTGTAGTACGAGTCCCACATAGGAAGCCCATATGAGCTGATTACATGGGCCCCATAAGGGACAGGCATGGGCCAAGTGGGCATGGGTTTGAACTGGGAATGCACATATGGGTCCTGCATAGAATTTTTATGGGCCAAATGGGCATGGGTTTGAACTGGGAACACATATATGGGTCTTGCATGACATATTTATGGGCCAAGTGGGCATGGGTTTGATCTGGGAACACATATATGGGTCTTGAATGGCATATTTATGGGCCAAGTGGGCATGGGTTTGAACTGGGAATGCACATATGGGTCCTGCATAGAATTTTTATGGGCCAAGTGGGCATGGGTTTGAACTGGGAACACATATATGGGTCTTGCATGACATATTTATGGGCCAAGTGGGCATGGGTTTGATCTGGGAACACATATATGGGTCTTGAATGGCATATTTATGGGCCAAGTGGACATGGGTTTGAACTGGGAATGCACATATGGGTCCTGCATAGAAATTTTATGGGCCAAGTGGGCATGGGTTTGAACTGGGAACACATATATGGGTCTTGCATGACATATTTATGGGCCAAGTGGGCATGGGTTTGATCTGGGAACACATATATGGGTCTTGAATGGCATATTTATGGGCCAAGTGGCCATGGGTTTGGGTGATTGGTTCAGGTCCAGCAATATTATGTAATGCTCATCTACAAACAAGCATCAAAAATAAAATAAAATAAGCTTAACTAGGTACAGGTACAGTAGATCTGTTTGGTTAGGCTATCTGAAGATCTTCAGGATGCATTGAAATATACATGGTTTATGGTTTAAGACGGTAAAGGGAGGGGCTGAGGTAGTTAAAGAAGTAGGCCTGTAAGGACAGAGGCCCTTTCAATTTAAGTAAAAGAATAAAGCTGCAGAAAGCCTTCCGACAGTGCATGGAGCATTCACATAAACACTTTCATTGGTGCAGTGACCCAGATTGGGACAGATTTATGGGGATAAGTGTAAAGGCAGACATCCCAAGTCTCCCGGAAGTTCCGGGAGTCTCCCGCATATTGATAGCGACTCCCTGATACCCGCAAATTAGTTAAAATCTCCCGGAATCTAGAGCGAGCGAGCAAGAGCGCGCATGCGAGACAGAACCTGCGTCTCAATCAGCTCCCTAGCTCCCTAGGTCGTGAATTAGTATTAATGTAAATGAATGTAGCTGATTCCCTGATCAGTGCCCTGACTACTGAACTAGGGAGCTGATTGAGACACACCCAGAGACTGTGTTTCAAACCGTGTAGCGCGCGCACGGCAGAGAGGAAGAGGGAGCGAGAGACCTTGCGTTTGTGTGTTAGTGGGCTTGTGTGCGAAGGGCATGTAAGACAGAGAGAATCCCGATTGGCCTGTTTCGGCAAATCAACCAATCAATTGTCAGTGTGGGCGGGCTTTTATCTCTTCTCCTGTACCAAATTAATCAGTTATGTCTATCTAGAACTATGATCTAGAAACAGGAGCACCATAGCAGAGGGAGAGAAATGAAATGACTGAAATGACTTTTTGCAGGTTGGGATGTCTGTAAAGGAGACAGCATTGCTACTGCTGGCATTTGAATATTTACAATATTTATATTGTATGAATATTTTGCTAACTTAACATAAGTTGCTTATAACATATAGTTGCCTGTAGAATGTTGGGTAAATCCCTCCCTGATGCCTCATAGGACCCATTTTGCTACCCTATTGGCTTTTGGTCAGTTTGCACATCCATCTACCACGCCGGATACCCAGATTCAAGACCCGCTTGGGGAGTGGTTTCTGGTATCAGAGGTGGAAGTCATTAATTACAAATACTTAGATTACTGTAATTAAGTAGTTTTTTGGGGTACTTGTACTTTTATGAGTAGATTTTCAAGCCTGTACTTTTACTTGTTATATTCATTAATCCATGTAATCTACTAAGTTACTTTTAAAATCATAGTTGAGTACTGAGTACAATTTTAATTCATATCCAAACCTTTTATCTGCATTTTTGTAGCCAGTAAGGTGATTTGATACCAAACAAGCCGATGAAAACCGGGTCATGAGGACGGAAAACAAAACAAAACAAAACAAAAAAAGGACGTTAATGATTGATCTTTCATTGATTCTGAATGAAGAATTTAACCAGTTAAAAATGTATTCATGGATATTTAATCAATAGTCGTGGCTCCTCATGTAATTTAGTTTTTTGTCTGCCGAAGACATTTGCTTAATAAGGAAATAAAAACTTAAATGAGAAAAAAATGATGTTTTGCATCTTATCAATTATTAATGATTAATAGATTGTTGGCATGTTAACTTCTGGTAAAGGAAAACACACAATTTCCAGCCCTAGTCTGGAGAAGTGACGGTGACATCAGTGGTTAAAAGTAACTAATACTCTGAATATTTGTAATTTTTTTTTTAGGTTTTTTTTTTAGTTTTTTTTTTTTTTTACAAACTGTACTTTTACTTGAGTATTTCTCTAACACCGGTACTTTTACTCATAATTAAGTAATATTTTAGCAATGCACTTAATTGTACTTGACTACAGATTTTCAGTACTCTCCACCACTGCCTGTTATGCACAACAACACTGTGACGACTTGTACAGTTATCAATCAATTTATGGGTGGAATATGAATATAATAATTCATAACGTTTTATGAATAATTATATGCGCATTTCAACCCAAGGGGGAATTAACCATATATGGTGAATTAATCACAACGAATAATCACTCACATATATGATCAGTTCTAGTTTAATAATTATGTGGAAAGCTATCGGTCCGTCCAGCAAACCGGTAAGTATCCACAGACTATTACGACAGAAATGTTATACTCAGGCCACGAGGATAAATTTCTGTGATAGCATCCAAACGTAAAGCAATGATATTAGGATCAGAACGTTAAAGTGACTTGGTTGTTGTTGTTAAATGAGCAAGTGAACAAAAGCATGGATATGACGTGTTTAATATACGGAACGGGTAATACAAAGGTTATACGGATAAATGTACATAAGTAGACATAGATACATACAAAGTGAAAGTAAAAGTCAGAAAGAGAGATGATCAAAGAATGGCCAATTCCAACAGTCAACCTTGAAGAGCCAGCAAGGAAACCCAGTATTTAAAATCTTAACAAATACTTGCATGTAGGTTCGTTGTGGTGCTTAGAGATTCGGAGCGCTCAGTGTGGTGGTTGGTCCTTCAGGAGGTGATCTTCAGCAAAGTTTCAGACGAAGGCTTAACTGGAAGTAAGATGACTGGAAGATAAAGAAGAGAGTCTGTCTCTACGGCAGGAACTTGTGCAGGAAAAACTTGTGCAAGAAAAGACGTGTGTTGTGGTATTTTAAAGACAACAGACCAGAACGCCTTCCTGATAACGTCCTCCAATGATCGCGTTGCAATTTGGCGGTTTTCCACATCTCTTTGTCCTGTCCAACGGGTTAATTTATGGTATGTCAAATCGGTGCATTTTCTTCATAGTACTATTAAACATTGAACGATGCATTTGACAGAAATGTAACGTACATGGGTGAATAGCTCGGACTCACAGCTTTACGGAGAGATCAAACTCGACAGGTGTCTCTCATCATATAAAGAAGATACACTTTCTACTCTAATACTATCGTTTAACATGAAAACTAACCTACTACAGTCAATTCTACGATTCTACATTAGTAACACATACATGCAACAAGCACCATAATGGCAGATACATTCATATTTGCAGGTATAATATTTGTGTATACAGTCTTTATGTAGGGCTTTTGTATGTGTGTGTGTGTCTGTGGGTGCGTGTGTGTATTTTCCTTTTTATGACCGTTTGGAATTCGGGCCTGTCTCCTCGAAACCCGATCCGTGGCGTTCGCATCTCCTTTGAAGTCACAGAGGAGAGGTTTGGGACTTATCGAAATAGTCATAAAAAAGAGTCTCGTGATCCATTTGTGTCTGCCGGTCCGGAATCAATGTAAGATTTACAAACCAAAGTTTCCGCGAATTGAGACTTAAACACAGTTTATGGTGGGACCTGCTCATCCTTGAGACTGTGCAGACCCTACAACACCTAATTAGGCTCATTCATAATGAAGCCAGCGAAGCAGTTAAGTCGTTTGTTAATTCTCTCACATATCCTTTAATTTACGAATTTTACTGTATTAAATTGTTATTTGGTCAGGCAGTTCGGACATCTCTGGGGCCTGTATGCAAAGGCCGTGTTTCGCGCTCAAAACGTTAACAGTCCATTCGGAATCGGAAAGCAAGCTGGCTGTGACTTGGAGGTGAAATGCATATTTCTTCCGACCAACGCCGAATTTCCATAAAATTAAGGTAAGTTGAAACATTATGTTGCCATAAAAATAACACTGCAGATTGTACAGTAGTCTGTATTTTTGGTTTGTGCTGTTTAATCTGATGTAGAATCTAACCAAAAGGAAAAACAGTGGGTTTGGATTAGCTATAGGGCTGGACAATAATTCAGTATCAATATATCACATACTTTTATTCAATAACGGTGATATGATATAAAATATATTCATCATTATTTCACTTCAAATTCATCTGAGTCAATATCAGATTCAGAGTTTGGTTCCGTCCCGATATCTTATTATAAAAATATAAGAATTATTAAAACTCGTAAAATATTCTGACAAAGGAGCTAAATAAATGATAATTGTATAATAATAATATAATTACCTACATTTTAAGTATATGAAAGTAAAACAAGCACAGCCAATTTGATGGAGCTGAATTAATATCAGCCGAATGACTCCCAGGAACATCTGAGTGGTTTGGCATCATGAGCATCAACCGTGATGTTCCTGGGATAAGGCTTTAATTTAAATTGTTAAAGATTATGTTTGTTGTTCAATGTATTATATAATGAGTGTATTTTGTATTGTATTTTTGGAGGGTTTTTTTCAGAGATTTTTTTAAAATTATTTTTTAGTTTACCGTATGTTGTGACATTGTTTTTTAAAGATAATTTTTGTTGTTCAATTTAATATATTTCTTGCAGTTCAAAGCTGTCACAGACACGTCAGGTTCCAACATCACCCAATCACAACGCACGCTATCTCCAGAGTACTGATCACCGCCACCTGCACCTCATCACCCCACTCATCAACAGCACTATAAAGCACACACGCACACAGCACTCTATGTCCGGTCTCGTTCGCATATACTTCCTGTTATGCTTACCTCAAGGACTCCTCTTCGTATACTCACCTGTCTCCAGCGTGTCTCCTTCCCTCTGTGTGCCTCGTCTGCTGTGTGGGTGTGTTCCAGCCAGCTCCAAGTTACTCCAGCGATCTCCAAGCTCCAGCGTATCTCTACCTGCAACGGAAAGGACAGTAACTATTCCTCGTACTACCAGTTCTATATCATCTGCATCCAGTTCACTCACCTGTCTGTTATCTCTTGCTCTACTGTGGTCAATAAAACTACCAATACCTGTTACATCTGTGTCTGCCTCCTGTGTACCGTAACAAAAGCATCAAGTGTCTTGTATTTATCTTGTACTTACATTCATTCTTCGTTTTTAATTTTTCTTAGATTGTTTCCTTAAATGAATGGTTGGGCTTACCTTGCATGAATTGCCCAGTTAGGACCAACATAAGATCCTTACAGAGCCCACTTTAAGCCCATATGGGCATTCACGGTTGAATCCTGGTGCAAGCCCACTTTAAACCCCTTTAGGCAGGTGGGGCCCAAATGGGTCTGACACAAATTGCCCAGTTAAGACCCACATAAGACCCTTACAGATCCCACTTAAAACCCACCTGGGCATCCATGGCTGGCCCCCATGTGGATCCCGGGTGCAAACCCACTTTAAACCCCTTTGGGCAGGTGGGGCCCAAATGGGTCTGTCATGAATTGCCCGGTTAAGACCCACATAAGATCCTTACAGATCCCACTTAAAACCCACCTGGGCATCCACGGCTGGCCCCCATGTGGATCCCGGGTGCAAGCCCACTTTAAACCCCTTCAGACTGGTGGGCCCCAAATGGGTCTGACATGAATTGCCCAGTTAAGACCCACATAAGACCCTTACAGATCCCACTTAAAACCCATCTGGGCATCCACGGCTGGCCCCCATGTGGATCCCGGTTGCAAACCCACTTTAAACCTCTTTGGGCAGGTGGGGCCCAAATGGGTTTGGCATGAATTGCCCAGTTAGGACCCACATAAGACTCTTACAGATCCCATTTAAAGCCCATCTGTGTAGCCATGTTGCAAAGCCCACTTTGGACCCCTTTGGGCAGGTGGGGCCCAAATGGGTCTGACATGAATTGCCCAATTAAGACCCATACAGTACCCTTACAGGTCCCACTTTTAGTACGCCTGGGCTTCCACGGCTTGCCCCAATGTGGATCCCGGGTGCAAGCCCATAATGGGGCCCACATTTGCCGCCCAAGAAGCCCTCATCTGGGCCCCACATGTCATTGCTGGCTGGGCACGTGACCGTGACGTCTAACGTCTCATATCTTACGTCTGACGCCTGAATACTATGGGATTTTGGCCAGACGGCTGGCGTGCGTATACACGTTAGTTCTCCTCTCAGTTTGCTTAGCAATCATCAAATTTTGTTGAATTCACCCCTCATAGATGTCATGCCGACGTGTATCAAAAACCTCTCGCGAGTGCGAGGCGGACGTGTCGGATTCTGCAGTCGAGCGCAGTTGCTCTCCACCGACTGCGCTGACCAAAAGCACGATGGGAAACGACTTGCTGACGACACAGCTTAAAGCTTATTGGTTTAAACAACCGTGATGTATTGATCTGATTTAAAATGTTTGATTTTAAAACTCTAATATCATGTTTTTATGTGTAAAAATAATGTGTGAATATTCCCAAACTCTCTGACACAGTGATCTCTCTATGGGTTATGCGAACGTTGTCATTTATAAAAAAATATATATAAAAACATGTCTATAATTAAAGTAAAAATGATTGATACACACATATTTCGAATGGAAATAAATAACAAGTACTTTAGGAGTATTGATCATTATGTTTATTTTCATATAAAAGCAACAGAACTTAAATTACATCCATTTTATCAGCAACACAGCGCACGAGTGTGAATCCCGCGATATCCGCCTTTGATCTCGTAGGTTCTGATCCACTACGAGAACAGAGAACTGTTCGTCTTGCCTGCACTTTTTTCACTCCTCCCCTAACTGCAGCCGCCTACTCTCGGCTGAACTTCAGGCGAGGCTAGGCGCATCTCAAACAAGCCTACAGTTTATTTCTGTTGTAAGGCATGTGATTGGCTGTTTGCCACTGATGTCACGGATTCATGTGCATGCGCTCCACAAACTCAGGATCATATGGAACGCGAACGGGGCCAAATGTCTTTAAACGAAACGCGTGACTTTTGACCGTGTCAACACGCACTGTTTGTCCGCGTCAACGCGACAACACACACAGCAGCCAATGAAACTAGGTGTGTTCGACATCGGCTGCGGCTGGATGTAACCGATCGGCGAGATTAGCCGCGTGCAGGCGGGGAGGAGCTGAAAACGGAGACGTGAAGTCGGACACTTTCTGCTTCCCGTAGTGACGCTCGCGCTGCGTTTGCATCGGTTTGCATACTTTATCACAGCTGAAGTGAAATAAATGCAGTATTTGACTAATACACTGATGTTTCAGAGACCTTTTCATTCAAAACTTTATGTATTGCTTACAGCGTCTGTTTTTACAAGAATAAAGTTCAACATAAGCATATGTTATTTAAATAACAATGTAGTGGTATCTACGTTTTTTATCCGTTTTATTTTGATAAACATGACACAATACAACATCGCGACTACATGAAAAGAGCTTTAACTGTCATAAAAACACAGATTTTTGAGCATTAGTGGAGCTGAAGGCGTGACACTAAACACGAAACACACGTGATCGTTGTCATGCGGTGAATCCGGCCAATCATGAAACAGCTGTGTCGTCATCAGCGCTCGTGCAGCTCCTCTTGAGAAACTCAGTGCCCAAGGAAGTCGACCGGAAGTTGAAGTCGGCCGCGTGCCGCCATCTTGTAGCAGAACTTCACTTGCGTTAGCATCCCATTGACCATTCATTTTGGCGTCACTTTGACAGCGAATAACTTTACATCTGAGGCGTTTAAAGACTCCATTTGTCCATTATTTATTTCTAAAGATACACAACAATGTATAAAGGGCTCCATTACCTTCTATGTTACATTATGGCCCCGTAGAAACAGTTTTTGTAAAAATAGGCTAACGATTGCGTCATAACCACTCGACTCTCTGTCGCACAGTAGAGAAATTACCGTACAGACAGGAGGAGAAGCTCGCAGGCAATAGTATGCATTAACTTAATATGGCGTACTGGCGTTACATTTTAAAATACTATACAAACTAATTAATCAGAATACTTACTCCTGCTCACTCACGCCAAAGAACTCCCCGCTCAAGCTCGCCGTCTCTGCAAGATTAACGATGGCAGTTTGCACGCACAGCTACTAGAAGATTTACATCTGTCAGACAGGTTGCTGACGTCATCAAGCTTAGTTTGAGTCTGCGCGTCAGAAACGGAAGTGCTAAAAATCGCTAAAAATGGGCTTCACTTGTCTCAATTGAGTTCCAATGGGGTCGCTGTGTCCATTTCTTTTACTGTCTATGGAGAAACTGCGCTGGCTAACTCAGGCGGCTGATCTCGAATCGCTCTCGCGGTACTTTAAAGCCATACGTCACAGTCACATGACGTCAGTGCAGTCTCAAGTCGGACAACATTTCTTACCGGCATGCACTGCTTCAAGTCAGCCGCCGATCGGTCTTTGCGACGCTGCATCAAGTCGAACAAGCCTATTGTTGTATTTGAGACTATATTTGCATATGTGACGCGATGGTACGTATGGCCTGGTTGGTATATACGTATACAAACATCAGATGTTATGTTTATTCATGAAAGATGTCGTAATGGTATGCTGGTATGCACGTATACAAACATCGAGGGAACATTGGTACGTTTTGTGTGTGATGTCAGCCTTATGTCATGATTTGTCATGCCCTTTTAAGTTGTCCTGCGTTCTTTCTCCGATACAAAAGTCAACAGCTGAAACCATCATGGCTCTTAGAAATTTTAACTCTTCCAAAAATGTTGTTTTTGAGTATAACTACACACAAATATGCACAACTGAGGAATTTTACAGTTGAACTGAAATCAACTGAACTGAATCAACACTGAAGTCACTTGAGCTGAATATTGACACTATATTGGCTTGTTAGAGCCGCTTTGCAGCAGAATTTGTTTTGAATTTGTTACTGAAGCTACTATGAAACAATATATATTGTAGCTTGTATGCATATTCTTTCTTTCTCAAACCTGAGTTTTGATTTCTAAGTGATCAATTTATGTATAAGTGTTTTCACACATGGTCATTGGCTGTATAGGTTATCAGTAAATGACAATGCACCACCCCCGACAAAAAAAGGTTTTGTTAGTTTTGAATGACATATCTAATGTAGAGAACTGTGTTTAGAGTTTTGCAAAAAGGTTGTTTTTCAATTGCAAACTGTGTGTAAAGCATATAATGTGCTTGTAGTTTTGCAGACTTGGTCTTAAGATTCTGTACATGAGTGAATGGTTTCAGTGAGTGAGCCTCAAGTCACACTTTTAGTGTCTAAGCAATTTGAAAAAAATGTAAAACAAACTGTGACAGAGGTCGCCTATATGGAATGAACCAAGAAAATCTTAAAATTGCATGGGACCGAGAAGCATAAATGGCAGCAAAAAAGACTGCCATAAAAAAACCCAAAAGACAATTATTTTAATGCAAGAAATAAATAAAAAAATTCACACATAAGTTTCTGTTTGTTAGTAATCTGTACTTAATCTGTATTTCAGAAAGCCATTTTATTTTTTAAAAACACGATTAAGCAGATTAAGGCCTACTCCTGTCTTAATTTAAAATCTGTCTGGGAAACTGACCCCAAAGGTTTCACAAAGTTAGTCTTGTCCCTATAACTTATGGATTCCTAAAGACATGTTTATGGGTAAATAAAATATTAATAATACAAATAAAATGAATATCAAAACATATTTTAAATATAATGAAGTCATTTTATTATAGAAGTCATCAGCCTGCAGCAGCCAATATGATGTTCCTGGAAACAAAACAGAGACAGAACAGTATAAACAAACTATACAACCAACTAACCACCAAATTACAAAAACATTATTAGGCTATGTGAAAGTGAATAAAGTTCACTTTGTTCACTGTGTGTGTGTGTGTGTGTGTGTGTGTGTGTGTTCAGTTATAAATATGTGCTGTGTAAATTAGCCTTCATACACTTAGAAATTATATATAGCCTAACTTTAAAAAACAAACAATAACCCATATAGATAAATTATAATAATTGTATAATATTGAGAATTTAGCCTACTTAATATACATTGTAACATAAGGCTACTTTACGCTAGCACAGTAGTCAGTTAAGCAATTAATTAATATTTTATATTAATATGTAGCCTAGGCTACATCTAAAGGTAAGTCCTTTAAAAAAAAAAAAAAAAAAAAAATATATATATATATATATATATATATATATATATATATATATATATATATATATATATATATATATATATATATATATATATATATATATATATATATATATTACACTTCGACATGTACAGAATGTGCGCGTTAAGAAACACGTTCAAATTTGTCGTCTTAACATGGTAAAACTGTGCGTCTTTACATGTACTAAAGTAACGCGACGACAACTGACACCTTAACACGAGCAGAATGTGCATGTCTACACACACAAAAGAAACATGTAAAAAATTGCCGTGTTAACGCGAATAAACAGTGCGTGTTGACACGGTCAAAAGTCACGCGTTTCGTTTAAAGACATTTGGCCCCGTTCGCGTTCCATAGGATCAAAGCCTGAGTTGACAGAGAAAGTTGATGATCAGCATCATGGTACCAACAAAGCCGGATTGGAGTGGATTGGTTTTGTCAACTCGAAACTAATCCTATAACCCTGAGTTTATTCATCTACCATCATGGTACAGGCCCCAGGTGTAATGACGACTTTAGGTCACATGACACATAAAGACACTATATAGTGCCAGTAAATAGCTACCTGTATTCTGTACTGCATGTGTTGTGTAGATCACTAAAAAATGATTGTGAAATGATTGCTTAAAATTTCAATAAATTACTAATTTTTAAATGTTTTATGAATTCAGTTTATTAGACATTCTTTTCTATTATTGATATTTAATTTAATCATTAAAACACAATCCAGGAAAAAAAATGAATCTAGAAAAAAAATAAAATGATAAAAACAGAAAAATCTGATTTCATAGTTGTCTGCCTATAGATCATAACATCCAAAATTCAGTTTTAATATGTTGAGAGTCCACAATGAGTATGTAGAAGAGTGTGCGGGCAACCTCCAGGCCCTTTCAAAAACGAGCACCCCCTCGTGTGTACATTTGCAGATCAGCTGACCACCATCGTTCCTGTTGCAGTGGCTGCGGCTCTGAGCACCTACCTGCTGACGCGCTACTTCAGTTCACAGAGCAGTCCCAAGAGCAGAGTCAACATGTCAATCAACAAAGACAGCCCGAAAGTAGTGCACAGTTTTGACATGGAGGACATTGGCAACAAGGCCGTCTACTGCCGCTGCTGGAGGTCCAAGAAGGTGAGTGAAACCACCTTGATGAATCATGTTAATAGGATTTTAATGCCTGCTGGTTTGTTTGGAGATTATCTGCATGAACCACTTTTAAACCAGCAAACCCTACTGTATCATAGTTGATACATGATTTTCTAAGGCTTCCAAATGATCAACATGATCAAAATTTGGTTAAAAAACCTGTTGTATGCAATCTACTCCATGCCTTCTGTCATCTGATTGGTAGTTTATATTTTTTTAGCAAGTAAAAGGCCTTTTAGTATAATTCTAAAAGTAAGATCTTTACTGAATTTTATAAAATAAGTGTAATTACTTTTATTGTAAGTAATATTTCCATACATGATTATCCATACATCATTTTATAGAAAAAGCATGTTAAAATAAGTAACAGTTGAGACAACAGGCTTTTGAGGAATGTTTATTTGTTTATCTCCTGCGGCCAGTTGTTCAAAAGAAATCTGATCGGATTGGATCAAATCCTGAAAATGGGTCATTCAAAAGGAAAAAAGGATTCTGAAATCAGATTAGATCACAAAATCCAATCTTGGTTTTGATCTGGATAAAATCATCAGTTTGTGTTGTTCAAAACTTTTTAGTAAGAGTGGGATACCTTTGATCCAAAAAAATCTGGATTATACTGATCCCATCAGAAGGGTGGATTTCAAGAACAAAATGTAATAAAACTTTAAAACTGGTCAAAATGTCATGACCAAAACTGGTCATGTAATATACATACACACACATTATTTATTTTGCTCTTGATTAGTTAACTTTTAAAGTAATAAATTAGAAGTAGACATTGCTACATATTTAGTCTTTCGGTAACCTACTGTAAAGTAAAAAAGAGAATTTGGTGCAATAAAATAATAATCCTCAAACAGCTGTAAATATCTAACAAAAATATAATATTTAATTCAAAGTGTTTTTTTTTTTTAATCATTGTTTGTAAACTACATTAGCACAATCATAAGAGATGAAACAGTCAAAAGTTCTTCGCGAGCAAATGCAGTGTTTCTCTGGTGAAAGGCTACGTGAAATCTTTGCAAAAGCATTGGAATTTTTTTTTTTTTTTTTTTTTTTTACCCATCTCATATTCTTTCTATCACCATGTCCCTTTAGGGGCTCCGTAGAGCACAAGTAATCCACATTTGGTAATCTGAAAAAGTACGTATCTGGATCAAGGTGATCCAATCCAATTTTGCTTTGAAAAACCAGCACAAAAGTAAGATGAATAACCTGATCCTGGATAGCAATACATGGGATTTCCAAATCCAGATAATTCTGATCCAGAATTATCCAGACTTTTTGAACAACTGTGACCTTTTGCATGAAGCTAGTTGAACAAACTCTGAGTTTCAGAGTAGGTTTGGAGTTGACAAATCCAGATAAATCCAAACTGCTTTAGATCAGGCTCAACGGGCTCACAAAGTTCGGTATAAACATTCTGTCAACTCAGGTTTAATCCAGAGTTTTGCGATTAACTCTGAAAGTTAAAACCTGAAAGTGTGACGTGTGGCAAACAGACAATCACACAGAACATGGAGAACGTCCTTTTGATTCACTTCTCGCAAGAGAGCCGCGCAATTCACATCTCTTATGAAGATTAAAAGATCATTATGAAAAAATATTATGAAATTAAATGCATTTACAAAGCAGGAATAAACATTGCTGCTGCAGTTAAAGTTTCAGAAGGCAACTGACAGAAAGAAAACTATATCAATGCATGTGAATCAAACAAATAGGCCTTATAATTTATATAGCTTCACAAAGAGCTCAAAAGAATATATGTAAGCTTAACCTGTTTTAAAGCTTTATATTAATGAATGTAATATATTTATTTTAATTTAAAAGCAAAGTTTAATATTGTCAATTAATATAATAATTATGAATGTCATATGAATTATAATTTATTTAATATAAATATAATAAAGAATTAACAGCAAAAGATGAGCAATTTTGTCTCTAAAATGTTTTCACTATAAACGGATTTAATTTGGAGCGAGAGATGCAGGGGAGTGGCTTTATTGCATCAGATATAGATCACTACTCACACCTGATTGGTTGAGTTTTGGTCTGCTATCTCTAAACTAGAATAAAACCTGCTCCGGAGCAGGTTAGCCATGTAGCATAAGTTACCATAGCAATGAAACCCGCTAAAAACCAATCCACCTTCATGAGCCTGAAAAAACAGAGTAAAAACTATAGATCTTTGATCATAAAACTAAGCATTTAAATCACTTTACTAAGGGTACATTTACACAACAATGATGTTCCAAAAAACGGAAAAGTTTTTTTCCTTTGCGTTTTTTTTTTTTTTTTTTTTCTGTGTATGTCGTCAAAACGATCCCTGTTCACACGAATCCGTGAAAACATCTAAAAACACTATTATGCTCACTATAGACTGAACACGTAATACTCATGCACGTGACATCAACGTTTTCACAAATTCATGTTTTTGTAGTTTACGTGGAGACAATAACAAAAAACTTGCACTTTGAAACCCATTTTGAGGCCCCCAAAATGATGTTGTTGTGTAAATGAATGACCAAAACACAAAGTTTTGTTTTTAGTTGAAAATAGTGTTGTGTGACAGCTGATATTTATATGCATTTTATGCAAGTAGTCAGTTATACTGTTAGAAAGAACTATAATGTATTGTTTTACATTTCACAATCTTACACTTTTGGCCAACAACGTCTTCACCAAATGGCATATTTTTGCTCAGTTTGGGTCACTGAGGTGTTTTCTTCCTCCTCAGCTCTGAGCTCCATGTTCTCTATATATAATACAACATGAGCTATAAATGCCTGATGCATCAATATGATACAAAACATAATTCTCATATTATTACAGTTCCTTATTTGTAAGTCACTTTGAACAGAAGTGTCTGCTAAATGATTAAATGTGAATATACATAAAGTTTTTGTTGTTGTTGTTGTTGTTTTTTTATTTAGTTTACATAACTTTTATTTACTTATTTATTTTTTTATTTTGTCTAAAGGTTCAATAAACTGCTCCATTTAAAGCTTTTTTTTTTCTTACTATTATTTGATATGTCAGGCTTTACAGGGTTTAAAGGTATAATTCACCCAAAATTGTGAACCCTCATGACACTGTTTAGCACGTCCAGAAGCACCATAGTAACCTTGAAGAGGTTCTTGCAGACATACTAATGCAAAGTGCTATAATAAACATCAAAACCACCGGGGCTGTGGAGATGTGTCATTATTATCTGAAAGATCATCAAGTGTGGTTGTGATTTGTATGTGTTTGTTTGTTCCCTGGACAGTTTCCCTACTGCGACGGCATGCACACCAAACACAATGAGGAAACGGGTGATAATGTTGGACCGCTGATCATTAAGAAGAAAAACCCTTAAATATTCTGTGTGTGTGTGTGAGGATTTCATGTCACAATTACTGTAATTCTCAATGTTAATGCATCTCATTCACATGAGAACTTCCTGTAGCACTGCAGACATGCATCAGCAAACATACTGTAAACTTGTGTGGTTTTACACTTGGTCTTCCTCTCCACCTCTAACACAACCCATATAATTTAAATGTGCTTGTACTCGAATATAACTTTGCACTACAGCGCAGATGAATGTGGCTGAGAGGTGGATGAGAGGGTCAGAACTATTATGCACAGTTTAATGAACTTTTCAGTGATTATGACTTGAACATGTAGTTTATACCATTCTCTGTTCCATTTTCAAGACCGCATGTAAGTATATTTTCCATCATGATCTGTAAGAAGGCCATGTGAATTTTGCTGTATGATGAAGATGTGCATTTTGAATAAACGTGATTTGAAATGGTTGTCACTGTTACACACTCTGTTCTGCATATATTCACCAAGCAGGGTTATCTCAAGCCATAGTTTTAAAACAGGATGTGGGAGATAATGTGCTCTGCTTCCTGTACTGCTGAAAAACACAGGAAATTAGAGATCCCCTGCTGAAGTTCTGCTTACATCCAGCAGATGGAGCCACTGTATCAGTTCAGTGCACTTGGTTTTATTTTGAAGGCATTGAGGCATCACCCATGTGGCTCTGAAGAATGTGTGAGGTTTAAAAGGGTTACTTCACCAAAAAATGAAATTTCTGTCATTAATACTCACCATCATGTCGTCCCAAACCCGTAAGACCTTCGTTTGTCTTCGGAACACAAATAGAAGATATTTTTGATAGGGGTATCTGATCCACAGGGGGTATCTGATCTGAGGGTATCTGATCTACACATAGGCAGCAATGTCATTGCACCTTTTGAGGTCCAGAATGGTATTAAAGTCATTGATTAAAATAGTCAACGTGACTACAGTGTTCAACCTTAATATTATGAAGCGACAAGCTTCTGTGTTTACGTCCGAACACTGGCTCAGTATTGGCCGGCCCCTGCTTCAGCATCACACGCATGTGTCATGCTGCTCACGTGACCAGAGCCAGTACTGAGCCCACATTCAGACGTAAACACGGAAGCTCTTCAACGAAAATAGCATAGCAGTATGACAGGGGACAGACGAATTTGTTGAATAAAATCGTTACCTTTAGCCAATTTTTACACTAACATTTTGCTGGCATAAAAAGTCTGTTGTCAATGTTGAGATTTATGAAGCACATCTCACACAGAAGTCACTTTCAAACCAAGCAGCTTTCTGTTGGTCAACATGGCAAATCCAAGTGACCAACTTGAACCAGTTGCGAAATCTGTGTTGGGAATTTTTTCGCCCTCACGTGAAACTCCGGATCACGAAAATTCCTATTGAACTGGCTGGATTTTGTCCGTGAAAGTTGGCAGAGCAATGGTAAATGTGACATCACCTTAATTCCACGGGCGGAGCACAGTCATCTCAATAGGTATCTAAGCGATCAGGCACATGTGAGGCAAAAAAATGTCCTGCTGCAGATTTCACATTGGATTCATGTTTGTTGAACTTTTAACATGCAAATTTACTGCTTTTACCAATATACACATTTCTGTCATGAAACTACATGGTGCAGGCTGATAGGTCCTTAAAGGCACAATATGTAGTATTTCGCCTAGAGGTCGCTCAAACAAAACAAAGGCATAGCTTGATGACTCCTTGATTTCGCGGAATCATGGGAGGTGTTGTCTTCACGTCTACAGCCGGTACAAAAGAATCTGACAGGGCTCAGGCAGAAATCATATTGGATGAGCTAATGTATTAAAGATTTATTAACATTACTGCATGAAGCAGGGTGTGGCTGAAAGCTGTTGGAGCTGAACGAGGCAGCTGGAGCAATTGCTATTGAGAGACAAGCGCGAGTGCGATACACGGCTCGAGAGCAGTGGAGCTTTTATTATGCCACAGGCGTCTGCTTCCGCTTCTTTCGGTCATGTGTATCTGGGGTAAAGCAGCGCTGTTTTATCATATTAGATACATTTGTGTATTGAAAGTTGTTATAATGCTACTCTGTGCATTCGCTTGGTGGCTACTAAAAGACACTTGTTACACACTGCAGTAAGCTAGATCGATATTAAGCATGGTAAAACATGGTACCCACAATAAATAAAGAAAACAAGATTTAAACAACAAGAATTACTGTGTTGAGCTATTTAACAATGATTAGATTTCTGTTGATGAATGTATCCAAACCGTTGCTCACCTGTCTAAT